>NW_024098244.1:0-430614 GCF_016545835.1 Crotalus tigris | reverse complement strand
CTGTAAGTTTTGTTTCTTTATGATCTCTAGAAACTGGAATGAGTTTTTTACGTGTGAGGTGATGGATTCTGCATAGGGCTGTAGTTGTTTGGCGAGAAATTTGGCTAGGTTTTGTAGAGGTGAGCCTATGGAGCTGACTATAGTCTGAGTGGGGTTCCTTCCTTATGTATCTTGGGGAGACCATAGAGTTTGGGGCATCTGGATGATTTCTCTCTGGGAATGATTCTTTGCTGGATCTCTTCGCTAATGGGGGAGGCTTTTATTTTGGATCTGGTGGTTTTTTCCAGGTAGGTGGTGGGATCTTTATTTAGGGGTTTGTATGTGGAGTCTTGGAGTAGGTTGGTTAATTTGGTTTGGTAGTCAGATGTGTTCATAACCACCGTGGCGTTGCCCTTGTCTGCTGGTAGGATTCTTATGCTGGTGTCTTCTTTCAGGTTACGTAGTGCTGTCTGTTCCTCTTTGGGTAAGTTGCTTTTGGGTGGCTTGCTGGTGCAGAGGATGTTGGTGATTTCGAGTCTGATTCTGTTAGCGTCGTCGGGGTTGATTTTAGTCAGGCTGATTTCAACTCCACATATAATGGTTTCAGTGGGGATGTGTTTGGGAGCGACTGCAAAGTTGAATCCTTTGGAAAGGACATTGGTTTCGGCTTTGGTGAGGATCCTATCTGAGATGTTATGCACTGTTTGTTTCATGTGTGGCTGTGAGGGAGGAGGGGTTTGTTTCTGGCGTTCTTGTAGTCTTCGGAGTTTGTTGGTATGTGTATCTGTCTTGAGGGTGGTCTGTGTTTCGGCTCTCCAGACGGCGAGTTGTTTGGATTTGTCCCAAAGTGCGGGGTGGATCTTGTTGCTGAGTTTGACGTGGAGTGTGAGGAGATCTTTGTTAATTCGGTCTAGGAGGAATCTTTTTGTGTGAAGTTCATTTCTGATTAGGGCCAATTCTGTTCTTTTCAGGATCCGTTTGGTGGCTGCAGAGTTGGAGGGGAATTTCAGTTGGAAACATGTGGGGATTAGATTTTGATCTCGGCAGTTGCGTAGGAATGCGAGGTCGCATAAAATGGAAGCTCTTTGGACTTCAAGTTTTTCATAGGTCCTGGTCAGATGGTAGATTTCCTCCCCGTAGAGGTTCAATATTTGTTTTCTGAGGTTTTCGCGGGTATTTGTATGTAGGTCTTTGGTTGTTCGGGTTTTCTCCCACGTAAAATTGGAAGTGTCTTGGCGACGTTTCGACGAAGTCCCATTAGTCATCTTCAGGCTGGTGCTTTCAGCTTCGTGCTTGAGCAGCACTGTTATGGTCTTAGCTGTTTCTTCCTTTAACTGCCCAGTGGGGGTATGAAACTGATTGGGTGGAGGTGTGTTCTGAATGGTTAGGGGCTTGGCTGTGCTCTGATTGGCTAGGGGAGTGTTCTGTTTGGTTTTGCTCAGGTTAGTCTGAGTTGCAGAGGGGTTTGAGATTTTGGGCTGCCTTGCTATTTTTTGGCTTCGCGTTCGTGGTCGTGATTCCTCTTCATGGAGGGTGTCAGTTTGCTTCATGTATGGATTGGAGGGGTTTAAAGTGGCTAATGATGCAGCTGTGGTCTGGCTTCTGGTTTGTGGTCGTGCCTCATCATCGGTGTGGCTTGGGGTTTGTTTTTTGCGTGGATGTGTGGTGGTGACATCCTGTGTGGTTTTTGTGAGTGTGGGTCTGGTATCATTTTTTGTGTTAGGGAGTCGTTTGTCAATAAGGGCGGGTTTCCAAATGGCTGGTAGGCGGGAGGTATCATCTCGCTTGTTCATGCTGTGTGGGCGTTTTTCTATCTCGCTGGCTTCTCTGATTATTCTGTTATTAAAATGTTCACTTTTGGCAATGGTTCTGGTATTTTTAAAGTCAATTTCATGTCCTGTGGCTTTAAGGTGTTGGACCAGGGAAGAAGTTGTCCTAGGGAGCCATTGGATTTCTTGTAGACTAAGACATCCAGGAAGGGAAGTTGGTTGTTAGCTTCTGTTTCCATGGTGAACTGTATTTTGGGGTGTAGGCTGTTGAGGTGTGTGAGGAAGTTGTCCAGTTTTTCTTTCCCATGTGGCCAGATTATGAAGGTGTCGTCTACGTATCTGAGCCAGAGTTTGGGTTTGTGATCCGATTTTTCTAGAGTTTGGGTTTCAAAGTGTTCCAAGGAGAGGTAGAGACACACCATCTACCAGAAGAAAACACACACAAACCGCTATCTGCACGCTCTCTCACACTACCACCCAGCACAGATCAACTCTGTAGCCAAGACACTCATCTCCAGAACAAAACGCTTAGCTGACGAACAACACCTAAAACCCAAACTACACACTCTCACCAATGTACTAACATCCAATGGATTCCATAGAAATAAGATTACAAACCTAATCCAAAAAGAAACCCCCACTAAAATCCAAGACAAAGAACAAGAAAACGGCAAAGCCCTCCTCCCATACATAAAAGGCACCACAGACAGAATCAGTAAGATCCTCCATAAACACAACATCAAAACAGCATTCTGCACAAACAGAAAAATATCCACCTTCCTTAGAAACCCCAAAGATAAAATTGAATTAGAAAATCAAGGAGTATACGAAATCCCATGCACCACTTGTCCCACCACATACATCGGACAAACCAACAGAAGAATAAGTGCACACATTGAAGAACATAAGAACTCAGTCAAAAAAGAGGAACCAACATCTTCCCTGGTCCAACACCTTAAAGCCACAGGACATGAAATTGACTTTAAAAATACCAGAACCATTGCCAAAAGTGAACATTTTAATAACAGAATAATCAGAGAAGCCATCGAGATAGAAAAACGCCCACACAGCATGAACAAGCGAGATGATACCTCCCGCCTACCAGCCATTTGGAAACCCGCCCTTATTGACAAACGACTCCCTAACACAAAAAATGATACCAGACCCACACTCACAAAAACCACACAGGATGTCACCACCACACATCCACGCAAAAAACAAACCCAAAGCCACACCGATGACGAGGCACGACCACAAACCAGAAGCCAGACCACAGCTGCATCACTAGCCACTTTAAACCCCTCCAATCCATACATGAAGCAAACTGACACCCTCCATGAAGAGAAGGCATGACCATGAACGCGAAGCCAAAAAATAGCAAGGCAGCCCAAAATCTCAAACCCCTCTGCAACTCAGACTAACCTGAGCACAACCAAACAGAACACTCCCCCAGCCAATCAGAGCACAGCCAAGCCCCTAACCATTCAGAACACACCTCCACCCAATCAGAACACAGCCAAGCTCCCACCCAATCAGTTCATACCCCCACTGGCAGTTAAAAGGAAGAAACAGCTAAGACCACACATTGCTGCTCAAAGCACGAAGCTGAAAACACCAGCCTGAAGATGAGAACACCTAACTATACCTACTATATATATATATATATATATATATATATATATATATATATATATATATATATATATATATAAAATCTGTTGGGTGAGGCAGACCTCACATACTGTGAACACTATAAATTTGCAATATATATGTATATTCTGAGGTTTTCGCGGGTGTTTGTATGTAGGTCTTTGGTTATTCGGGTTTTCTCCTGCGTAAAATTGGAAGTGTCTTGGCGACATTTCGACGAAATCCCATTCGTCATCTTCAGGCTAGTATTTTCAGCTTTGTGCTTCAATCCATCACCTTGCACGTAAAAAACTCATTCCAGTTCATAGAGATCATAAAAAAAAACAAAACTTACAGCCCAGCGACCTACTTGTGAGCTCTGATGTCATATCCCTCTTCACCCAAGTGCCAATCAAAGAAGCCTTGACAGCTATTCAAAACAAATATAACCCCCCCAAACACATCCTAGATCTGACCAACCACTGCCTATCCAACACATACTTCATCTATAATGGACAAAAATACAAACAAATGGAAGGAGCATCCATGGGATCACCCCTCTCACCTGTCATTGCAAACCTCTACATGGAACATTTTGAAACCCTAGCTCTAGAAAAATCTGATCACAAACCCAAACTCTGGCTCAGATAGGTAGACGACACCTTCATAATCTGGCCACATGGGAAAGAAAAACTGGACAACTTCCTCACACACCTCAACAGCCTACACCCCAAAATACAGTTCACCATGGAAACAGAAGTTAATAACCAACTTCCCTTCCAAGATGTCTTAGTCTACAAGAAATCCAATGGCTCCCTAGGAAACACCATCTACCAGAAGAAAACACACACAAACCGCTATCTGCACGCACTTTCACACCACCACCCAGCACAGATCAATTCCGTAGCCAAGACACTCATCTCCAAAACAAAACGCTTAGCTGATGAACAACACCTAAAAACTGAACTACACACTCTCACTAATGTACTAACATCCAACGGATTCCAAAGAAATAAGATTACCAACCTAATCCAAAAAGAAACCCCCACTAAAATCCAAGACAGAGAACAAGAAAATGGCAAAGCCCTCCTCCCATACATAAAAGGCTCCACAGACAGAATCAGCAAGATCCTCCACAAACACAACATCAAGACAGTATTCTGCACAAACAGAAAAATATCCACCATCCTAAGAAACCACAAAGACAAAACTGAGTTAGAAAATCAAGGAGTATATGAAATCCCATGCACCGCTTGGCCCACCACATACATCAGGCAAACCAACAGAAGATGAAGCACAACCACGAATGTGAAGCCAAAAATTAGCAATGCAGCTCACCATTTTAACCCCCCCGGCAACTCAGACTAACCTGAGCACAACCTGAGCCCCCATCCAAACAGAACACTCCCCCAGCCAATCAGAGCACAGCCAACCCCCCAACCAATCAGAGCACAGCCAACCCCCCAGCCAATCAGAGCACAGCCAAGCTCCTAACCAATCAGAACATACCTCCATCCAATCAGAACACAGCCAAGTTCTCATCCAATCAGTTCATACCCCCACTGGCAGTTAAAAGGAGGAAACAGCTACAACCACACATTGCTCCTCGAAGCACGAAGCTGAAAACACTAGCCTGAAGATGACGAATGGGACTTCATTGAAACGTCGCCAAGGCACTTCCAATTTTACGCGGGAGAAAACCCGAACAACCAAAGATATATATATATAGGATTTGGATTTAAAAACTGAAAAGTGGTGTTAATGACATCTAGTGGTGAATTATGGCACTACAACTTATTATGCCTAAAAGAAACTTGGTGTAAGGACCCACCCCACTTTGCATCTTAAGAAGACAGAACTCTTGGAATAATTCTTCCAACAGGCATCCTTTATTAAGAGAAAATGGTTGCAGGCGTTCTAGACAGGACTTGGGGTCCAAGCTCTCCCATTCAAGGTTTTAAGGGGTTCCCCAGTAGCCCCACCCAATCACCCCCTTCTTCCAGCGACAGTCTCAGGCATTACAGTCCCACCCCCTTTTCCTTACTGCCGGCTGGATGGAGACTTCAGAGAGAACTACATGAAAGGTAATAGCCCCATTCTTATGGTTAGTCCTTTTGGCGATATTCACATTCAGTCTCTTTGAAGTGTACTGAAGGAAGTGAGGGCCATAAAGCCCCTTTGTTCACCTCCTTCCCTTCACCGTATGGCAGAATCCAGGGAAGGCAGAAATGGGGTTTTCTATAGTTGATAACTAGAGATGAAATATAATTGTATTCTGACATCCTGCCCCCTTAAAAAAAAGACAGATCCACCTGAAAGAAAACAAAACAGGTATAAAAGTTAGTCAGGCTTGTTAGGGTACTCTGTGTGAAACTTCTTTAATAGCTTCGGGGCTCTGACATGACGTTTATGGACCCACTCGTTTTGTGAGGCAGGGAGGTGTTTCCAGGCAACTAGGTACTGAGTCGCTCCATGATATCTCCTAGAGTCAAGGATTTCCTTTATTTTGAAATATTGTTCACCCTCCACCATGATTGGAGGTGGTGGTGGGGGATTTTTGGCCATAAAGGTGACTGATGCTCTCTTTTCAGCAAGCTGCAATGAAAAATTGGGTGTATTTGCCTAAGATTTTTGGGTAATTCTAATTCTACTGTTCCTGGGTTTATGATTCTTTTAATTGGAAAAGGCCCTATATATTTTGGTCCAAGTTTTTTACAGGGCTGTAGGGACTTTAGGTATTTTGTAGATAAGTACACTATTTCTCCTATAATGAATGGTGTAGGCTCAACACTTTTTTTATCGGCTTGTGCTTGGTATGCCTGCCTAGCTTCATCTAGTGCTTTTCTAACTATTGGCCAGGTGTTTTGTAATTGTTCCATCCATTCTTTCAGTGATGGGATCGCCGGTTCCTGTGGGGTTAATTCTGGCGTGGGGTTGAAACTTTGACCGGGACTATTTGAAAAGGAGTGTAACCTGTGCTGGAGTGGACTGCATTATTGTAAGCAACTTCTGCGAAAGGGAGTAGGTCCGTCCAATTTGTTTGCTGAAAATTAATAAAACATCTTAAATATTGCTCAAGTACTGAATGACAACGTTCTGCTTGTCCATCCCTTTGTGGATGGTGGCTAGATGTCAGTCCCTGAGTGGTCCCTAAGAGAGATAAAAATTCCTTCCAAAATGCAGACGTAAATTGCACTCCCGTATCACAGATGATGTGTTGGGATGCCCCGTGCAATCTATAAATGTGCTGGACGAAAAGTTTAATCTCTCTTTAATCTCTCAAATGCTGCTTGGCACTCCATTGTCCATGTTAGTGGCTGGCTAGGTTTTACTGAGGATGCTCCCTTTGTTTTTAGTAAGTTAGTGAGGGGCAAGGCTATCTGGGCAAATGAGGGGATGAATTGGCGGTAAAAGTTTGCAAAGCCCAGGAAACTTTGTAGTTGCTTTCTTCTGCGGGGTGGTGCCCAATCTAATACTGCTCTTACCTTCTCTGGGTCCATTTCAATGCCCTGGGGGGATATGCGATAACCTAGGTAGTCTATCCTTTCCTGGTGGAATTCACATTTTGAGAGTTTGGCATATAGGTGGGCGGTTCGCAGTTTCTTTAAAACCACTCTGACAAGGTTGACATGTTCCTCTTTTGATTCGGTGAAGATAAGAATGTCGTCCAAGTAAACAAGGACCCCCTTAAACAGGTGCTCCCTTAGAACATCATTGATTAATTGCATAAAGACTGCAGGGCCCCCTTGTAATCCAAATGGCAAGACTTTGAATTGATATCACCCCATGGGGCAGTTAAATGCGGTCTTCCATTCGTCCCCTTCCTTAATTCTCACGCGATAGTAAGCTTCCCTTAGGTCTAGTTTAGAAAAAATTTTCCCTTTCGAGAGGTGTGACAGCATGTCTTTCATGAGGGGCAGAGGGTATAGGTTACTTTCACTGATTCTATTCAGGGCCCTATAATCTGCATAAGCGTAAAGAGCCATCCTTCTTCTCTCTAAAGAGGACCAGGGCAGCCACTTTAGGCTTGGCTGGCTCAATGAACCCTCTCTCTAGGTTTTTTTTTTATGAATCTTTCCATTTTCTCCTTCTCCTTTGGGCTCATGGAGTATAATCTGGGCTTCGGGAGTTTTGCCCCAGGCTTGAATTCAATGGCACAGTCTGTGGGTCTGTGGGGGGGGGAGCTCATCCGCCCTCTCCTCACTGAAAACTTCAGCAAGGTCTCTGTATTCCTCTGGTATTTCTGTTAGTCCCTTTTCCTCTCCCATGGATGCTTTTTCTATTCTTGATTCTGGTAGCCCCCCTTGGGATTTTAAGTCCATAGGGTCCCCCTTCGGGAATTTGATTTCTGTCGTCCTCCAATTTACCCAGGGGTTCCATTTTTTTAACCATTCCATCCCTAGGATCATTGGGCATTCCATGCCTGGGGTCACCACAAGCGTTATGTCCTCCTCATGTTTGTCCAGGGAGAGGTGTATTGGTAGAGTGGCTAGGGTAGCTGCCCCCCCCTGCTATGGATCCATCTAACTGGCCAAATGAGATTGGTTGTTCCAGTCTCCTCGACGGAATGCCCAGATTCCCCACTAGTGTCGGGCTAATGAGGCAGCGGGTGCAGCCTTCTTCACCTTCATGGCTTCGGGCATGGGGGGAATTAATATAGTCCCTGTCTTGAGGATGGGTGCGATGCGTCCACTTACCACCCTGCGAGCTGTCATCTGAGGCATCCACATGCCCTGCGGCGTAGGCTGGAGTTCTTTCCTCCTGATAAGCAGAGGTGGGGGGGTTCCACAATTTCCATCATTCTCATGGCAGTTTCTTTTGTCTTAGCTGAAGATTTTCCAGATTTGCTGATTGGGGACCTGTCTGGGTCGTGCTTTGGAGCGGCATTCTACAGCTCGATGCCCTTCTCTTCCACAATTGAAACACCCCATTTGCTTCTTGGCTGTAGCCAATGGCTTCACTGGTTCGTGTGTCAACTCAGGCGGGGAGCGGCTCCGTTGTTTTCCTCGGCGGTGTCTCTTCAATATGTCGATCTCTGCTTCCTCTGCCAAGATGTACCATTCCTCAAGTTGGTGTGGCTCCCTCGGGGCAGGCAAGCGTCCTATAGGTCATAATTTAGTCCGTCTTTGAAATGGCTAAGGAGGATGTCTTCTGGCCAGTTCAGTTTGCTGGCAATGGCCCGGAATTCTTGTGTATATTCAGCCACCGGGCGTTTGCCTTGCCTCATCGTTTTTATCCTTTCGTGGGCTTTGCGATCAGCCAGGGGGTCTTCAAATCGTCTTCTCAGAGAGGACATGAAACAGTTGAAGTCGTTGAGTTCTGGGGCATTGCAGTCGTGCAAGTTCACCACCCAATCTGCAGCCGGTCCGTCCAGGGCAGATTGCACGAGCCCTGTGCCATTTTTCCTTTGTGATCTGCTGCCGCCGTGTGCAAGGAAACAAAGTTTTTTTGGGGGAAAAAAGATCAATCAATCAATTCCAGCTTCTTGTGAAAGATTGCAAAATTGGAATTGATTGACCTTTTTCCCCCCAAAAAAACTTCCTTTGTTTCCTTACACATGGCGGTGGATCACGAAGGAGAAACAGCACAGGGCTGGGAGTCAGGTAAAGAAAGAAAGGCAAATTCTGGAGGGAGCAAGGATTTCTTTCCTTACCTGCCCCACTTGTTTTGAGGCCACTTTCCGTTCAACCGTGTTGCTCTTGCCAATGGCCGGACCGCCCACTTCAGCACCCTCCCTCCCCGAGCCTCTGGTAGCTCCACTTGCTGCTTTGGTCGGCCTGCTATGGCTGCCCTGGGGTTGCAGGGGCTGGCCTGGCACGGATAGGGCATGCGCCCCACCCTCCCACCAACATTCAGGGTAAGGTTGCTGGGCCCACCTCTGCCCATATACCCTCGTCTCCCCCAAGCGTTTTTTTTTAAACAAACCTGCCTTTCAGGTGCATTCCATTTCTCAGTATGCTTGTCAGCCTTTGCCACATGTTTGTGGGACTATCGGTAAAAAAAAAAGTTCCATCAGACTTTCTAACATTTTGAGATCTCATGAGATGGCTGAGAAGCAAACGGAGAAATGGAATGCAGCTAAAAGATAGGTTAATTAAAAAAAGGCTTGCGGGAGGCAAGGGCATCTGGGCAGGGGCAGGCACAGTAACCTTACCCTATGTGGCTTTGGCAGGTGTCTGGCAGGGGGAGGGAAGCAACTGGTCTACCACAATGCTAGCACCACCACATTGCTTCTCCACCCCAGGCACAGGCCCCACCCCACCCCTTGCATGGAGTGCCCTGCTCCCACTGCTTCGTCCCCCCCTGCATGGAGTGCCCTGCTACCACTGCCCCACTCCTCACATGGAGTTCAGTCAATCAATTCCAACCTTGCGAGATTTTTTTTTCCCGCGAGAAGTTGAAATTGATTGAAGTTTTTTTTTTGCACATGGCGGTGGATGCCTAAAGCGAAAAGCTTTTATAAAACCCAGCTTAAAAAGCCACTTGCCCAGGGCGATTTTGATGCAGGTTGCTCATGGATGGGACTGAAGGGCTAGGACTGGGGCGACGGTGCGCGTGCCCACAGAGAGGGCTCTGTGTGCTGCCTGTGGCATGCATGCCATAGGTTAGCCACCATGGGGCTAGTTCTTCCAAAAATAAACTAAATTGTTTCTCTTGTTTCAAATAATACATGCAAAAATAGAGGAAGAATTATTTGATGATCCAAATGCATTGACTTGGAAAGTTAGTTGGCAAAGGAAGAAAGTTAGAGTAAGACTGAAGAAAATAGAAGCTTTGACCTATTAGAGGGGATGTTATATTACTAATTAGATGTTTGAATATGGTTAAGAATAGATTGTTAGAAATAGAAGCATTATAACTAGATAGATAGGATTTGTAATTAGAATATCATATCTTGGTATGAAAAGGGAAATAAGAATATGCTAAGAACTTTGAATAAGGAAAGCTTTTGGTTACCCAAATATAACTTGTTCTGAAATTATAAATGATTGGGATATTTTGAACATGGATGGGAAATTAAAATTGAAAAAGAAAAAATAGGATATGGAGTGAATAAATGGATATTGAGTGCAAATGCAATTAAGATAAGTTTTGGTTAGAAAAGATATTCTAAACTGATATTATTGACACTATTAGAAAAATGTAACAAATGTTGATATGTAAATGTATATTTACTAACAACAATAAGAATAGTATTTGCTTAGTGTAGAAAAATGTCTAATGCCAGAAGAAGAGAGGATGTACTGGAGGGTGTAATATTGGGTTTAGTTTGAAGAAGCTTACATGTACCATGGAATTACTAATGGACTCATTTATCATGTTGCTATTAAGCACTTGATTGTAAAAATAGAAAATTAATAAAATATTTATTAAAAAAACATCTTTAGCACCTCGCACACTAGTTTTACATGCTCTGCCATAGTTTCTGTATAAATAAGGATGTCATCAAGGTAGACTAGAACTCCCTTATATAGGTGATCATGTAGCATCTGATTAATTAATTGCATGAACACAGCAGGGGCCCCTTGGAGGCCGAAAGACATGACGTTAAATTGAAAGCTTCCCAGGGGGCTGTTGAAAGCTGTTTTCCACTCATTTCCTTCTTTAATATGGACCTGATAATACATCTCTCTCAGATCCAGCTTTGTGAAAAACTTTCCCCTTGCTAAGTGGGCCAGCATATCCTTCATCAAAGGAAGGGGGGTACATATTTTCCACACTGACTTCATTTAACCCTTTAAAATCCATGCACAATCTCAGTGAGCCATCTTTCGTCTCCTTATACAACATTGGGGCAGCCACTTGGAATTTTGCAGGTTGAATGAAGCCTCTGCCCAGGTTTTTGTCAATGTACTCCCTCAGTTTTTTAATTTGGGGTGTCATTGAGTACATTTTTGGCTTAGATAATTGAGCCCCCTGTAAAATTTCAACCGCACAATCAGTCACACGGTGGGGGGGGGGAAGAATGTCACACTCCTTTTCATTGAAAGCTTCCGCTAGATCCCGATATTCACTAGGCACAAGATTAATTCCTGGAATGGGTTCTACAGCTACTTCCCCCGGGTGGAGAAGTAATCTTGGTGGTCTGCTCTTTGCTGGCGCGCGTGGTCTTCACCCACACCAAGTGTGGCTTAGCTGTGGTGGCAGGGGTGCTCCTTGCCTGGGGAAAAGAGACCGGACACTCAACTACTCGATGCCCTAACTGGCCACATCTGAAATGTTTGATGGGAGGCCCCACTGGTGCTCAATAGGAACTGGTGACTGCCGCAGCTGGAGGGCATCAAGCTGCAGGACATTTCTCTTGGATCCGCCTCAGACTGAATTCCGAGGTGCTAGGCTTCGGGTGGCAATCCAGCTCGAAGTCTAGGGTTATGGCCATGCGGTACCATTCTCAAAACTGATCAGAGACGCCTTGGTAGGTAAATGCCTGGAACAAATCTTGATCCAGACCTGCTCGAAAATGGCAAATCAGCAAGCATTCCAGCCACTGTGTGAGCCTGCCAGCCACTTTCCTAAATTCACAAACATACTCCTTAGCTGGCCTCCCTCTCTGCTTCAGGTCATGGATGTCCTTCTCAACTTGCAGGGCTTGGGATTTATCCTCAAACCTCGCCCTCAGCTCATCCATTAATAAATTGCTGTCCCACAACTCAGGGGCTTGTTCATCATGTAGGGTGGTCATCCACTCAGCGGCTTCCTCTTTGAGGTTTGCTGCCACCATATCAATTAAAAAACACCTGGCCAGTAATTAAAAAAGCACTAGATGAAGCTAGACAGGCCTATAAAGCACAAACAGATAAGAAAAGAGTCGAACCAAAACCATTTGTCATAGGGGGAATGGTTCACTTATCCACAAAATACCTAAAATTCCTGCAACCATCCAAGAAACTAGGGCCGAAATACGTGGGACTGTTCCCTATCAAAAGAATCATAAACTCAGTAACAATAGAGCTAGAATTATCAAAAACCCTCAGGCAGATTTACCCTATCTTCCACTGCAGGTTGCTAAAACGAGAGCAGCAATCACCACTACGACTGATCACCACCCCACTGCCTCCTCCCATTATGGTTGAGGGGGAACAGCATTTTGAAATAAAATAAATCCTCGACTCCCGAAAATACCACAGAGCGACTCAATGCCTACTAGCATGGAAGTACCTCCTCTCTTCCCAAAACAAATGGGTGCACAAAAGCCACGTTAGAGCTCCCAAACTACTAAAAAAGTTTCACATGGACTACCTGAACAAACCAGACTAACCTCTCACCGTTTTTGTTTTGTTTTGTCTCTCAACAGATTGATCTCTCATATTTTTAAGGGGGACAGGATATCAGAACCCATATCTATCATATTTCATACTTCCCTGCTTCTTTCTCTCGCTTCCCGATTCCATTCTCTCCTCTCCCTGGGTTCTGCCATACTCCTAGAGGAGGAGGGGGGATGGAGCGCGGGGTTATTGCCTTAGCTTCCTTTATCACTACAGTGTAGCACTTTGCTTTCCTGCCTTCTTTCCCTATTGCTACAATGTAACACTTCACCTTAGCTTCCTTTATTGCTACAATGTAACACTTCGCGTTCCTGCAGTGTGTCTCTCTCTGAACTTTCTTCTCCCTAACCTGTCAGCTAGCAAAGGGGGGGGGGAGAAAGAAATACAACCTCTGGAGCATGGCTTATCTCTCCGCTCTCAAGAGAAGATGCGAAAAGCTGCTTAAACATTGCTGCTATGACCAGAGCCAGATTGATGTTATCTCCCCTTTCCCATGATGGACTTAACACCTGGGGATTGGCTGGTTTGAACCGTCTGGATGAACTATGGGGTGGGGTTTGCTTGGGGATACTTTAACCTATTGAGCTGTACAGGAATCCCTCAGATCCTGTCTAGTATGCCTGCTATCAGCTTCTCCTAATAAAAGTTCCTTTTGGAAGAGCCTGCTTCCATGATTCTGCTTTCTTGGGATGACGTGTTGAAGTGGGTCCTGACAGACTTTCAGGCACATAAATCCTTCCTATAGGGAAATTGAATTCCTAAAAAAATAATAGGAGAGCTCTAGTTTTACCTTAGGCATGAAAGCTAACTGGGTTGTTATTGTGGGGAAAATAGGAGGAAAGATATGATGTATGTTTGCTGTCTTTATATTTATTAAAAACAATAAAACTTGGACAAAAATAAATCAAAAGAATGACCTGGATAACTTTCCTAGATTGGATTTACAAAATAGACTTTTTAAAGCTTTGATGAATTTTGTGACAAGGGACAAAGAAAAAAAATGAAAGGAAATCAAGTTCTAAGACATTATTTAAGGCAGGGCTTTTCAACCTTTTCACCCATTGTACCACTTTTCGGATAAGGCCATATTTGAGTACCACCACTCACCCAGCAAAGTGTCAAAAACTTGACCCCCCCCCCAAAAGGAAAAAAATGAGAAAGTACAAGTAGTCCTCGACTTACAACAATTCACTTAGTGACTGTTTGAAGTTACAACAGCACTGAAAAAAGCGAATTATGATAATTTTTCACACTTATGATTGTTGCAGCATCCCCAGGTTCATGTGATTTACATTCGGATGCTTGGCAACTGATTCATACTTATGACATTCACAGTGTCCCAGGGTCATGTGATCAATGGCCAGGGGCGTGGCCAGCTGATCACTCAGGGTGCAGGGTGCCTGTGGGGGGGAATCCATGGGTCTCTGGGATGGGACTGGGGTGGGTGCTGCCTTCCTTCCCTCCCTTCTCTCCCATTGTCCCTTCCTTCCTTCTTTCCTTCCTTTCCTTCACCTCCCTCTTAGTCTCTTCCTCCTTCCCTCCCTCTCTCCCATTGTCCCTTCCTTCCTTCTTTCTTTCCTTTCCTTCACCTCCCTCTTAGTCTCTTCCTCCTTCCCTCCCTCTCTCCCATTGTCCCTTCCTTCCTTCTTTCCTTCCTTCACCTCCCTCTTACTCTTCCTCCTTCCCTCCCTTTCCCATTGTCCCTTCCTTCCTTCTTTCCTTCACCTCCCCTTTAGTCTCTTCCTCCTTCCCTTCCTCTTTCCCATTGTCCCTTCCTTCCTTCCTTCCTTCTTTCTTTCCTTTCCTTCACCTCCCTCTTAGTCTCTTCCTCCTTCCCTCACTCTCTCCCATTGTCCCTTCCTTCCTTCTTTCCTTCCTTTCCTTCACCTCCCTCTTACTCCTCCTCCTTCCCTCCCTTTCCCATTGTCCCTTCCTTCTTTCCTTCACCTCCACTTTAATCTCTTCCTCCTTCCCTTCCTCTTTCCCATTGTCCCTTCCTTCCTTCTTTCCTTCCTTTCCTTCACCTCCCCTTTAGTCTCTTCTTCCTTCCCTTCCTCTTTCCCATTGTCCCTTCCTTCCTTCTTTCCTTCCTTTCCTTCACCTCCCTCTTAGTCTCTTCCTCCTTCCCTCCCTCTCTCCCATTGTCCCTTCCTTTTCTTTCCTTTCCTTCACCTCCCTCTTAGTCTCTTCCTCCTTTCCTCCCTCTCTCCCATTGTCCCTTCCTTCCTTCTTTCCTTCCTTTCCTTCACCTCCCTCTTACTCTTCCTCCTTCCCTCCCTTTCCCATTGTCCCTTCCTTCTTTCCTTCACCTCCCCTTTAGTCTCTTCCTCCTTCCCTCCCTCTCTCCCATTGTCCCTTCCTTCCTTCTTTCCTTCCTTTCCTTCACCTCCCTCTTACTCTTCCTCCTTCCCTCCCTTTCCCATTGTCCCTTCCTTATTTCCTTCACCTCCCCTTTAGTCTCTTCCTCCTTCCCTTCCTCTTTCCCATTGTCCCTTCCTTCCTTCTTTCCTTCCTTTCCTTCACCTCCCTCTTAGTCTCTTCCTCCTTCCCTCTCTCTTTTCCATTGTCCCTTCCTTCCTTCTTTCCTTCCTTTCCACCTCCCTCTTAGTCTCTTCCTCCTTCCTTCCCTCTCTCCCTTTGTCCCTTCCTTCCTTCCTTCCTTCCTTCCCTTTTTGTCCCTTCCTTCCTTCCTTCCCTCCCTCCCTCCCTTCTATTGTTCCTTCCTTCCTTCTTTCCTTCCTTTCCTTCACCTCCCTCTTTGTCCCTTCCTTCGTCCCCCCCCTCTGTGCTCAGGAAGGGACAAGGGGAGGGGGACAGGCTGCTAGCGTAGCTGGTGGCTGTGCCGCCGGTGGCCATAGTGACATGCCAAACCTGCCCGTGCACAGGCAGAGGAGAGCTCCGCCCAGCTCACTTGCTCACGCTTTGCCAGAAAATATGCCGCTTGCTAAGTTAGCAGAATGCTGGGCTACAGCTGATTCACGCTTCTGCTAAATTAGCAAGCGGCATGTTTTCCAGCAAAGCTTGAGCAAGTTTGCTAGGCAGGAGCCCAGGAGAGCAGCTACAGCTGATCTGTGCTTCTGGACTGCTCTGCAGAAGCACGGATCAGCCCAGATCCTGGGCTCTTGTCCAGCTCGCTTGCTTACGCGAGCAAGAGTGCAGGGGCGCAGAATCGGCATTTCTGAGCACACGCCAATTCACGCCCCTTCATTCTTTTTTTTATAACAAATTTTATTGGTTTTTTAACTTTTACAACAGAATGCTCAAGACACACTGTGATGGTTAGGTGGTCAATCATCCAAAAACAAAATCATATAATAGTTCAAGTAAATACATTAAATGTTCCCTCTCTATTTCCCTCAAATGATATAACCTATTTAACATAATCCATTTCTACATTACATATCTATAAATCCTAATTCTGTTTTGAGCTTTATTAATTTACAATTACCATAGTCCAATTTAAACTTAGATAAATGTATTATCACTTCGGGTATCCCTTTTAAAATACTAATCCAGATATATTCTAAGTCATAATCTCATAAACCATTGATTTTATCACAGATCTCTCTTATTACTTCAAATAGCATTTAAATCTCATTCAAATAATTATCATATCTAAAAAAAAGAACACACCTATTATTACACAAAACATCGTCTTACTAACTTAACACACTCAATTAGTTGTTAAAGCTATGTGAATTTCTAAAAGCCTCTTTCATATTCTTATTCTCATTCCATTACGAAATAATTTTCATACAAATAAACATATTATTCAAAAAAATACATTCTTACTCTGTTTAACATATATATTCTAATAATCACAAATTTTCAACTCTAAATCTTAATCCTTAAATCCGTCCATATTTCTCAAAACTTTTTTAATCCATTATATATAATTTTAAATTTCTCTTTTTAGTCTTATTCTGGCTTTCTTCCTACACCAAGCAGGCTTCCATAACATAGCCTCTATTTCAGCAAATAGATCTCCCATTATTGCTTGTAATATCATTTGGGTCAGTAAAAGACCTCTCATCCTCTATTTTTGATGCCTGGTTCCTGTCTGCTGGATAAAACACTCATTCATGTCCAATTTTATAATTAATAGTTGATTATCAAGGTTGTCATAATTCTCCAACCAGTTGTAATTTCAAGTCCATTTCTGTTAGTTTTGCAATTGTAGATAGTTTAGTTACAATCATTTTTTGGTCATCCAAAGTCTCCATAGGTTGTATATAAATTAATTCTTCTTCTGTTGCTTTTTGGTCTGTAGAATGATCAAGTAGAGTCTGAAGGTCAGTTTGTAAATTCACAATAAAATTTCTGTTTATTATTTCTGCAGTTCTCTCTCTTATTTGGGAACATATTTCCTCAGTAGCTTCATAAATTTTTTCCAGTATGAGTTTACAGTTGAGTTGTGAGTATGATTTCTCCATTTCAATAGTAACACAAGCAAAAAACAGTTACAATTAAATTTCTCCACAAGATTTCCTCAGTAAACTATGAAAGTCTCTTCCAGACATCAAGAATGAGATTAGCAAAGTCAGAGCTATGGAGTCTCTTTTCCGGCTTCTCATAGAGTTGTTGTTTTTTTCAAACAATAAAGATTTATCCCTTTAAAAAAGTAAGTCCAAGACATAGGAAGACACTATTCTCCAGCTTAGAAGATATAATGATAAAGTTTTATGACAAGGATTTTTCCAGGGCCCCCAAGTAGCCAAAAGTAAAAATAGTCAATAAGAAGTTTTTTCCTTTGTTATGGAAAGCTCTTTTCCCCAGATAAACAAAGGCAGCTCTTTCAAAGCAGGGAAGTAATTCCAAAAGGCTTTTGACAGGAGAGTAGTTAGGCAGAAGGAGAGAGGGAAAAATCTCACCGGAATCATCCACGATGGTTTCTGAATGCTTAGATGTTCTTTTGACTTTCAGCTGGAGCAGCTAAATAATCAGTCATGTTACTGGCCGATCTTTCTGTCCGTCAGCTCTGAGGAGCTACCTCGGACCGTGGAAGGAGCTGCCTCCTCCCCCCGCAATCAACGAGAGTCCTCCTCATTGGTTTTCCCCCCTCCAGGGTGACTTTTCGACCTGATTAAGGGTCTACCGGCAGAGGAAAAGCAGTAATGAAGAGAGAGAGAGCCTCTTCATGTGCCTATAGCCACTGCAACCCAAACTGGAAGTCTCCCTTCATTCTTTTGAATGAAGAATTTTAGGGGGTGTGGAAAGTGAGACAGACTTAGGGCTGTATTAAGACCATAGATGTAAGGAGAATGAAAGGGAGGCAAATTTGGGGTGGAGCAGAAAACATGGGGGGGGGGAAGGCATTAGGAAATAAGCACCAAGTGCCTTGCAAGGGATTCCCGAGTGTTCCGCAATTGTTTTTCCTCTCTCCTCTGTGCGAGAAAAAATTTGTGGTGTAGATCTGAAACCAGGTGAGGTTTCTGTGAGGTGGCACAGGAGGTCCTTGGGAGAGGCAAGGACAAGGTTGGCATTTCCTCTCTCCCAATCCCCCTCTCTTCTTCACCCTTTTCCCCAGCCTGCCTGCAATCTGAGCTCGCAGCTCCATGGCTTTTCTTTGCCTAGCCTAGCCTAGCCAAGCTTTCTTCTGCCCGCTCCATTCCCGGGAGCGCCGAGGAGGTACGGCAGAAACACGTGAAGGGGAGAAGTAAAAAACAAAACAAACACAGAGTTCTAGCTTGGTAAGATCTGTGATTTTCTCTCTTCTACTTGAAAATTGATTTCCTGGGGAAAAAAAAAGAAACACCCCAAGAAGCAAAAAGCCTCTGACAGTGAGAAGGAGGGAACCTTTGCCTCATCCTCCTGCAGACAGAAGTGGTGAAATATACTGAAATGAAAGGAATATAAGACTTAATTTGGATAAGTTTGAAATGGGTGGAATCTGTTAAGATTTTCCTTTTATATCATGAAAATAATAAATAATTGTCTATTACTGAAAAGAACTGGTGCTGACATCTAGTGGTGGGTAACAGTAGTTGCTCTATTACAGGGATTGGCAAAGCCCAGGAAAAGAAAATTTGATTGGATGACCTTCAATGTTTTAATAACAGAAAACAGCTGTGACCAAAAAAAGAAAGAAAAGAAAAAGAAAAATTTTGGGCTATCTACAAAGTGAGAATTATAAACTCTAAAACAAAAACAAACAAACAAAAAAGAATTGACCTTTCTGGATTACAAATACTAACTCAATTGTAACTTTAAAGCTGTCTGCAGAGAAAGGAAAACTTTTATTTTTGGCTATCATGCAAAACCAGAGATCTACAGAAAGAATATACCAAGAAAAAACAAATACTTTCCAGAAGGAGATCTATGCTATGTTGCAACTAATCCAAATAACAATAATATCAAACCACAAGAAAATTAAAAATAACTTTGAAAACATAAATGGACACATCTCCAATTTAACTTTACAACATAAAAATTCTCAGAAAATAAAAATGAGCAGAAAAAACAGACATCTGAATACGAGACAGAGGAGAGAGATTTTAAGTTGGAATTTAATATTAAGAAGTATGACTCAATCCAGATGGAAAAAAATTTACAGGAAATTCTGGACATGGAAAAGACAAACTACACTTTAAGATTACAAAATAAGTTTGAGGACAAGAAAAAAGATTTGGCAAAATGGATTTTGCCACGAGAAATATGAGAATTGGAGAGACAAAAAATAATAAATAAAATCAAGAAAGAAAGAAAGATTTTCAATGAATACGAAGGGGCGAAACCTTCCTATAAAAACATCTTACCTATTTTATATCTGCAATAATATTTATAAGATTATGGGAAGATTCTTTGATTCAGCAAAGCATATTGAATAGGAAAGATGTTGGGCAAAAAAAGGCTAAAGTGAGAATTAAGAAATTAGATGATGGGAATTACTAGAGGGAATATTGGAGAATTAAACATTTGTTTGAATATGGTTAAAGAAATAGAGAGATTTTGAATATAAATGAAGATTAGTTTAAGAGGGATGAACCCCTCAAGTAACATAGTATGTCTTCTTTCTTTTTTCTTTTGTGTTTGGTTTTTTGAAATGAGAAATATAAAAATGTTGGGATGGTTTATATAAATAAGAAATGTTTTCTCTGTTTTGTCTTATTTTTTTTTAGATATGAGAAATGTAAAGATGTGACATCTTGTATGAGAAAAAAGACTTAAATACTTAAGTGTAACTCAGTTTGAGAAAATCTTAATCAGTATAAATGCTTTGAATATTGTGGGGAAAACAAATTTAAATAAGAATTTTGTAAACAGGATTCATGACAAGGCAATCAAGATGATCAATGTAAAGAAGCTTTGTATTGATGATGTTATTATTTGCAGAAACATAAGAAAAATGTCTATATTTAATTGTCATTTATTTAAATAAGAACTGTATTAATTTATGGTTGGCAAAAGAGAATATTATTGGAAGAAGAGGAAATCGAGTAAAGCTATTATATGGACCATAGAATTATAGAAATTAATTGTTATTGATTGTTCTTTAAACACAAACCCAGACAACACACTGTTTACCAAATATTAAGGTGTGTGTTAAAAATCATAAAACATATTTTTTTTAAAAAAAAGAACAGCAATTTGAGATCAGATGCAAGCAAGCTAGAACAGATGAAAGAAAAGAAGCTGAAGAACAAGAAGACTAAAGAATACCTAATCAAGAAATACCACTTAGAAACAAGGAAGATCAAGGAAGCACTGGAAATAATAAAGTAGCAAATAACAGCTATAGACAAGAAGATCAGCAGATACGAAGCTCAAATTGCAAATTATAGGCAGAAGCTCCAATTTCAATCCAATCAGAAACATTTCTGCCAATCCATCAATGGAGGAATTGCAGTGAATCAGTCAGTACCGGACAAGGAAAAAACAATGCAGTTCTGGGCACAAATATGGGATAACCCAAAGAAATACAACGATGCATCTTGGTTAAAAGAGGTGGATGCAAAAAAAAAGAAGTTGAAATGAAAGAACTAATAATAACAGCAGAAATGGTAGCGAAAAGAGCAAAGATCAAGAATTGGTCAGCACCAGGTGAAGATGAACTGCATGGGTTTTGGTTGAAATATCTAACTGGTCTATATCCACTCCTTGCCTAGCAGTTCAACAACTTACTACAAGGAGGTGAAATTGAAGAGTGGCTAACAACTGGGGAAACATACCTGATAATGAAAGATCCAGCAAAAGGGGCAGCACCAGGCAATTACAGGCCAATTACCTGTTTACCAATAACTTTCAAATTGCTAACTGGTGTGGTAGCTGATGCAGTCCAACGGCGCCTAGTTGAAAACAATCTCTTTTCATCTGAGCAGAACGGAAACTGCCCCAATAGCAAAGGAACAAAAAATCAACTCCTAATTGTCAAAATGATCTTGGAAAACTGCAAGAGAAGGAAGACCAATGTGAATGTAGCATGGATTGACTACAAAAAGGCATTTGATACTGTGCCACATGACTGGATAATCAAGTGGTAGAATAACAGAAGTCAGTAGAAATATCAGAAAGTTTGTGCAAAGATAAATGGCACAATGGGAGACAGAGTTGTAGGTCAGCGGTTGAGAGACTGGGAGAGATTAATATCAAGACAGGAATATTTCAAGGAAATTCACTATCACCACTACTATTTGTCATTGCACTGTTTCCTCTGATAACAATACTGAATAACTCAGGACAAGGCTATCAAACATCAAAAACATCTGCCAGACTATCCCAATTCCTTTACATAGATGATCTGAAGCTGTATAGAAAAATTCCATTTGAAATAGAATCACTATTCAACACAGTCCGTATATATAGCCAAGATATTGCAGTGGAGTTTGTCTTGGACAAATGTGCCACACTCACTATCAAACAAGGCAAAATAGTAAAAACTGAAGGAATCAAGATGCCCCATGAAAATAACATTAAGAATCTGGATGAGGATGATTACTACAAATACCTGGGTATCCTTCAAGATGACAACATCAAGCACACTGAAATCAAGAAAAAGATTAGAGGTGAATACATCAAGACAGTGAAAAAGCTCTTAAAGTCCAAACTCAATGGAGGAAATACCATCAAGGCAATCAACACCTGGGCATAAACAGTCATTAGATACACAGCTGGAATAGTGGACTGGACTCAAGCAGAATTAAAAGCAATGGATAGGAAGGCCAGAAAAATAATGACAATGAATCATGGCCGTCATCCATTGACAGACTCTACCTACCAAGGCAAATAGGTGGCCATGGAATGTTGCAGATGGTTGAAAAAGGGCTTTGGAAGAATATCTGAAAGACAATAAGGAAGATGCACTGAAATTAGTATATCAGGAAGGCTTACTGACTACTGGAGAAACCAAACTGGCCTACAAGACCAAATGAAGTACAGAATGGAGGCATGGAAAGACAAAGCACTACATGGTAAGTACATTTAAAAAAGAGTGGGGAAAGCAGATAATAACAAGACCTGGCAATGGCTAAGAGCAGGAAAGTTGAAGAAAGAGACCGAGGGACTAATTCTGGCTGCACAAGACCAAGCCTTAAGAACAAATGCATACAAAGCCAGAATTGAGAAGATAGCAACAGACAGTAAGTGCTGCCTATGCAAAGAAGCTGAAGAAACAGTGGACCACCTGGTAAGCTGCTGCAAGAAGATCGCACAAACTGACTACAAGCAGCAGCGTGACAAAGTAGCAACAATGTTGCATTGGAAGATCTGCAAGAATATCTTTTGCGTGCTAGCAAGAACTGGTGGACCATACAATAGAGAAAGTCATAGAAAATGAAAAGGTTTAAAATTGAAACAGACAGCACCTGCCACATAACACCTTGGACTTAAGAATTGATAAGAAAAACAAAAAGTTTGGATAGTGGACATGGCAGCGCCTGGAGACAGCAGAATAGAAGAGAAAGAACTGAAGAAGATAACAAAATACAAAGACCTACAAATAGAAATAGAATGACTGTGGCAAAGGCAAGCAACAAGGGTAATACCAATAGTAATAGATACCTTTGGAGCAATCCCAAAACAACTGAAGCACCACTTGAACACCATTGGTATTGACAAATTCGCCATTAGTCAATTGCAAAAGGTGGCTTTACTGGGAACAATTTCCATGATATCTGTAACACCAGCAAACATCCACATCTGCCTATCCCAGGTCCTTGGTAAGGATTCAATAGGTAAACAAAAATGCCAAACCCAGTCTGAACATCTGGCTGACTGTGCAATGATCAATAGTAAAAACAACAACAATAATAATTTTCTTTTCGGTAGTTTTTTTTTACTTTTTAGTTTGTATTAGTTCTGTTTATTGTAATTATACAAAAAAGTATAGTATAAAAACATTCAAGAACTTTTGATAAATTGATTTATTGCAGGGAAGAAGCTGTTAAGAAAGAATTGTAGCAAGATGGCAAATGGAACATTATGATACAAGTCTTGCTCTTTGGCAGTGCTTTACTAATTTGCTGATAATAATTCACATTCTGGATTGCACATGTGAGACTTTTTGGTAAGATCCTGTCTCAAATGCTTGTATTTCTTTCTCATGTCTGCAATAATGTCATGGGCTACAACAGAGGTTTCTAACCTGTGGCGTGGCCTGGCACCTGTTGTTCATTGGGTCACAGGAATTGGTGGCAAGTGTATACACGTGTGTGCGCATCCTCCACTCATCCTAGCACCACCGCATGGGCGCTATGGCCCTGTTTGCACATGCACAGGAGCACTAGCACTACTGCAGCATCACATAGGTGCTAGCAGCCTGTTTGCACATGCACACAAGACTAACGGCCCACTTGCACATGTGCGTGGGTGCTAGTAGCCCATTTGTACATGTGTGCAGGTGCTAGAGGCCCACTTACACAGGTGCGCAGGCACCAGCGCTGCTGCCAGCGCTGCCACAGGGGGACATGACCCATTTCTGCATACATGCAGGAGCTAGCACTGCCACCATGTGCACACACAAACCCATTTGTGCCTGCATGTATGCACATTTCCCTGCTCCTCCCTGTTATGATTCCTCATCAGCCAGTGGACCCGGCAGCTGAGTCTGGGGAATCAGAGGAGGAGGAGGAGGGGCCTGGAGTGACATCAGAGTCAGAGGAAGGTTCTGATGAGCTCCAAGACTCACAGTCTGATGAGGAGCCTGGATGCTCTACTCGCACTCAGGCTGAGACACAGCTGTGCTGAGAGGCTGAGGTGGACAGTGATGATTCACAGCTGGAAGATATCCAGGATGCACATAAACACCGGCAGGCAAAGAGAGTCGGACAGAGGAATGCAATGGGGAGGCTCCAAAGGCAAAGGGGAAGGCAGTAGGAAGCCATGCCTTGGCTGCATAATAAAAGGGAAAGTGTGGGAGGTGCTAGTTGCTGAAGGCAACCGTTTGTGTTAAGGCAGTGATTCTCAACCTTTTTAATGCTGTGATCCCCAACCGGTCATAAGTCGAGGACTACTCAACTGGTCGTAAGTCGAGGACTACTCAACTGGTGCAGCACCGTTTGCAGAATGGGACTTTTGGCGGGCTCAGCAGGGCAGAGACAGCCTGGACAATTCCTATTGGCTTTTGAAAGCCAATAGAATTAGACTCTATTCAAGAGAGCTAAGGAAAAGGGGGAAAAAATGGCAGACTGTGTTGTTTGGCGACCCCCGTGAAATGGTTGTTTGACCCCAAACGGGGTCCCGACCCACAGGTTGCGAACCACTGTGTTAAGGAATCAAGTTTCAGTGAACTGTTTTGTTTGCCTTTGGACATTTACTCAGGTCTGTAAATAATAAAAGGGGATTGATTTTTTCCTACGGTTCCAGCCTGCTTGTTGGAAGAGGGGTTTCTCCTTGTGCACTTAACAAGGGCTCACGTAAGCTGGGACAGAAGTGGGGAGGAAGGCTTGCTGGCATTTTTCACATACTTTCACTTTTGCTGTAACTGCTTGGGAATTAAGGAGGAGTCTCTCCATCTTAGGACACGGAGAGACTCCTTCTCAGTGGGTTCCAACCTGATTCCAAGGCTGTCGTGCCCCGAGTGATCTATTATCTATCCAGCACCTCAGCGTTTTCAAAACAATCTTGCGATATCACATTGGCTGCTGGTGAACTGGTGAGGGGGGTTGGGTTTGGGAAAAAGAAAGAATTGCTTTGTGCTTTCCACGGGACCTTCAGCTTCCACCAACTTTTCTGCAATCACTTTCTCTCAGTAAAAGTTCTTATTTCAACTCAATGGAGTCAAGAGTTTTGCTTTCCTGAGGGACCAGCTGGGGCAGGTCCTTACAGCTCCATTTTCTGTAAAGCACCAAAGACATTTAGATAAGACACTGGCTCTTATGGGGTCCATATAGCTACTTTTGTGCAAATCACGCTCACAGCCAGGTTGAAAATAATTTCAGTAAGGACTTTGCACATCATACCCCCAGCATTTCTGAGGAGAAAAGAAGGAAGCAGGAGGCAATTCTAGCTGAGAATTCTGCTTTTGGTGTCTGATGACAGCAATAACCCTATTCAGGCTTCAATTGTTCCTTGCTGGTCTGTAACAATGATACCTATGTATGTTCACCAATGCCAGCCCCATATTTCCCACCCCAACCCTTGGAAGAAGAAAACTGGAATGTTGATCAGAGACAGGAGCATAAATGTTGCTAGTGATTGTATTGAAAAAACCCTAAAAAGAAAAATCAGGGCAAGGCATGCTGCTAGATATGTATTCATCTCTCTTAATTTTACCTCCTTCTATTTCTATATTTTCCTTTGTCAATAAGCAGCCCCAGGTCAATGATGCAAAGTTAAAAAGTTAAATTTTAGAGTAGAATAGAGCTGGAAGGGACATTGGAAATCTTCTAGTCTAGCCTCCGCTCAAGTAGGAGAAACTATACTATCTCAGACAAATGACTGTCCAGTCTCTTCTTAAAAACTCCATTGATGAAGCACCCACAATTTCTGAAGGCAGCTGTTCCACTGATGGTTAGGAACTTTCTGCTTAATTCCAGGTAGCTTCTCTCTTTGATCAGTTTCCAACCATTGTTTCTTGTCCTGTCCTCTGGTGCTTTGGAGAATAATTTGACCCCCCTCTTCTTTGTGGCAGCCTCTCAAATACTGGAATACTGTTATCATGTCACCCCTATTTCTTCTTTTCTTTAGACTAGCCAAACCCAAGTCCTGCAACCGTTCTTCATATGTTTTAGTCTCCAGGCCTTGGATTATCTTAGTTGCTCTTCTCTGGACTTTTTCCAAGGTCTCAACATTTTTTTTGTAGTATGGTGACCAAAATTGGTTGCAGTATTCCAGGTGTGGTCTCACTAGGGTTTTATAAAACAGTACTAATACTTCATATGATCTTAATTCTGTGCCTGTTTATGCAACCCAGGATTGTATTAGCTTTTTTGGCTGCTGCTGCACATTGCTGGCTCATAGTCAAGTCATCGTCCACTAGGACTCCACGGTCCCTCTCACAGTTACTGTTTTTGAGCCACCTTTCACCTAATCTGTACTTATATATTTGATTTTTCCTGCTTTGCTTTACTCCACATTAAAACTCATTTTGTTGGATAGGGCCCATTGTTCCAGTTTGTCAAGATTTTTGAATCTTGAGTTTGCCTTCTGGGGTATTGGCTACTCCTGACAGTTTGGTGTCATCTGCAAATTTGATGAATTCCCCTTCTATTCCCTCATCTAAGTCATTGATGAAGATATTGAAGAATACTGGGCCTAAGATGGAGTCTTGTGGTACCCCACTGCTTACTTCTCTCCATGTGGATGTAGTACCATTGAGGACTACTCATTGAGTATAGTTTGTCAGCCAGCTACAAATTCATCTGGTGGTGATGTTGTCTATTCCACCTTTTTCTAGCTTACTAAACAGTACATTGTGGTCTACTTTGTCGAATGCCTTACTGAAATCTAAGTATACTATGTCCACAGTGTTTCGCTGGTCTGCTAATTTGGTCACTTTATCAAAGAATGAAATAAGATTGGCTTGGCATGATTTCTTTTTAACAAATCCATGTTGGCTACCAGTTATAACTTTTTTTTTCTGAAGAACTTTTTTATTTTTCCCAACTCTCCCCCATACTTATCAACAAATATACTGTGATATTTATCACATGTTAACATACATTCTTTTTACATTCTTATCTAACAGACACTCTTAATAAAATAAAATAAATACATACACATGTCATGGTTCCAAAGAAGCAGCTTTTCAAAGAACTTTGAGGCTTTATTTACCTTTAAGAATCCTTTTATTGCTACATAGCTTTGGCACATACATAATGAAGCCAAAACTGAATCCTCCCACCCCCAATCACCCGTAACAATGCAGAACTCACTCCTTCATTTTACAGTCATCAATCACGTTCTCCAATTAGTTTGAAGTGTGAACTTTCCCTCCCGTAACTCCTCTGGTTACAACTGACCTTGGCAATGCTGTACTGAAATATTGTTGTGGTTAACTATCATACTTTCCCACCTGCTATTCTAACATTGTCTGACTTTAATTCTAGAAGTGATATGCAGGCTAAATAAAACATGTTTGCTTCTTCATATATGGCAAGCAAGAACATCCGATGTTAGCAGTCTTGACACATAAATTTGGGTGTTGCTCGCCCATTTCCCCTTTCACGGTATCCACACTCCTACTCTTTCTTCTCTACCTTCTTTCTCCCTTTCTTCCCTACTTCTTCTTCCTCTCCTCCTTTCCTTCACCACTCCCCTCCCATTTCTCCCTTCTCCTTCTCTTCCTCCAACCTTCCTACTTCCTTCCCCCCTCCTTTACTCTTTTCTCTCCTCTCCTTTCTTCCCTCTCATCCCTTTTCAGATACAATTCAGGGGTAATGTCCAAGCAGCTCCTCTCTCTAAATTTTTCTATCTATATTATATATAATGATTAATTTTCTATTATGTTAATACTTTTATTTATCTGACCTTCTCGGTATATACTTCTATAAATGTTTATACGACATCCGGTTATTCAATACTGTGTCGCCTGGGTCTCCCTCCTCATCGCCTCCTTTTTCTTCCATCTAAATTGGTGTTAACTATCTTTTAACCATATTCTCTTTTCATCCAATCATAAAAAATTCCCCAAATTTTATAATACTCTGACTCTGTCTTATCTTTAATTATCGTTAATCTATTCATTTCTGCACATTCCAGTATTTTCCCAATCACCTCTCCCTCTGGGGGGGTCTTTCAGTGCTTTCCAATTTTGTGCAAACACAATCCTGGCTGCTGTAATTATATGAATAATCAAATATGTTTTCTTTTTATTATATTTCCCTGGTAAAATACCCAGCAGGAATATTTCTGGTCTTAGTTCTATACGTTGTTGTATCATCTTTTCTATCCATGTTCTAATTATATTCCAATAAGTTTTAGCTTCCACACACGTCCACCATATATGATAAAAAGAACCTGGTATTTGATGGCATTTCCAACATTTCATAGATCTGTCCTTAAACATTTTAGCTAATCTTTCTGGAGGTATGTGCTATCTATAGAACATTTTGTACATATTTTCTTTATACACAGTCACCAGTCAGTTTATAGTTTCTTTCCCATAGTTGCTGTCATCTATCTAATTCAATCGTATATCCAAAATTCCTTGTCCATTTTATCATTGTCTCTTTCACTCGTTCCTCCTCTAACTCCATATGTAGTAGCTAACTGTACATTTTTAATCCATTTTTCTTCCGTTCCTGTGAGTATTTAATCTAACTCTGTTGTCCCCAAGTTAAAACCATCTATTTTAACATCTTTTTCATATCTAGATTGTATTTGTGTTCTCATGTACCAATCCATCTTTATTCCTTGTTCCTCTAATTGTTGTTTGGTTTTCAACTCCCCCATATCTGTTAGTAAGTCTTTATATCTTATAATATTTCCCATATTAAGCATATTGGGGTGTATTAGCACTTCCATAGTTGAGAGCCAATTTGGAATCTTCAAATATTGCTTTCTCTTTATTTTCTCCAGACAACAAATAAAGAATTCTTTATATGGTGTCTCTAGAAATAGCTATGTATTCTATTTTTCCCATACCATATGCAAGCATGCCATCCCAACTGCAAGTCATGTCCCTCTAATGTCAATAGTCTCGTATTCCTCAGTAAGATCCATTCCCTCATCCATGATAATGCTGCAGCCTGATAATACATTTCCCAATTAGGTAGACCAAACCCACCTCTGAGTCTTGTATCTTGTAACATTTTTAGATTAATCCTTGCCTTTTTTCCCTGCCAAATATACTTCAAGATTATTTTTATTAAGCCCCTCAAAATATTTCTTATCTAATCTTATTGGTACTGTTGAAAACAAAAACAATAATCGTGGTAGTATATTCATTTTGATTATCGCAATCCTTCCCATTAATGATAGTTGTACATTTTTCCATTTATCCAAATCTACTTCGATTTGTCTTTTCAATTTATGATAGTTATCCTCTTTAAGTGTTGTACATCTTGCTGTCAGGTGGATCCCTAGATATTTTACCTTCTTTACAATTTGTATATCTAATTTTCCCATCAATTCTTTTTTTAGTTTTTCGGTAATATTTTTCACTAACATTTTTGTTTTATCTGTATTAATCTTTAACCCTGCTACCTCACCATATTTTTCTATTTGTTCTATTAATACAGGTCCTGTCTCTAATGGTTCCCCCAAGATAAATATTAAATCGTCTGCGAATGCTTGTAGCTTATATTCTTCCCTCTTAATTTTCACACCTTTTATGTCATTATTCTGTCTTATACTTCTGTTTAATACTTCTAATGTCAAGACAAACAATAGTGGAGATAGAGGACATCCCTGTCTTGTTCCCTTCATAATATTAATCTTCTCAGTCATATCTCCATTTATCATTATTGCTTATTATAAATTGTTTTGACTACATTTAAAAATTTCTCCCCAAAATCCATAGTCTGTAACTGGCTTATCATGAATTGCCAGTTCACATTGTCAAATGCCTTCTGCGTGTCCAGAAACATCAATGCCATCTGTTTCTCGGGGTGTGTTTCATAGTATTCTAATACAATTCGCATATTGTCTCTAATGTGTCTTTTGGGTAAAAAACCATTTTGATCAGATTGTATAAATTAATTTAAAAACTTTTTAAGTCTTTCCGCCATTATTGACGCAAATATTTTATAGTCCACATTCAGTAGAGAAATCGGCCTGTAGTTCTTTATTTTCTGCATTTCCGTTTCTTCCTTTGGTATCAGGGTAATAAGTGCTTCGGACCATAAATCTGGTATCTTACCTTCAAAAAGAAGTTCATTATAAAGTTCCAACATTACATTGCCTAGTGCTTCCTGCAATGTCTTGTATAGCTCTGCTGGTAATCCATCCGGTCCTGGTGTTTTACTATTTTTTTGTCTTTTAATTGCTTCTGTTAATTCCATCATTGTTATTTTCCCTTCTAATAACTTTTTAAATTTCTCCAGTATTTTAGGTATCTCTGTTTCTTCCAAGAATTGTTTTATCCTATCATCTGCAACTGTTGCTTATATAAATTCTCATAATATTCCCAAGTTATTTTTTTCTTTTCTTCATTCCGATGTTGTAAAATCCCCTCAGCATCTTCCAGTTGTTTAATCCATCTCTTCTCTTTCTCCTTTTTAATTTTATATGTCAACCATCTCCCTGGTTTGTTTGCATGCTCAAAAAAGGTTTGCTTAGCTGCTTTTATTTTTACTGCCACTTCTTCATTTTCTATTAAGTTCATTTTATGTTTGTTCAGCTCCATTAAATTTTTGTGTATCTTTTTGTAATTCTTTCTCAAGTGTCTTATATTCTTCCTCCAGTTTTTCCTTATTTTGTCTTTTGTTTATTCTTTTCCCCCAAATAAGTCATAGCAAGTCCTCTCATGAACACTTTCACCGTGTCCCAAACATTTTGAAGTGAAGTATCTTCTTTTTTGTTTTCCTTAAAAAAGAAAAGAATTTCTTTTTTCATATATTGCTGAAAGTCTTTTTCATTCAATGCAGTTTGGTTTAATGTCCTCTTTTTTTGTTCTCTTTTTTTGTCCTTTCCATATGATTGTAACTGGGTTGTGATTCGTCCATGTGCTTGTTTCTATGGCTATATTTTGTATATTTATAAATAAATCTGTTGACATCCATATCATATCAATTCTCCACCAGGACAGGTATCTGTTAGAATAAAACATGTATTGCTTCTTTTCCGGATATTTTTCTCTCCAAACATCAAATATATTTAGTTCGTCCACCATGTTATAAAAGGATTTTGGGAGTGTTCTTCTTAGAGTTTTGTTTTTTTTGTTGTATTATAATCCAGCTCAGCCTTTACAATAGCATTAAAGTCTCCAATCATACATATGCTTTCATATTCCAGTTCTATTATTTTCTTGTGTAATTTTAAATAAAAGTTCTCTTGGTTTTCATTTGGAGCGTAGATCGCTACCAATTATGATTTTTTACAGTTCATAATTACTTCCACCATTAAGATTTGTCCTTCTTCGTCTGAATATATCAATTTATTTTATATTGCTTTCTGAATATATAATGCCATACCTCTTTTACTCTGATCCGCAAGTGAAGTATATAATTCTCCCAATTTTGTATATTGTAATAGATGTTTATGTTGTTTCCTAATATGAACTTCTTGCAAACAAATTATGTCCATTTTTAGTTTCCCTAGTTTATTTAGTGTTCTTTTCCTTTTCATGGTTGAGTTTAATCCATTTATATTTATCGAGATTGTTTTATCTTTTCTTCCATGGTTATTTATTTAAAGTTTTGGCTGATCTCGTCATTCTCATCTTTCTTTTCTCTTTTGCCTCTTTTGCTCTTGCTCCTTCTCCCAAAGCCATTTCCTCCTGTTCTTTGCTATACTCGCCCCGTTGCTTCTCTATCTCATCTCCTTGGTGTCTAATTCCTCTTTTCCCTCTCAGCCTTTCTTCTTGCTGTCCAAAGTAGTGATCATAAAAAAGTTCTGCTTTCTCTAATGTGTCTAGTCTATGTTCTTGCCAGTTTACCATTACTCCTTCTGGTATTAACCATCTAAAATTTATCCCTTTTTCAATTAAGCCTTTTGTCAAAAATTGATACTCCTTTCTCAAGTCTCTCACTCTTCTTGGAACCTGCTTTAACATCACTATCTCTCTTCCTTTATATTTTGTGACATTTCTCAGCTTCTGTAGTATATCTGCCCTTAACACTTTTTTAGTAAATCTTATATGAACCTCTCTAGGGAGCTTATTTCTCGTTGCGTATCTAGTATGTATTCTGAATATCTCATCTATATCATTAATTATCTTTTCTTTACTTTTCTCCAGTGCTTCTGCTAATATTTCCGCCATCACGTCTGCTAAATTCTCTCCCTTTTCTTCTTCAACATTTTGGAATCTTAAGTAATAATCAGCTTTATCCATCTCTAGAGAGATAATCATTTTTTCCTGGTTCCTATCTATCAATTGTCCCTCTCCTCTACTCTCTTATCGGTTGATTCAATTTTTTCTTCCACTATCTGGAACCCAGGCAGACCTCCCCAAACAGCTGAAAAGTGACGATCCTTCGGCAGTCCCCAAAGGATGTGTCGTACCGCCACGACGTTCACTCTCTCTCCTACCAGTTATAACTTTCTTTGCTGCTAGTTGTTCGCAGATCCTTTTTTTGATTATCTTGTCCAGGATCTTCCCAGGTATTGATGTTAGACTGATTGGTCTGTAGTATCCTGGGTCTGTTTTTTTTTTTCCTTTCTTGAAGATGGGAACCACATCAGCCCTTTTCCAATCCTCAGGTACTTCCCTGGTGCTCCAGGACTTATGAAAAGATACGATGCAATGGTTCTGAGATAACATCTGCCAATTCCTTCAGAATTCTGGGATGTAATCTGTTGGATCCTGGTGATTTACATTTGTCAAGGTCAGATAGGTGTTCTCTTACCATTTTCTTGCTTATTTTAATTTTTGTTTCTAGTTTGTTTTTTGCAGTACTTTTTTGGTATGTTGTGCTATAATTTCTTTTTGTGTGAAGACTGATGCAAAGAATGAGTTAAGTAGTATTTTAAACGGTATGCACTGAGGTTCTTTTACACATTTAAACAAACCATTTAATCAAGATAAATTAATATTAGAAAATTTAATGTTTAAAATAGCAAGAACTATAAAAGAGAACTTCTAGACATCTTCAATTTAAACTCCAATCACTGTGATAAGACCATTGTGATAGATTAGCAGACAAGAAACTAAATTTTTCTCCACCACTCCTTGAAAGGAAAGAAGTCTTCAGGTTTTATCACCACCCAAGTAATTGTTCTGGAAAGCAAGGCTAAGTCAGTCATGAAAGGGCAATCAAACCCAAGGAAAGTCTAGGATCCAGAGTGTTTCTTGATGTCTCTTACTCCAGATTAATTCCAACTGAGGCCAGAGCCTCCACAGCCCATTGGGGATAGCTGCTGGAGTTCCCATACATAGTCTTCATGAAATTCTGAACAAATTGTGGAAACTTTTGCTTAGTTATATTCTCGCGGATCAAATGCATCAGGTTCATCTGAGAAAAAAAAGAACAAGCACTAGACAGAAGGAAATATATTGGTAGTGGGAAGAATAAACAATTATAAACTAAACTAGCTAACCAATTGGTAAGTTAGAGACTGTGTAGAGCAGACATGTCAAACTTGTGACGTCGCGTGACGTCGCATGATATATTGGAGCTTTTTCTCCATTGCCGGCAATGGGGCGGGCGCAGTTTCCTGGTGACGCATCCGGCCCGCAGGCCGGCAGTTTGACACCCCTAGTGTAGAGCATGGATAAAGACCTCGAAGAATCATCTGCTTTACATGGGCAGCCCTTATTGCCTAATCTGAAGCATTTGTCCTTCAAATCTTCAATAGCTTCTAAAGAAAACTCTTTCTGTTATTACTGGCTACTCGTGCTGGGTTATCAAGTGCTATGCTCAAATAGGAAGACAGCATGTACAGGACAAAAAACTTTGAGAATTCCTGACAATCTCTCTGAAGGACAAGCATGCAAACAGAAGGCATATTCTATAAATACCTTGGCAATTTTAAGGATATGAACTTCAGTTCCCAGAATTCTCCAGCCATCGACATTGAGAATCACTGATCTAGAAGAAATGCTCAAGAAGCACCCCAACAGCACATTTTCTCTAACAGGAAAAATCCTGACATGTCTACTGCCTACCGATCTGACCTATATCTCTAGAGCAGGGCTTTTCAACCAGTGGTATGGGTACCACCTGTGGTACATTGGCACCTGGCAGGTGGTATGCGACCATCCTAGAAAAGCGGTAGCAGGGGAGGGGAATGAGCTGAACCAGTGGCAGCACCACACAAGCGTGAGCAAGAGATGGCTGGAGCTGCAGGGCTGTCACGGCTCAGCAGAAGTGCCAGTATCAGCGCTTCTTCGGGACTGTCAGGGCTCAATGGAAGCGCCAGGATCAGTGCCAGGCTCCAGCTGGAGCTCAGCGCTGATCCTAGCGCTTCTGCTGAGCCCAGAAGAAGTGCCAATCAGCTGGAATGTTGCAGCATCTCCAGGGTCTTGTGATTTACATTCAGATGCTTGGCAACTGATTCATATTTATGACGATCAGTGTCCCAGGGTCATGTGAAGTGACCAAAACCTGCTGCAACTACCCAGCAGACAGGGGGAATAAAAACCAAACACCCCTCACCCCACCCCTACTGCCAATCCTCAACAGAAATGCTCACAACAATAAAAACCTTGGACAGGAGGAAGAGCGCCGCCGGGTGGGCAGGCAGGTGTCTTGCTTGGTTGTGCCTTGGGGGGCACTTTTTTCAGTGCCATTGTAACTTCAAACAGTCACTAAGCAAACTGTTGTAAGTCGAGGACTACCTGTACTTTATCACTTTTTTCCTTTTTTTTTTTTTTGGTCATCAAGTTTTTGACACCTTGCTAGGCAACTGGTGGTACTCAGATATTGCCATATCCTAAAAGTGGTACAATGGGTGAAAAGGTTGAAAAGCCCTGCTCTAGAGAGCCAGTTTGGTCTAGTGGTTAATTACCAGACTAGAAACCAGGAGACTGTGAGTTCTAGCCCTGCCTTAGGTATGAAAGACGGTTGGATGACCTTGGGCCAGTCACCCTCTCTCAGTCCAATGCACCCCACAGAGTTGATGTTGTGGGGAAAATAGGAAGATGGAGCATTTAGCTATATTCACCGCCTTGATTTATTTATAAAAATAATAAAGGGCAAATATAAATAAATAAAGCATCTGCCTTAGTGGTGAAAGTACAAACCGAAGAACTGATCCATGTCAAATGAAATAAAGAATAATTGCTTCCTGCTTTATCCGACTTACACTATGCATTTGTTGTCATGAAAAGGAATATAGGGAGTAATGGTTTCCATCTCCTCTTACAGAAAGATAAGGATGACAGAGGACCCTTTTTTGCAAGTACTGGATCCAGCCTCCAAACAGATCCAGTTCTACATAGCTGCTGGGGGAACATCACATCATCTATCTTAATTATATAAATTATATAATTATATAAACAAAACTCCTGATTTATATGGCAGAATCCTATGTGAGACTATAAGGCAGGCACCTCATCTCAAGGATTTATACTCTATCAGCAAGCACATACTAGCTGATAGATATGATTTATTTAGATCAGAGTTGGCATGTTGTATGAATCTAGCTATTGTTGTTTGTACACTGTGGCTTATACCTTGGTGAGTTGTATAAATCCAGCCATCTAGGGTTAACACAGTTAAGCAAATTCCAGCTTACTATGATGTGTAAGCCTAATTACAATGTATACATAATAAATTATGTAAACTGATAAAATTTTGTATAATATACTATAGTCCCTTTCATTATAAGTAATTATCTGCAAAGGATAGAAAAGAATAAACAAAACAAAGGATTAGATAAGGAAAAAAAGTAAGAAAACACAGCTAAACTGAACTTCTCAAATTTAGTTAAGAAAATTTGGATTATGATTGCATAGGCAGATGTCATGGAACATAAGAGAATAGACTGGAGTTTAAAAAGTGAGCAAGAGAAAAAAGCTTTCTGCCCACTTTGATAAAGTTATGGTACAAGATAGAAAAGCCAACTTAGCATTTAGACTTATATGCCGCTTCATAGTGGTTTATAGCACTCTCTAAGTTTTTTACGGAATCAGCATATTGCTCCCAACAATCTGGGTCCTCATTTTACTGACCTCAGAAGGATGGAAAGCTGAAACAACCTTTAACTGGTCAGGACTGAATTCCTGGCAATGGGCAGAGTCAGCCTGCAATACAGCATTATAACCCCAGCACTACCACAATTCACCTATTGCACCTATTTTCTTATTTCTATTTCACAGCCCATATGTCGCAGGTCCCTCCTTTGAAGTGCATTAGCTTTATTGCTGCCCATTTAGCAGAAGTTTTATGGCCTCTGAACAGACTGACCTGGTACGCAATATTATGGATGGTAATGTGATGCTTGGCAGCTGAATCAATAGGATAGAGAGCATTCAAGAAAGCTCGACTATATCTGTTAAGAAAAAAAACAAGGAGATCCTCTTGTGACCCTAGGTTTATGGAAGAATTTTGATACATCAAGAGCTAGAGAATAAGGGGAAAATATTTTTGTTCCTTTACAAGATAAAATACAGAAAATTAGACCTAATATTAGCTAAGTGAAATTATATCAGACAATTCAGACATCAGTACTTTTACAAGACGGAGAATCCAGGTGCATTTCTGTGGCCAATAATTGAAAAAAAGAGGAAAAATACAAAGATTATTGTGTAGCATGGAGAAATCAAAGAAAATTTAAGATGAGTTAGCTGGAATTGTCAAACTGAAGACAATTCTAAATTAAACGTTTTATTGCATTTTTATCCCACTTAGTATGATGTCACCACATTTTATCTTCACATCACTGGATGAGATGAATTGGTTTGAGAAAGCGCATGTAGCTGATAAAGATGCTGAGTAAATGAGGGTTTATGACTAAATGAGGGTCTGAATTTAATTTTTCCTTGATAAATAAGAGCTCTTTTTTGCCATTTCTATTTTTTAAAAAATCCATTCCAACCCAAGCACACAAACCTCTGGCAGGTAGGGCAGGCACAGTTTTCATCAATGGGCCGGAAATCCTTGGCATATTGTTTGTTCTTCAGCTGTAGGGAGCCCCAAGGGACCAAAGCTGAACCAAAGCGCTGGAAATAGAAAGAGGCCTGTATATTTCAGAGATACCACTGAAAACAACACTGGTTCCCTAGGGGTGGGTATTTTAAATCCCTTCAGAATCCCCCCCTCATTTTACAGTCATTCAATGTCAATCTGTTTCTTTCCATCAACTGGTGAAACTGCATTCAACTTGCCATTCCATTTCCTCCCAAGTTGATGCATGTACTTACTGCTGTCCTTGTTGGGTAGACACAGTCAAACATGTCACAGCCGAGGGCTACACACACTACCAGATCAGTAGCATAACTTTGAACAGAACAGAAATGGGAAACATGCATCAAGTGAGCAACTGCAAAAGGTAGCTATCCTTATCCCATTTAATAACATGGGTTTGTTTGTTCCTACCCAACTCCCATAAGGTAGCGAGGCTTGTTCTTTGGGAGATGTTTTGTGCTGAGGGCTACTATCCTCCAGAAGTGATCTTTGGCCTCACCACCACTCAGACCTCCAATAGCAAAGCCTGGCACATCTCGTTTAGTCATCTCTAGCAGGTGGGAGGGAAAGAAAAAGAGACAGATGAAGGAAACTACAATATCTAAAGATTATCTATATATTGTTGTAAGTTTTACAAATTATTTTGACAAACAAATGGCCAGGAGATATTTGAAAAGCTTCAGAGTTTATCCTGTAGAACAGTGGTGGCAAACCTATGGCACGAGTGCCAGAGGCGGCACTTAGAGCCCTCTCTGAGGGCACGCACGCCGTTGCCCCAGCCCCGCTTCCCCCTGCAGCCCCTTCCTCACCAGTAGCCCTGCCCCATAGGAGAGTCATCCCCGGGTGCAGCCCACACGGAGCAGTGCAGCCAAGCACATGGCAGCTGGGCAGCAGATGATGCTGCGAGGCGTGGGCAGAGGGCGTGGCTACCATGGTGCTACAGGGCCACCTGGGCAATCTGCAGCGGGCCGTGGATGGCCCTGAGGGTGGGTGGGGTGAGGGCGGAGCAGGGCGGGGGTGGGTGGGCGGAGCGGAGTGGGGGCAGGACGGGGCGGTTTTTGGGCACTCGGTCTCTAAAAGGTTCGCCATCATTGCTGTAGAACAATCAGAATCACAGATAAGACTTTTCGGTCCTCCCAATTCTCTTTTAGTCTGTTCTAAAGTAGTAGCTGTTTAAAGAAGCTGAAATTGCCCAGTTTCAAAATAAAAGTGATCTTACCTTCCAGACATTTGTTTCGAAGGATAGGATCCAGCCCACCCTGAATAATAGCAAATAAATTCTGCTGGTTAGGTTTGCTGTGTGCTGCAATACATCTGTCCAACCAGCGAATAGACCTACAACAAACATTTTATTAATTGCATGTTATTTCATTCTAATTATAGAACTTATATCTAATCAAATTTGCAACTGAGTGCTTTATAGCAGTTTACTTAAATAGATTTTATTTAACTCTTTGATCTGAATGCTGTTGTTATAGTTGAAATTTCACTCAATACATTTTGGAAGTATTGAGATTCCTGTGCTTTTATACATTTATATTTATAAAGAAGTTGATAGAAAATAGATAAAGCAGGCACAATTTATTTACCCAATAATTAGAATACTGTGCTTTAATATCTTTTTTGTAGACTAATGCCAGGTTGTTTTAAAAATAGTGTCTTTTGATGTTAAAATCAAAATATAATTTTAATTGTAAATATTTAGCAGAAAATATTCTGAATGGATGGTTAAGATTGCTTTGCTATTGGAGATGCAATTCAAAAGATTCTGCACTTATCCTACTGCTGCCAACATTGAAATTCTGAAATTCATGAAGTTATTTGCATGGATTAAAATAATTTCTCCTTCACAATAAGCAGTATATTCTCTTGACTATATCCCAGCAAGTAAAGTAAAGCCTTCCTTATAGCCAGTTTAACTCTTGGTGGGTAAGAACATGTTCGTAACATATGTTTTGGGCTGTAATATGGAAATGATTCAAGGATTTCTGGACATCTCCTTGTTTATCTTTATGAGAAAGTCAACTACTTGTAGTTGCTTCCATATTTGGAATTAAAGTGTCAGGAATTTTGGACATTTTGCAGATATAGCATAAATTGACAAAATGTATTATTTGCAAACATATGAATTAGTTCTTTTGCAACCATAGCTGGAGGAAGAAGGAAGAAAGATTTGACTATTATGGTCAAATTTCCTCAAATAGTTCTATTTTACCAATTTCCAGATTTTTTTTCTTTTAACTTTCTCCAAATAATGTGAAATTCAAGCCTAAGAGCTTCCTGAAACTAAATGCTTCTTTTATATTCTTTAGCTTCAGTCCCACCCCACTTCCAGCCCACGATAAAATGATAATATTGCATATATTAGTCTATCTTTGCATGTATCTACAAGTTCTGCTGGACAAATTCCTCTAAACTTCTCTAAGCAATTATTCTGCTGGGTTCAGGGCTGATTGGAAATTGATGTTCAATATCTCTGGAGGGCACTAATATGGATAAAGCAGGTGAAGTAATCTTTTGTAGCCATCAGTTATTCACTTCTGACATATTCTTATTCAGTCAAAGAGGATACTGGGAATGCGACAATAATGTATATTGGCATATCTGTCTCCCTTCTTTCTTGTTTTCAAGTTGGAATTTGGGACATTTTATTCAACAAGGGTTCAGAAAGTTCCAAGACAACACTGCATAATAGCCATCCTTTAAAATTGTTTAAATTGTTAAGTTTCCAAGATTTTAGCAATCTCAAAAGATTTAATGCCAAGCAAGGTCTTTGGACAATCTTATTTAGAAACATCTAACCTGAAATGAAAAGAGGTCTCTAGTTTTGATCCAGAAGCTTTTTCCAGCCCTTTTATCTGAGAGGTGCTAAGCCTGGAGCTGCTTCATTAAATGCATATTCTCCATAAATATACAATGGTAGAGGTAGTCTTCAAATTATGACCATTGGTTCAGTGATTGTTCCAAGTTACAATGGGGCTGAATGAGGGAGATGGATGGATGAATGGACAGATAGATAATCTTTATTGTCATTTCTTTACTGTGGGCACAACAGCACACATTAAAAATGAAATTTAGTTGCTTGCTCTCAAAGTGTACACTTGTCATGGTTCTGACTAATGAAAAAAAGGATGTATGGGGATTAGTTAAGATAAGAAACCACAGGCTACAGAACGGAAGGGAAACTTTGCCCTTCAAACTGATTGGAGAATGTGATTTAGGAACTGCAAATTAGAGGAGGGAAATATGATTGAATATTATGTGCTCAGGGGAGGGGAATTCAAATCTTGGCAGCTACCATGCTGTGCCGACACTTTGTTTCATGATTAAAGACTTTTTAGGATAAACAATGCCTGGAAGTTCTTTGAAGTGTTTCATTAGTCTGAACCTTGACATCATTCCAAGATCCACTTTCTTTTCAAACTACCTGGGGTCCTGAACTCCAGCCGCTGTCTCTAGACTTGAGAGAAGCTGGCAAAGATTCAGGAGGAAATTTCATTATGAGAAAAGAGAATCTGCTTGAATATGATGACCTGGCAGCTGCTGATACCCCAGAGGGGGAAGCAACAGACAGCATGCTGTGGGAGGACGAGTTTTGGCAGCTAAATGGCTGGCCGTCAGCCCGGGCCCTGCCCAGCAGAGACTCCAGATGCCTCGAGACTGCCTTGCCACCCTCAAAGCCTTCAAAAGCAGACCGGTGGAGAGCTATCAGATCTGCCACTGAAGGTTCAGGTGAGTCACTGGAAAGATTTGAAAAGCTAGAGATGAGAAGCAGAAATCCTGCAGAGAGGAGCCTACAGCCCCTCCATTGCAGATCAGACAGCCTTCCAGACCCCCTGCCAGGGCCTCCAGCCCTGAAGAGAGGGAATCCCAGTCTGAGGCCTCTGCAGCAATGGGGAGTTTGGCATCCCCCGCAGGTGGATGGTCAGTAGCCTCTGAGCTTGCCACAGCTAATAGAGGCCTTGCAACAGCTTGGGATGGTACAGAAGCCAGAAGATCAGGAGCTGGTGGGAGGATGACCACAGCAAGGAGACTGGTTACTGCCCCCGAACTTGCAGCAACCGCTGAGGGGCCTACAGCGGCAGGGGGCGTGACCACAGCCCCTGAACGTGCAACCCCTGGGCATGCAGCAGCAGTCGGGATGGGACCAACAGCAACTGGTGGTGCAACAGCCACAGTGGGAGGGGCTCTACCATTCAGAGCAACCTTCAATGGAGACCTAGAAAAGCTGATTTTCTTCCTTAATCAAGTGCGCTCTCATCTGAACCGCTGGGCCTATCTCTACCCGGACCCAGGCGCTATGGTCGATGTGATTGAGTTTAGCCTAGAGGAAGAAGTATCTGAATGGCTGAACAATTTATATAATGAGCAAAGCCCCGAATTGAAGGAGCCCCACCTCTTCCTCCTAGGGCTGAGAGAAAGATTTGAGGACCCATCCATTGGCCTCAAAGCAGGAGAACAAATCCACAAAAAAAAAAAAACCAAGCCAGCAGGCCTGCCCTGGGGTATGTATGAGAGTTTCGCGAGATAGCAGGTCGAATAGAGGGGTGGCCTGAGCAATCCCTAATTCATCACTTCATTGAGGAATTAGATGACCACCTCTCTCAGGCCTGCTAAAAGACCCAGGCCACCTGCAGGCCCATCAATTAAGTGTTTTCAGTGCGGTCAGGAGGGACATTGAGCAGCAAACTGTCAAGTCCCCTACCCCCAACAACAGAGCAGACCGGAACCAGCAGCGAGAAAGAAACCAGCCCAGCGGCTAACAAGAGAGAAATCCAACCGGGTCACACAGGAACCTATTGCCCAGGTCACACTTCACACACAGGAGGATACCAGGACTTTGGGTGGACCTGCCCCCGCTCTACCCTCCTTTGACAGCGACAACAAAGGAAAGAACGACCCAATGGTGAGACGACATGTCCCGCCTTTTTCACTGCCCGCCAAACTTATAATCCCTAAGTCAGGGGCACAAATAGACTTAAACGTACTAATCGATTCTGGATGCTCCCGATGCATCATTAGCTTGCCATTTGCCATGAGCCGTGAGGTTGGAGCAAGCCAATGGCTCCCTGATGGGAGGGACTCTTGTCACACAATTAACTGAGCCCCTACACCTAGAAATAGGTAAGCACTGGGAGTTTATTCACTTCCTGGTGGCTCCAAAAATGACTGAGGCGATGATCCTAGGGCTAGCTTGGTTGGACAAATGGAAACCATTTATCTGGTGGGAGAAAGGAATGAGAACTGTGAGACTACCTATAGGGCCTAAACCTTCCACTGATTCAACCGACGTTAAGGACACTTTAGGCCACCAAATGAGCGAGCGCACTTGGCTGCCTCAACGCCACCAGGCGAATCACTCATCCGCAGCGAATACTGGCACCTAGAGGAGGCATTCAGTGAAAAAGAAGGCAATGTCCTGCCCCCTCACAGACCCAATGATTGCTCTATTGAACTGGTGCCAGGAGCCAAACTCCCACGACTAAGAATGTACACTATGTCCCCCTCGACATGGATGAGATGCAGCGATATGTGAACAAAAACATAGTGAGGGGGTTCATTGAATGGGCCAAATCTACGGTGGGATCCCCTGTGTTATATAAAGAAAAAAGATAGGTCTCTTCGTCTTTGCGTAGATTATAAAGGTCTGAACGCGGTTAGTGTGGAAAATAAATACCCCTTCCCCCTCCTGAAGGACTTACTAACCCACCTGGTTAACGGGAGCATCTTCAATAAATTAGACCTGAGGGAGGCATATTACCGGGTGAGAATAAAACAGGAAGACGAGTGGAAAACTACCTTCAACTGCCCCATGGGGAGCTAATAGTTCAAAGTCATGCCATTTGGACTATAGGGGGCCCCAACTGTATTCATGCAGTTGATTAATGAAGTGCTACATGATCACTTGTACAAAGGGGTTCTGGTGTATCTTGATGATATCCTGATATACAGCACATATATGACTGATCACATAAAGATGGTGAGAGAAGTGTTAAAGAAACTATTGAATGCCAAGCTTTATGCCAAATTGTCAATATGTGAATTTCACCAGACCCGATTAGATTATCTTGGCTACAGAATTTCCAACTAGAGTGTTGAAATGGATCCAGCCAAAGTGAAATCTATAATTGAATGGCAGCCCCCAAAGACTGGCAAACAGTTTCAGAACTTTTTAGGTTTTGCCAACTTCTATCATCAATTCATCCCCTCATTTGCCGAAATTTCCCTATCCCTTACAGAACTACACAAAACAGGCAAAAGAGGAGGAAAACCGCGACCGAGCCAGCCACTTACATGGACTATGAGCTGTCAAACAGCTTTTGAGAATTTAAAAAGACTATTTGCTGCTGAGCCAGTCCTAAAGCACCCCTGCCCAGGGGAACCCTTTGTAATCCAAGCTGACACCAGCGACGTGGCAGTTGGAGCTGTATTACTGCAAAAGAACAAAAGTGGAGTTCTACAACTCTGCGCCTACACCTCTAAAAAATGTACTGAAAGCGAGAGGAGGTGGACAATCTGGGAGAAGGAGGCCTTTGCAATTAGATGGGGGCTGTTAAACTAGCGACACTATCTAGAAGGGAGCAAGGTGCCATTTGAAGTATGGGCAGATCACAAAAATCTAGAAGCACTGAAAACTCCCCGCAAATTGTCCTCAAAGTAAGTCTGGGCACAGTCCTTTAATCATTTCAACTTCACTCTAAAGTACATACTGGGAGGAAAAAACTTCCTAGCTGATGCGCTATCCCGATTACCCCAGTACAAAAACGAACGCGATGAGGTTAACGAGGCAATTATCTCCAATCCACAAACTGCCGCTCAACTTACATCTCACAAGGTCCTGGTCCTGATGACCCTAGGGTAAAGAAAATAAAACAAGAGCTCCTCACTGATCAATGGTTCAAAGATAATCAAACCCCCCTAACATGCAGGGATGGTTTGGCTTACAACTGTATCTGCCTGAAGCCCTCTGTATAATGCTCTCAAACACAGCCATGACGTAAAACAGGCTGGGCACTTTGGATATTTAAAAACTCTAGACCTTATCCGCCGGCAATTCTGGTGGCCGGGGCTAAAATGAGATGTGGAAAACTATGTCAGGAGTTGTACTGTATGTGCCACAATGAAAAGAATTCCAGGGAAACCCCCTGGGCTATTGCAACCAGTGGCAGACCCCTCACAACCATGGGTAGAAATAGCTATGGACTTTATAGTAGACCTACCTGAAAGTAGAGGAAATACTGTCATCTGGACTGTGATAGACCTGTTCTCGAAGCAGGCTCATTTCATCGCCTGCAAAGGACTCCCATCTGCCCAACAACTGACTAAATTGTTCCTGAAACATATCTACCAGCTGCAATCTCGATACTACATCAGTTAGGAAGTTTTCTCCTCCCGGTATGTACTTTAGAGTGAAGTTGAAACGGTTAAAGTACTATGCCCACTGCACTTGCTTTGGGGACAGTTTGCAAGGAGTTTTCAGTGCTTCTAGATTTTTGTGATCTGTCCATACTTCAAATAGCACCTTGCTCCCTTCTAGATAGTGTCGCCAGTTTAACAGGCCCCACCTAATTGCAAAGGCCTCCTCCCAGATTGTCCACCTCCTCTTGCTTTCAGTACATTTTTTAGAGGTGTAGGCGCAGGGTTGTAGAACTCCACTTTTGTTCTTTTGCAGTAATACGGCTCTGACTGCCACGTCGCTGGCATCAGCTTGAATTACGAAAGGCTTCACTGGGCAGGGGTGCTTTAGGACTGGCTCAGCAGCAAATAGTCTTTTTAAATTCTCAAAAGCTGTTTGACATCCCATCGTCCATGCTAGTAGCTGGCCCGGTTGCGGTTTTCCTCCTCCTTTGCCTGTTTTGAGTACTTCTGTAAGGGGTAGGGAAATCTCGGCAAAGGAGATGATGAATTGACGATAGAAGTTGGCAAAACCTAAAAAGTTCTGAAACTGTTTGCCAGTCTTTGGGGGCTGCCATTCAATTATAGTTTTTACTTTGGCTGGGTCCATTTCTACGCCCTAGTTAGAAATTCTGTAGCCAAGATAATCTAATCGGGTCTGGTGAAATTCACATTTTGACAATTTGGCATAAAGCTTGGCATTCAATAGTTTCACCATCTTTATGTGATCAGTCATATTCGTGCTGTTATCAAGATGTCATCAAGATACATCAGAACCCCTTTGTACAAGTGATCATGTAAGACCTCGTTAATCAACTGCATAAATATGGCTGGGGGCCCCTATAGTCCAAATGGCATGACTTTGAATGGATAGTTCCCCATGGGGCAGTTGAAGACAGTTTTCCACTTATCTCCTCCTTTATTCTCACCCGGTAATATGCCTCTCTCAAGTCTAATTTAGTGAAAATACTCCCCTTAGCCAGATGGGTTAATAAGTCCTTTAGGAGGGGGAGGGGGTATTTATTTTCCACACTCACAACGTTGGGACCATTATACTCTACGCAGAGACGAAGAGACCCATCTTTTTTTTCTTTGAACAACACAGGGGCTCCCAGAGTAGACTTGGCTCGTTCAATGAACCCCCTCACTAAGTTTTTATTCATGTATCGTTGCATCTCCTCCATTTTGAGGGGGGGACATAGCATATATTCTTGGTCGTGAGAGTTTGGGTCCCAGCAACAGTTCTATTGAACAATCATTGGGTCTGTTCGGGGGCAGGGTATCACATTCTTTCTCACTGAATGCTTCTGCCAGGTCCCGATACTCGCTGGGGATGATTGGCCCGCCTCGTGGCAATGAGGTAGCCAAGTGCACTCACTCTTTTGGTGGCCTAAAGTGTCCTGCAACGTCAGTTGAATCAGTGAGAGGTTTAGGTCCTATAGGTAGTCTCACAGTTCTCATTCCTTTCTCCCACCAGATAAACAGTTTCCACTTGTCCAACCAGGCTAATCCTAGGATCACAACCTCATTCATTTTGGGGGCCACCAGGAAGTGAATAAACTCCCAGTGCTCACTTATTTCTAGGCATAGAGCCTCAGTTAATTGCGTGACTAAAGTCCCTCCCATCGGAGAGCCATCGCCTTGCTCAAACTTCACAGGTTTGGAGAGCTGTTTCTCCCGTAGGCCCATTTTCATGGCAAATGGCAGGCTAATGATGCACCGGGAGCATCCAGAATCGATTAGCACGTTTAAGTCTATTTGTGCCCCCGATTTAGGGATTATAAGTTTGGTGGGCAGTGAAAAAGGCGGGACGTGTCAACTCACCATTGGGTAGTTCTCTTCGGCGTCGCTGTCAAAAGAAGGTAGAGCAGGGGCAGGCCCACCCGGAGTCCCAGCGTCCTCCTTTGTCGGGGATGTGACCTGGGCAACAGGTTCCTGCGTGATCCGGGTGGATTTCTCTCTTGTTAGCCACTGGGCAGGTTTCTTTCTCGCTGCTGGTCCCAGTCTGCTCTGTTGTTGGGGGTAGGGGACTGGACAGTTTGCTGCTTGATGTTCCTCCTGTCCGCATCGGAAACACTTAATTGATGGGCCTACAGGTAGCCTGGGTCTTTCAGCCATCACAGTAGTCGGAGATTTTCGTGGGGTTGATTGCCGTTCAGGTTGTTCTGGCTTCAGCTCGGATTCAGGTGGGGGAGGCTTCTTATAGCGGGCGAGCTGAACGTCTAGCCCAGGGGTAGGCAACCCAAAACACTCAAAGAGCCACTTGGACCTGTTTCCCACTGAAAATAAAACACTGGGAGCCGCGAAACCCTTTTGACATCTAAAATGAAGATAACACTGCATATATCCTTTTTACCTTTATTATAGGTGTGTGTGTGTGTGTGTGTGTGTGTGTGTGTGTGTGTGTGTATATATGTATATGTGCATATGTGTGTGTGTGTATAATATAAAGGTGAAAAAGGATATATGAAGTGTTATCTTCATTTTAGACGTCAAAAGAGTCTCTCTCTGTCTCTCTCTCTCTGCCCCCCTCACTCTCTCTCTTTCTGCCCTTGGTCTGCCAGTCCTCTTCCCCCACTCAGTGTGTGTGTGTGTGAGAGAGAGAGGGGGGCACTTGCACTTCCCCCTCTCTTTCTCTCTTTCTCCCTCTTTCTCTCTCTCCTCTCCCTCTTTCTCTTTCCTCTTTTTCTCTTTCCTCTCCTTCTTTCTCTCTTTCCTCTCCCCCTTTCTTTTTCTCTTTCTTTTTCTCCTCTCCCTCTCCCCTTTCTCTTTATTTCTCACTCTTCTCCCTTTCCCCCTCTTTTTCTCTATTTCCTCTCTCTCCCTCTTTCCTCTCCCTCTTCCTTTTTCTTTCTCTCTCTCCTCTCCCCCTTTCTCTCTCTTTTTTTCTCTTTGCTCTCTCTCTCTTTCTCTCCTCTTTCTCTCCCTCTCTCTCTCTTTCTCTCCCTCCCTGATCTTCTGCTCACCTGGCAAGCTGGCTTCAAGCTGTTCTCCAACAAGCTGACACACATTCTTATTGGGCTAGCTCAGGGGTAGGCAACCTCAGCTCTTTTATGACTCATGGACTTCAACTCCCAGAAATCCTGAGTCAGCATAGTTGGGCTAGCTAGCTCTCTCCTGCCCTTCCTGCTTCCTGCAGAGACGCAACAAAGGGAGGAGCCCTGCTCAATAAGCTTTTCAGCTCGTTGAACAGGGTGAGGCCACTCTCTTTTTTACCCACACACACACATAGAGAGAGAAAGCACAAGTGCCTCTCTCTGTCTCTCTCTGTAAATGGCAGAAGAGGCTGGGAGCTGCAGGAGAAGGCTCAAAGAGCCGCATGCAGGTCCGGAGCTGTAGGTTGCTGATCTGTGGTCTAGCCCAGGGCTTTTCAACCTTTTCACCAATTGTACCACTTTTAGAATATGGCAATATTCGAGTACCACCAGTCACCCAGCAAGGTGTCAAAGGCTTGATGACAAAAACAAATGGAAAAAAGTGATAAAGTACAGGTAGTCCTCAACCTACAACAGTTTGCTTGGTGACTGTTCAAAGTTATAACGGCACTAGAAAAAATGACTTATGACCATTTTTCACACTTATGACCATTGCAGCATCCCCAGGGTCATGTGATTTACATTCGGATGCTTGGCAACCAATTCTTATTTATGATGGTCACATTGCTCCAGGGTCATGTGATCACCTTTTGCAACCTTGTGACAAGCAAAGTTAGTGGGGAAATCAGATTCACTGAACAAGCATGTTACTAATTTAATCTCTCTCCTTTCTTTCTCTCTCTCCCTCTCTTTCTCTCTCCCTTTCTCTTTCCCTCTCTCTTTCTTTCTCCCTCCATCTCTTTCTCTCTCCCTTTCTCTCCGTCTCCTTCTTTTTCTCTCTCAGTCTCCCTTTCTCCCTCTTTCCCTCTCTGTCTCCCTCTCTCTCCCTCTCTCTTTCTCTCTCTCCATCTCTCTTTCTCTCCCTCTATTTCTTTTCCTTTCTCTATTTCTCTCTCCCTCTCAAAGATCCTTAAAATCTTTAAAAGCTTGGGTGGAAGACTTTTTCTTTCACAGATGGGGCGGGTGGGCCCGACATTTGCGGGCAGGCAGGACCCCGCCCGTCAAGCTGCCGCCTCACCGCCATCCACGCCAGTTGGCTCCGTCGCCAGACCTCCCAGCTGACAAGCGCAAGTTCAGAGGGTCGCCAGCTGACAGGTGCAGGAGTTCGGTGCTGCTGCAGCCTCCCCTTCGCCCTCCACACCGGCCAAAGCGTTGCCTGATGTTCCAGCTGATGGGTGCAGGTCTTTGGGTCGCCAGCTGATGGGTGCAGGAGGTAAGTGCCGCGGTGGCCTCCCAGCCGCCTGCTTCTTCAGGTGGAGCAGTTGCCAGGGCTTGCATGGTCCCCAAGGGCCACTGACGTGCTCCCCGCTGCTGGCGACCATGTAAGCCCTGGCAACTGCTCCAACCGAAGAAGCAGGTGGCTGGGAGGCTGCCGCGGTACCTACCTCCTGTGCCTGTCAGCTGGCGACCCCCGGACCTGCGCCCGCAAGCTGGAATGGCCGGCAACACTTTGGCCGGTGCGGAGGGCGAAGGAGAGGCCGTTGCAGCACCGAACTCCTGCACTTGTCAGCTGAGAGATCTGGCGACGGAGCCAGCTGGCGTGGAGGGCGATGGGGAGGCAGCAGCTTGGCGGGCGGGGTCCTGCCTACCCGCGAATGTCGGGCCCACCCGCCCCATCTGTAAAAGAAAAAGTCTTCCGCCCAAGCATAACACCAGCAGTTCTGTGGCCTGGAGGCTTGAGACACGGAGGCGTGGGACATGTAGCGGCACAGTGCCGTGAGAGGCAGCAGGACGGGGGGAGGGGTTACCTGCATCCTGCCAGCCAAATTCTGGAAGCCTGCCTGAATGAAGAATTTTAGGGGGTGTTGAAAACTAGACAGACTTAAGGCTGCATTAAGACCATAGATGGCTACGTAAGGAGAGTGGAAGGGAGGCAAATTCGGGGTGGAGAGAAAACACGGGGGGAAGGCATTAGGAAATAAGCACCAAGGTACATGGTGCCTTGCAAGTGATTCCCAAGTGTTCCGCAATTGTTTTTCCTCTCTCCTCTGCGCGAGAAAAACTTTTGCGGTGTAAATCTGAAACCAGGTGTTCCTGTGAGGTGGCGCAGGAGGTCCTTGGGAGAGGTGAGGACAAGCTTGGCGTTTCTTCTCTCCCAATCCCCTTCCTCTTCTTCACCCCCTTCCCCAGCCTGCCTGTGATCTGAGCTCGCAGCTCCATGGCTTTTCTTTGCCTAGCCTAGCCAAGCTTTCTTCCGCCCGCCCCATTCCCGGGAGCGCCGAGGAGGTACGGCAGAAACACATGAATTGGGATTGTGGTGCCCTTGGGAAGCTGATCATACTTTGAACCTTAGGAGAGGAGGAGGAGTTCCTTCCTCCTTCCCTCCCTCTCTCCCTGTCAAGCCCCAGCGGGCTCGACATGAACGGGCTGGGAGAGTGGTCAAGGATGACGTGCGGGGTGGCAAAGAAGACCGGCGGCCGGCACCAGACCTCCCAGCTGACAAGCGCATGTTTGGGGGATCACCAGCTGACGGGCGCAGGAGCTCGGCACTGCATCGGCCTCCCCTTAGCTGATCTGAGTGCACAAGAAGTCAAACCAGTTGCTGCACAATGAGTCCCTGGGGAGGGCGAGGCCTTGCTCTGCGCCTGCACTCTTCACACGCCTCCTGCAGGACACATTCAATAAAGGTCGTGCAGGCTGCCACCAAGCAGCATATTTTCCACAAACAAGTGAGGTAGGAAGGAGCGGAGCGGGGGTGAGTAAGGCGACGCTGCGGGAGATGAGGAATGCGACGCAGTGTACCACCAGCCAAGTGGTCGCGTACCACAAGTGGTACGCATGCCATCAGTTGACAAGCTGCTGCCTGGTATCATTTTTGCAGCTGATGAGGTACTGCTCGATAGATACAGGCTTGAGAGAGGTGGTTGTCTAATTCCTCAATGAAATGATGGATTAAGGATTGCTCAGGCCACTTCTCTATCCGACGTGCTATCTTGTGAAACTCTCATACATACTCCAGGGCAGGCCTGTCGGCTTGTTTTATTTTGTGGATTTGTTCTCCTGCTTTGAGGCCAATGGATGGATCCTCAAATCTTTCTCTTAGCCCTAGGATTAATGAAACACTTCAAAGAACTTCCAGGCATTGTTTATCCTAAAAAGTCTTTAATCGTGAAACAAAGTGTCAGCACAGCATGGTGGATGCCAAGATCTGAATTCCCCTCCCCTGAGCACATAATATTCAATCATATTTCCCTCCTCTAATTTGCAGTCCTAAATCACATTCTCCAATCAGTTTGAAGAGCAAAGTTTCCCTTACGTTCTGTAGCCCGTGGTTTCTTATCTTAACTAATCCTCATACACATTCTTTCTCCTCCCCTCCCATCATCATCTAATTTAACTCTAAAAGTACCACACAGCTTATACAGACAGTGGCTGCCTCTTCATATTTTGTCAAAGCAAGAACATCCAATGTTAGCAGCATTGATATACACATACATAACACACATTTAAACATACTATATACAATATATGTATAGACCTACACCCTTACATATAAATAACATATAAATATTAATCACTGTCCATCTTGAATATATAATGGAAGGAGGAAACCTTAAGAGTTCACAGTTTTGTATGGAACAAAATTGTGACTGAATCTGGATGTTCTGCTTCGGATACCACGAATCCTCCTCCCAGAAAGTAACAAAGAAAACAGGTCAGGAAGAGTGTCCCAGACAATCTTGCAGACCCTGCTCAAGCAACACTTATATGCTATGTCCTGGATGGGAGGGAACTGCCAATAATCTTTTCAGCCATCCTCACCACTCTCTGCACCGCCTTCCTGTCTGAAGCAGTGATGCTGTATGATAGGATGCTCTCAACCATCCCTCTGTAGAAAGTGGTAAGGACAGGGAAAGGAAGATGTGCTTTTCTCATGCGAGAAAACGCAGGCGCTGCTGTGCCCGCTTCACCAATGTCTCGCTGTTGAGTGACCAAGCCAGCCTACATGTTAACTGCACACCCAGGAATTTGATGCTGGTAACCATCTCCACAGGTGAATCATTAATGCACAGAGGAGTGTGGCTGTGCCTGCCTTTTCTGAAATTGACAATGATCTCTTTGGTTTTTCTACTGTTTAAAACTAGGCTGTTTTCCTTATACTAGTTCACCAAACTCTCAAGCTCCTTGCAGTAAGCACCCTCACTGCCATCTTGAATAAGGCCCACTACCATTGTATCATCAACAAGCTTCATAATATGGTTGGTGGCAAACCTAGCACAACAGTCATAGGTCAACAGGATGAACAGCAGCTGATTTAGGACGCAGCCCTGAGGAGAACCTGTGCTCAAGAAAATGGTGTTACAAATATTTGTTCCAGCACGCACATACTGGGGCCTGTTAGTAAGAAAATCAAGAATCACAGCATGCCTGTGGGATGTGTTTACCATTCCAGTATTGGCAACTGGCTTGTAATCACATTTGCCCTTTCCCAGTTATTTGACTACCATCTGTGACCTTCCCTGCCAGCTTCCCACAAGCAAAATCAATGAGGAAGCTGGCAGGAGGTTGCAAGTTGATTCTGTTCCCATTGATTTTTCTCTTGAGAAGCGCATGGATAGCATGGAGATCTCATATTCCATAGTGCCTGCTTGTACTCTGTAGCACCCACTGGCCCATACTCTGCAGCAGTGACCCATGACTTCCACCAATTATATTCTGTAATGCCCACCTGCAGTATCCACCCGATGCTGCACTACATAGTACTCCATAGTACTGCTCGTACATACTCCATATTGCCTGCCTGCCCATCTGCAGCTCTCATTCATCAGCCTGCTTGCCTTTCAATGCCTTTTTCTATGTTACAATTACGTGACCCATGTGGCCTTTGCTTAATGACAGCAACTGAGACTACCATGGTTGTTGTTGCTAAACAGTGTGATCATATGACATCACTCTTTACAACATAAGCTAGCAATGGAAATTCTGGTCTCAGTTGCTGTTGTAACCTGGGGATTTCCTGTATGGCAATCTTACTGGCTCTGTGAGTCATATCAATAGAACATGCATAATCTATCTTTCTCACAGGGGTCATTAGGAGAGCCTCTTGTTTTCCACTGATTTTAGTAATAAGATTTTAGTGATACTGAGGAGATGCATTAGAAAGAAGAATGGAAGTCTTTATCTCCTATCTCCTTATAACCTCATTTAAGATTTTGGGTTACACTGCTAATGGGAATGGAATCAAGCTATGTTGCTGGGAAAAGAGGAAACAAAGACTTTTTCCTAACTTTGAATAGCACTTTACACTTACCATTTATTTCTTGATAACCAATTGGAAAAGAAAAACCTCTTGGTCATATATAGGTCATATAAAATGCCACATATGATCCATGGGCTGCCCATCTATGCTATTATAAAGGATCTAAACATGTACAGTAGGTATGACCTGTTGCTATTGTTCTATAGCACAATGACATGTAGGTCAATTCAGCCTTTCTGAACGGGGGTCCCACAAGCGGTTGCTACGGGTTCTGCATGATTGAAAAAAAGCACACACAAATTTTTGAACTTTAAGCATTGCACAATTTTGGAAATTTGTATGTTTTATTATTATTTATTAAATTTATATGCCACCCACTTTGCTGTCAAAAGTGACTGGGTTGCAACTTAGCTGCCAACTTACTGCTTTGCTGTTGTTGTAAATGTAAAAGATGGACTGTGTGGGTTAAAAATTAATTGTATTATGAAGTTTTTATATTTTTTGTAATTTTTATGAAGCGGCTCTCTGAGACTATTACATTGCTAATGGGAATGGAAACATGCTATCTTGCTGGGAAAAGAGAAAACAATGACTTTCTCCTAATTTTCAATGGCAATTTTGCACTTGCTATTTATTTCTTTTTTCAGATATTTTATCCTTTCCAACACAACAGAATGTTGGAAATAACTTCCGGTGGTTGCTATGCCATGCCGATGGCGGCTTTCTGACAGCCACACATCTCAGGAAAGTGTAAAAGCTGGCAAAACAGCGACGATCAGCTGTTTTCCGGCTTGAAACCCTCCTCCCGGGCGAAGGAAGGAAGGCGAGCCTTCTCCCGGATAGAAGTAGAGCCTTACTAATCTCCCAGAGATTTTTTCTTGGGAGAAGAAGAGTGAGAGCTCCTTCGGAGTCTGGGTGTGCTCCGCTTCCTTGGACGCCTTTGTTCTCCGGCAGGAGAACAAAGCCAGATGCTGCCCCCGCTGCTGCTGCTTAGAAGGAAACTGTAAGTTAATTTAAAAGCAGACGAGTGGTCAGGAGGACAAGAATTTGATGATTTTAATTTAAACTTAACTCAAGTGAGAATCAACATCTCCTGCTATTATTACAAATTGACTGAGTGAGGAAATATGGCGGAGGAGTCCTGTTTCTTTGTTACTTTCTTTGTTTGAGAACTTTCACTTTCTACTTTCCACCTATTACTCTCATTTGGCAACAAAGTTTCAACAGCGTAATTGACTCTGTTTATTTAAAGAAAACTCCTTTTTTTTGTAAAGGGGAAATTGCTTTTTCTCCCTTATTTCTATTTTATTAAGAATTGGCTTTTTTATTTTTTTTTTTAAAAAAACTTTTTTTTGTTCTAAAAAATGGCTTCAAAACATCCTGGACCTTCTTTACTTCCTAAAACTTCAATCTCTTCTCCAGTAATTAAGACTGTACAACAACCTAAGTCCAAACCTTCCTCACCTTCTCCTCCACCTCAGGCAATTACACTTAAGGATTTACAAGATGCTCTGGATAAGACTGTACAAAAAATAGCAGAGCTTTTGGAGCAAAAAAAAATAACGAGATGAGGGAAGATATTGTGTTGGCACTTCAGGGGCTTGCTAGCCATTTAGAAAGGATTGATGACCATGTGGATGAGGTGGTTGGTAATGTTGAGATATTACAAGATAGAATTGAAAAAATAGAAGATAATGTGGATATTGCACAGAATGAAATTATAATGTCACAATATAGAGAAACGTAGTATGCTTTGAGAATAAGAGGCTTGAAGGAGAATGTTCAGGAGAATTTGAAAGAAGAAATTGCAGCAGAACTGGCTTCTATTTTGGAATGTGATCCTGAAGGAATGTTGAGAGATATAGAAAAGATCTTCAGAGTCAGTTCATGGGTTGCTAAGCAGAGAAAATTACCAAGAGATGTGGTTGTTTATTTTGCTAGAAGATCACTTCGCAACGAAATTATACAGGCTTTTTATAAGCAAAGATTTCAGATTGCAACTCAAGATGTGATAATTTTAAAGGAAATACCTTCAAAAATTCTTAGAAAAATTTTGGCTGAAGAACTTAAGAAACGACAGATTCAATTTAGATGGGATCTACCAGTGCGAATAGTGGTGACCTATGTTGGTACACGATATCGTCTTAATACAATTTTAAAAGCAAGAGATTTTTATGTTACTGTTTTAAAAGTAGTTTCACCACCATCTCCAAGATCAAAAAAGGATGAAAATAAGTTAGAAGCACAGTTGGCTGTAGGAGCAATGCCATTTTTGGGAGAAGAATTATTGGTTGAATCTATGCAGCAGAGTTTGCAAATAAGGGAAGGTCCAAGGGAACAAAGAATTACACGTGCTGCTTACAAACGTAGAGAAAGACAACAACAACAAGAAAAGGTAGATGATGGAGTTTCACCACAGTTTACTTCGGAGCCAGTGGGAGGAGCAAGGCCAAAGAGGTCATCGACTGCAAATTTAGAGGTTTTGTTCCAAAGGCTTCAACCTGCCAAGGATGGCAAAGCTTCTAACCTGGAATGATAATGGCCTTAATTCACCACAGAAAAGAAAGAAAGTATTTCATTATTTGAAGCAACACAGAAATGATATTATTTGTTTACAAGAAACTCATATTGTTTTTAAAGATCAAAAATATTTGTTTAACCCCTGGCTGGGGGAACGTTTCATAGCTCCTGCTTTGCAAAAAAAAAAGGAGGTGTAGTTATTTATGTGAGAAAGGAGCTTTCACTGAAGTTAATTGATTTTGATTTACAAGGAAGATATGTCATTATTGATTTATTAATAAATGACAAGAGAACTCTTCTTGTTGGATTATATGCTCCCAATCAACAACAAAAATATTTCTACAAGATGATACATCAGAAATTAATTTCTTTGGATTATAAGTCAGTTATTATGATGGGAGATTGGAATGGTGTTTTAGATTCAAGTAAAGATTCTTCTAAATTTTCTAATCATGCAAGACTTCCTAAAGTTTTTTTTTGACTTAAAGGATGATTTGGAACTTAGAGACATTTGCAGAGAGCGGAATATTCAAGAAAGAGATTTTACCTTTTTCTCAGATAGGCACCAATCTTATTCTAGAACTGATTTTTTTTTAGTTACTAATGATTTCTTTTCTAGGGTGAAGAACACCAAGATATTTCCTAGAATACTTTCAGATCACAGTCCTGTATGGTTGGAAATTTCGTTGGAAGAAGGGACTAGAAGGACTTGGAGGTTGAATGAGAACTTATTTAGATATGAAGAGAATATACAGAGATGTAGAGGTTATTTAAAGGAATTTTTTGTTTTGAATATGCATAAAGGTACTTCGATGCCAATGGTATGGGATGCTAGTAAAGCATATATGAGAGGGGTCTTGATTTATATGAATAATGCGCATAGACGTAAACAGACTCAGAAACCCAAAGAGTTGGAAGATGAGATTAAATGTAAGGAAAAGGTTTTAATATCAAACCCAATGGATAATAACTTAAAGGTTTCTATAACTCTGCGTAAGGAGCAATTTAATATGTTAACAGCGGATCAGATGGCAACTAATTTGAGGTATATGAAACATAATACATTTTGCAATGCAAATAAACCTGGTAGATGGTTGGCTTACCAATTATGAAAGAAACAGAAATCAAGGACTATAGAGAAAATAACTTATAAAGGTAAAGAAGTGTATCAACAAAATTTGATTAAAAAGACTTTTTTAGATTTTTATTCAAAGTTATATGCTAGTGAAAGTATACAAATTTTAGATATAGAAAAATATTTACAGGAAGCACACTTTCCTAGACTTACGATTGACCAACGTGATGGGATTAATTGTTTAATTACTTCTGAAGAGATTATTTTTGCAATTAAACAATTGAAGGTTGGTAAGACTCCAGGTACTGATGGATTGACAGCAATTTATTATAAGATGCTATCTGAAGAAATGATAGAACCATTAAAGGAACTTTTTAATGATATTTTGTTGGGAGCAGAGCTACCGCCATCTTGGAAAAGGGCTTTTATATCATTGATTCCAAAGGAAGACCAGGATCTGTCCCAACCTAGAAATTATAGGCCTATATCTCTTTTAAATACAGATTATAAGATTTTTGCAAAGATATTGGCAAATAGATTAATGCAGGTCTTGAAGCAATTGATTCATACTGACCAATCTGGATTTATAACGGGAAGATATATGAAATATAATGTAAGACAAATTGTTAATTTAATAGAGTATTTGGATAAGAACAACCTAATTCCTGCTGCTTTAATATTTATAGATGCTGAAAAAGCTTTTGATCAATTAGATTGGAAATTTTTATTGAAATCGTAGAGGAAATAACTTTGGAGATAAATTTTTGCGTGCTCTCAAGGCTATATATCAGCAACAATCTGCACAAATTATAATTAATGGGGGAACTAACGGATGTTTTTAAAATAGAAAAGGATACAAGACAGGGTTGTCCCTTATCCCCCTTGTTATTTGTATTAACAATGGAGATTTTACTCATTAAAATTCGAGACTCATCTAAATTAAAAGGAATAAAAATAAGTAAGAATGATTATAGGCTGAGAGCTTTTGCTGATGATTTGGTTGTGACGTTATCCCATCCAACAGATTTGGTCAGAGACTTGGTTGAAATTATAACGCAGTATGGACAGGTCTCTGGTTTTAAGGTGAATAAGAATAAAACTAAAATATTATTGAAAAATATGCCTATGAAGGGAAAGGATATTATAGTTAAAGCAACAGGTTTTGAAGTAGTTAATAAGGTTAAGTATTTAGGAGTATATATCACAACATCTAATGGAAAGTTGTATAAGAATAATTATGAATACTTATGGGTAAAAGTACAAAAAATTTAAATGATTGGAAAAAATTACAATTATTGTTGTTAGGGAGAATTTCAGTAGTAAAAATAAATGTTCTACCAAAGTTTCTTTTTCTGTTTCAGATGATACCTATTTTAAAAAAAGATGCTAATTTGGATGAGTAGCAGAAGGGTATCAATAAATTTATCTGGGGTGGGAAGAAATCAAGGGTAAAGTTTAAGATTTTACAAGACACTCGGACTTAAAGCACCTAATTTGAAATTATATTATGATGCAGCCACTTGAACTTTGGTAAGTGATTGGCTTAATTTAACAAATAAACATATTCTTGCTCTTGAAGGTTGGGATTTATTATATGGCTGGCATGCATATTTAATTTTCGATAAGAAAGTAGATTTGGTTTTTAAGTCGCATATTTTAAGAAATGCCTTACTTCGAGTCTGGAAGAAGTATTATTATAAGTTAAATTATAAAATACCTATTTGGGGGATTCCTGGAAAAGCAATTCAGGGGGTTTCTAAGGGGGTGACTTTTGATAATATTTCGTATAAAGAATTACTTATTTGGTCAGGTACTGATTGGCAATTAAAGTCTTTAGATTTGTTAAAGCAAGAAAATATTTTACAATCATGGTTTCAGTATTTACAAATAGTGAACAGGTGGACCTTAGATAAGAAAGTCGGAATAACTTTAGGAGATGAAAATTTGGTAATTCAGATTAAAGATCAGAAACATGCTCATATTAAAATAATTTATAATGAGTTAATAAAATTGGATTCGGAAACAGAGTTAGTAAAAGATTGTATGATTAAATGGGCTCAGAATATCCAGGAACCGATTTTATTGGATCTAAGGGAGATAATTTGGATTAGAAATGTTAAATTTACACAGGCCCAGAATTTGAGGGAAAACTTTTATAAAATGTTTTATAGATGGCATTTGGATCCTAAAAAGTTGTCTTGTATGTATCTGAACTTGCAGCCCAAATGTTGGAGATGTGGTAGTTTTGATGCAACTTATTTTCATGTTTGGTGGACTTTTAAAAATATTAAAGCTTTTTGGATTATGATTTGGTGGAACATTCAAAAGGTTTTTAAGAGGAAGATTAAGTTTACCCCCCCAATTATTTCCTTTGGGTATTTTTGTGGATTTTGATGCTAAAGAAACTATTTTAATGTTGAATTTAATAACAGCAGCTAGATTATTGGTTGGTCAATATTGGAAGAAGGACTCTCTGCCTCCCTTAGAAGAATGGGTATTTAAGGTTTCTAATTTAGCAGAAATGGCTAAAATTTCTGCTTATTTAAAGGATCATTCACAAGAGAGATATGTTATTGTATGGAGAAGATGGATAGAATATGTTCAGAAGAAATACGGAACTACGAAGTTTCATTTATTTTATGAGTAATGGATTTGTTTATAAAATTATGATGTTAAAGTTTGAAGGGAGTTAAGGGTTAGTATGATTTTGGTTATTGTATAATTAGTAAAGTTAAGTAGATTATGTTTAATATGTTTGTATAACCCTGTACTTGGGTCTGGGAAGTCGGGAGGGAGGGGGTGGGGGGAGGAGGGAGGGTGGGTTGGAGGTTAAATAGGTCAGATAAGTAGAAATAGTTTTATTGTATATAATATTGATGTTGTCATTTGGAGAGAGAAATTGCTCGGGCATTTTCCCTGGACCGCATCCGGACTGGGATGAGAAGGTAGGAGGAAGGGGAGAAGTAAGTAGGAAGGTTGAGGAGAAAGAGGAGAGGAGGAGAGTGGTGAGGAAGAAGAGGGAGGAAGAGGGAAGTAAGGGAGGAAGTTAGAGGGAGGATGCGGTTTGGGGGGAAATGGGTGAGCAATACCGAAAGTTGTGTGTATAAATTTATTTTTATTTTTTAATCTGAAGTATTTTGTAAGAGTGTAATGAAAAATGGAAAATAAAAACTTTTTACAAAAAAAAAGAATATTGGAAATAAATTACATTAACGGGGTTCAGTACTGTCATCAGGATAGCTCTCCAAAACCTGACCAAACCTGTATCAAATTTGGTGTCAGTAAAAGAAAATTTGAATTTGAAAATGAGTCAAATCCAATTCCCCCCCCCCCAAAAATCCCCCAATGCCCCAGTAGGAGAGGCCCTTGGCAAGAGCTGCTGACTGCTCCATTCTAAGCTCCTCTGGTGATCTGACTGAATGTATGCAGCTGCTCTATACTTTCCCATACACACAGATATGTACAAGAGGAGCTCAAAGAGATAGCGAAAACCCACATACAAATGCAACATGCAACATTTCATTTCACAGAAGAAAATACAGGTGCTTCTTATGACTACTGCCAATCAAGAGGCTTAAAAGAATTTCTGAAGCTATGCACTGCAGTTTTCCTAACTTGTTTGATTCCACAGTAATCCAAACATTGTCTCCCAATATTTTGCAACTGATGATTTTTTTCTCAAGTCATATCAGAAAGAAGCACATGCTTAAAAACAAAATGGAGGGGACTATATTATTAAATGGCCTCTGGCAGAGGCTCTGAAAGCAGGCAGAGCAGAGATGCAAATGGAGATAGATGAAATATTTCAAATGAATTCAAGCTACGCAAGGAAATATAAACTACCTAGAGAAGTACATGTGAGATTCATAAAGAAAACAACAAGAGATGAAGTACTGAGAAGTGAGAGATGAGCCATTACAATACAAAAATAAATAAACTGTGGTCTTAAAGCAGATATCTAAGAGAGTAAGAGATACTCAAAGACATTACCATTTTTAACTATAAAGCTGATTGCAAAAGGCTTAAATTTTAGATGGTTAATGCCAGAAGGGATTTTAATCAACTGGAATAATACAAGATATCGACTGGATTTAATCTGGAAAGCAGAAGACTTTGAAGTAAGAAACTGAGCAGTCTTAGTTGAAGGAGTACAACAATGGCAAGAGGAGAGTAAGGAACAGAAACAAACGGAAGAGACAATTGAAGAAGGAACTACACAAACAGGCGAATAGAAAGAGAAATTTGAACAAGAGAGTGAAGGAAATGCCAGAGAACATAGGACCACGAGATTAATTAGACCTAAATATAAATAATGGAAATGGAGAAAGAAAATGGAATTTTTCCAGTGAATATAAATGGACTAAATTCCCCATCAAAAAGAAACAAAATTTTCAGGAAACTATAGAAATTAATATAGACATACTTTGTTTGCAAGAGACACATATAAAAAAACAACATCATAAACTGTTGGAACACCCAACAATTGGGAAACTTTATTATGCATCAGCGCATCAGAAAAAAAAGAGATGTTGCTGTATATATTAAAGAGAAAATAGATTTTAAAATGGTTTACTTAGATGAAGAAGGAAGAATTGTGATGGTAGAAATATATCTACATCAAAAACAAACGAGCTTCCGGTGGTCAGCGACGATGATGGCGGCTACTTTGTAGCCGTCCTCCTGGGATGGCGTTAGATCTGCGGAGCACAGCGTGCATCAGCTGGCCCGCGGCTCGAAATCCCCTTCCCAGGCGAAGGGAAGGGTAGAGACCATACGAATAGAGGTAGAACCTCTTAACCCCCCCCCCGGATCTCTTTTTTGGGGGGGGGGTAGAAAGAGTGTTCCCTCGTGCTTTCTCCGCCTCCCAGCTGTCTTTGTTTCTTTGGAAACAAAGTGAAACGCCGCTACCATCTCCGCGCTTAAAGTTTCCTGGTGAGTGATTTTTAAAGCGGACAGAACTGTTTAAAGGATTTTACTTAGAGTTAGAGTTTTATTTCTTTTTATTTCTCTTTTAGCTTATGCTGATTCTTTTTTCTTTTGTTTTTTTCTGTGGTGGAGAGTGAGAGTGAAAGTAAGATGGCGTTTTGAAAGTGCTTTTTTTTTCCTTTCCGGAAAGAAAGAACGGATTTAAATGAAACGTATGGATAGCACAGTTCTTTTTTCTTTTAAGTTTTTTTTTCTCTTTTAAAGTGTTTTGGAGGTTTTGAAGTTTTTTTTTTTGCACTCTCCCTGATCTTTTTTTTAATTTTAAGGATTTTAGTATTTTTCTTTTTTTTTTTTAAGAAGAAAGAAAGAGAGAATAAGATTTTTAAAAAATGGCTTCAAAGAGACAATCAGCTTCTATAGTTTCTAAGGTGGTTTCCTCTCCTGCAATTGCAACTGTACAACAACAACTTAAAGTTATACCACCAGTGCTGCAACCTAAGGTTACACCTCCATCTTCTCTTCCCTTGCCAGGCTTGTCTGCACAAGACATTAAAGATATAATGGGAAATGCTGTATCTCAAATCAGGGAGGAAATGAAGCAACTTCTTGAACAGAGCAAGTCTGAAAGTAAAGAGGAAATGAAGGACCTTTTTAAACAGAATAAAGAACTTCTTGAACAGAACAAATCTGAAACTAAAGAGGAAATGAAGGAGCTTTTAGTGGAGAATAATATTATTTTGAGGCAAGATATAGTTACAGCTTTATCAGGATTGGCTTCTGTGGTTGTGAAGTTGGATTTCAGACTGGAAGAAGTTGCAGAGAAAGTAGACCTCCTTGAGGACAAATTCCAAGATATGGAAAAAAAGATGGAAATTTCACAAGAGGATATTCTTATGTCTCAGTATAGGCAAATGGAATATGCTTTGAGAATTAGGGGTCTCAAAGAAGACATGAATCAAGACCTGATGGAGATGGTGATTAATGATCTAGCTGTTGTTCTGAACAGGGATAAAGATGGATTACGTAGAGAAGTGGAAAAAATCTACAGAGTTAACTCTTGGATTGCGAAACAAAAGAATTTGCCAAGAAATGTGGTGATTTACTTCGCAAAGAGATCTCTGCGTAACGAGATCATACAAGCTTTTTACAATAAGAGGTTCCAGATTGCTGCCCAAGATGTCATCATTTTAAAGGAAATCCCATCTAAAATTTTAAGAAATAGAAAAGACTTTGCTTTTTTAGCTAATGAACTTAAAACAAGATAAATGCCATTCAGATGGGAGATTCCGACGGGTATTGTTTTGAGCCATGCGGGGACACGTTACAGACTTAATACGGTTGTCAAAGCCAAAGAGTTTTATAACACAGTCCTGGGAGCAGGCTCATCTCCATCTATGATTCAGAAAGCTCTGGGTGGCAAAGAGGCAGAACAGCAGTCTGAAGGATTAGGTTTGATGGCTGTTGGAAAATCACAGGTGGAATGGCTGCGCCAAACAGAGGTTAAAGAGCAGAGAATGACTCGTGCAGCACATAGACGTAAGGAAAAGGAACAACAGAAGAAAGAAGTTAAAGAATCTTCTCATGAAAGTGTTTCAATGCCGGTGGGAGGAGCAAGATTCAAGAGTTCTGCAACACATTCCTCAGTGGCAGATCTTCAGGCAGTTTTCTCCAGGCTCCTGGTCAAGGGAGATGGCAAAGTTCCTGACCTGGAATGTTAACAGCCTTAATTCCCCGCAGAAAAGAAAGAAAATTTTTTACTATCTAAAGCAACATAATAATGATATTATCTGCTTGCAGGAAACTCATATCTTACTTAAAGATCAAAAATATTTAGCTAATGCTCGCTTGGGATCTCATTTTGTATCTTCTGCCCCTGGGAAAAAAGGGGGTGTGGTTATTTATGTTAAACAAAGTCTACCAGCTTGTCTGGTAGAATCAGATCCTCAAGGAAGATATGTTATGATTGAATTTGGTCTATATGGTAAGAAAATACTTATAGTGGGATTGTACGCACCAAACCAGCAACAGGAACAATTTTATAGATTGTTACATCAGAAAATAACTTCGCTGGACTATAGGTCTGTGATATTAATGGGAGATTGGAATGGTGTTTTAGATACACAAAAGGACAAAAAAGGTTCTTCTATTTTCTTCAAACAGGCTAAATTACCTAAAGTCTTTTTTGATCTGAAAGACTGGGAGCTGAGGGATTATTGGCGTGAACGTAATCAAGAGGAGAGAGATTTTACCTTCTTCTCAGATAGACATCAATCTTTCTCAAGAATTGACTTTTTCCTGATTACAACTGACTTATATAATAGGGTAAAGAATGTAAAAAATTTTCCTAGGTCACTGACGGATCATAGTCCAGTTTGGATGGAATTGGCTGTTGAAAAAGAGGAGAGGAGATCCTGAAGGGTGAATGAGAACTTATTTAAACAAGAAAAGAATGTTCAAAAATTAAAGGAGTGCTTAAAGGATTATTTTGCCTTAAATATGTATAAGGGAACATCAATATCAATGGTATGGGATGCAGGTAAAGCTTTCATGCATGGGATTTTGATAAAAATGAATAATGTTCATAGACAAAAGCAGATTCAGAAACGTAAGGAATTGGAGGATGAGATTAAACTAAAAGAGAAGTCTTTGATTTTAAATCCTTCAGATGAAAAGGTTAAAGAAGCTATAAAGTTGCTAAAAACACAATTTAATATGTTGATGGCTGATCAAGCCGCAACTAATTTAATGTTTATGAAACAAAATACATTTTGTAATGCTAATAAACCAGGGAGATGGTTGGCCTATCAATTAAGAAAGAAACAGAGACAGAGAATTATAGATAAAATAAATTATAATGGTAAATTAGTGTACCAGACGGAGCTGATCAAGAAATCTTTTCTAGATTATTATCAGAAATTATATAAGAGTACTAATGTACAAACTTTAGATATAAATAATTATTTAAGCGAGGCTAACTTTCCTAAACTAACAGAAGATCAGAAACAAGAAATTAATGGTTTAATTACCAATGAGGAAATTGTGACAGCTATTAAGCAATTAAAATTAGGTAAAGCGCCGGGTACGGATGGTCTGACATCTATTTATTATAAAACTTTAGTAGAAGAGATGACTCAACCCTTATGTGAGCTTTTTAATAATATATTACAGGGTTTAGAGATTCCTCCGTCATGGCGCAGTGCTTTTATATCCTTGATTCCAAAAGAGGACCAAGATCTTACCTTACCAAAGAATTATAGGCCTATATCTCTCTTAAATGTAGATTATAAGATTTTTGCAAAAATTTTAGCTAATAGGTTTATGAGGGTTTTGCATCAGCTTATTCATAAGGATCAATCGGGTTTTATAACCGGAAGGTATATGAAAAATAATGCTAGACAAATTATTAACTTATTAGAATATTTAGATAAGAACAACCAAATTTCTGCAGGGCTGATATTTTTAGATGCTGAAAAAGCTTTTGACCAATTGAATTGGCAGTTTATGTTAAGATTAATTGAGGAGATGAATTTTGGAGAAAAAATATCACAAGCTCTAGGTGCTATATATCAAAAACAAACGGCACAACTTATTGTTAATGGGGGTTTGTCAGAGGTTTTTACAATAGAAAAAGGTACAAGACAGGGATGTCCATTATCTCCGTTACTGTTTGTTCTAACACTGGAAATTTTGTTGATTAAAACTCAAGAGTCGCAGGAAATAAAAGGAATAGAAGTTAACAAAAAAGAATACAAGTTAAGAGCTTTTGCAGATGATTTGGTGGTTACTCTGTCTCAACCTACCTATTCTGTAGTAAAGTTACTACAACTGATTCATCAATATGGACGTGTTTCGGGTTTTAAAATCAACAATAATAAGACTAAAATATTACCTAAAAACATGACTAATCGGGACAAGCAGATTTTGGTTAATCTAACTGATTTTGAAGTTGTTGATAAGATAAAATATTTGGGGGTTATTTTATCTGTTTCTAATGTAAAATTGTATAAGAATAATTATGAAAGGTTGTGGATCAGGGTACAGAAAGACTTGAAGAATTGGGATAAGTTACAGTTATCTCTTATGGGTAGAATTGCAGTGATTAAAATGAATGTCCTACCAAAATTTCTCTTTTTGTTACAAATGCTACCTATTTTAAAGAATGAGGTTAATTTAAATGAATGGCAGAAAGGCATTAACAAATTTATTTGGGCAGGGAAAAAACCAAGGGTAAAGCTTAAAATCATGCAAGACTTCCGTGAGAGAGGTGGACTCAAGGTACCGAATTTGAAATTATATTATGATGCTGTGGTTTTAACACTGATTAGTGATTGGGTAAATTTAACAAATGTAGAAATACTCCATCTGGAGGGTTGGGATTTACTTTTTGGATGGCATCCCTACTTAATTTTTAATAAAAAAGTGGATCGAGTTTTTAAATCACATATTATAAGGATTTCTTTACTTCGGGTTTGGAGGAAATATTATAAGAGTGATTTTAAAATATCTTTATGGGCCATACCTTGGCATGCAATAGAGGGGATAAGGAGAGGAGTTAAAATGGATAGGGTCTCTTATACACAACTACTTAGATGGGATGGTCAAAATTGGCAGTTAAAATCTTTGGAAGATTTAGTACATGAAAATATTACTTATTCATGGTTTCAATATAGACAAATAGTGGATAGATGGAAGATGGATTGTAATATGGGCTGGCTTAGAGAAGATGAAAATCTTTTTAAACAAGTAAAGGATCAAAGACAAACACACATTAAGAGGGTTTACGGGGTTCTAGTGGAATTGGATTCAGAATCTGAATTAATCAAAGATTGTATGATTAAATGGGCACAAAATTTTGGTGAACCAATCCCACTGGATACCTGGGAAATTATCTGGGTGAGGAATGTTAAATTTACGCAAGCCCAGAATTTAAGGGAGAATTTTTATAAAATGTTTTATAGATGGCACCTTGATCCACAAAAAATGACTCTTATGTACCCTGACTTACAGCCTAAATGTTGGAGATGTGGTTGTTTGGACGCCACTTATTATCATATTTGGTGGTCATGTAAAAACATAAAAGCTTTTTGGATTAAGATATGGTGGAATATTCAAAGAATTTTTAGACAGAGGGTAAAATTTACTCCGCAATTATTTTTGTTAGGTATTGTTATTGATTGTGATGCTAAGGAGGTTATATTGATGTTAAATTTGATTACAGCCGCAAGGCTGCTAGTAGGGCAATATTGGAAGAAGGAATCTTTGCCTACCTTGCAAGAGTGGTTTTTTAAAGTTTCTTATCTGGCGGAAATGGCAAAGATTTCGGTTTTTTAAAGGAGCAATCGCAAGAGAAATTTTTTGCCGTATGGGAAAAATGGATAAATTTTATACAACATAAATTGGATATAAAAAAATATCATTTAGCTTTTTTATAACTTGTATATAATTTTTGATATTTTATAGATTGTATTTTTTCTCTTTTTTCCTTTTTTTCTTTTTTTTCTATCTCTTTTCTTCTTTTTTCTTTCTTCTTTTTTCTTTTTAAGTATTTTTTCTTTTTAATGCTTATGTCATATATATTTTATTATTAACTATTTTATAAGTTGTTAAAATTTGTTTAGGTTTTTTAAAAATTTTAATTAAGCCTATATTCAGCTCTGGGAAGCTCGGGGGGGGGGGATGGAAGGGGTGGTTTGGGAGGGGATGGGTGAGGGTTGTTTTGTTTTTTTTGTTGTTGTTCTTTTTTTGTTATTTGTAAAAACTTTTAAAAATTTTCAATAAAAAAAAAACAAAAAACAAACATTGTTAGTAGTAATCTATGCACCAAATAATAACCAGGAAGAATTTTACCAAAGCCTCCATAAAAAAATAATAGAAATGGAGTACCAAAATATTTGTTTAGTAGGAGACTTCAATGTGATAGTAGATGGGACAATTGACTATAAAAGCAGTAAAACAGGGGAAACTGGAAGAAAAAGACTACTTAAGACATCTTTTAATATGATAGAAGAAATTGGAATACAAGATGTTTGGAGGGAAATTAATCCAGGAAAACTACAATATACTTTCTATTCAAATAGTCAAAAATCCTGGTCAAGAATTGATATGGTTTGGATGACGTCTGAATTGAGGATGAATATACAGGAAACTGAGATAGAACTAGGTACATGGGCAGACCATACCCCTTTAAAAGCGACATGGAGAGGATTACAAAAAAGACCAAGATGGACTTTAAATCAATCTATACTAAAGAAAGAGTATTCATAGAATTAGCAAAAAAAGAAATGGAGGTTTTTTTAACGAAAACAAAAAAGAAGATACAACATTACAAAATGTAAGGGACACAGCCAAAGCATATTTTAGAGGTATAGCTATAACATACATGGCAAAGAAAAACAAACAGAGAAAACAGCAATATGTACTACTAAAACAAAAATTTGGAAAGTTAGAATCAGAACTACAGAAAAATCTGCAGAAAAAGACTTTGAGAAGAGAAATGGAAACAATAAAACACAAAACTAAATCTGTTGGATTCAGAAAAATTGGCACAGCAGATAAAAAGAGCAAAACAAAAAATTTTTGAAAATGCAAATAAACCAGGAAGATGGTTTAGCTTATAAACTTAAAAAACATAAGAAGAAAATGATAAACAACTTAGTAAATGAAAAAGGCTGTCTACAATTTAAAAATGAAAAAATAAAAAAGATAATTAAGGAATATTACAAGAAACTGTATGACATAGAAGAAATTCCAAGAGAGAGAATGATCCAATATCTAGAATAATAATAATAATAGTAGTAAAGTTGGAAGGGACCTTGGAGGTCATCTAGTCCAACCCCCTGCTCGGGCAGGAAACCCTACACCATTTCAGACAAATGGCTGTCCAGTCTCTTCTTAAAAACTTCCAGTGTTGGAGCATTTACTGCTTCTGGAGGCAAGCTGTTCCACTGATTAATTGTTCTCACTGTCAGGAAGTTTCTCCTTAGTTCTAGGTTGCTTCTCTCCTTGATGAGTTTCCACCCGTTGCTTCTTGTCCTGCCTTCAGGTGCTTTGGAAAATAGCTTAATTCCCTCTTCTTTATGGCAGCCCCTGAGATATTGGAATACTGCTATCATGTCCCCCCTTGTCCTTCTCTTCGTTAAACTAGACATACCCAATTCTCGCAACCGTTCCTTATATGTTTTAGCCTCCAGTCCCCTAATCATCTTTGTTGCTCTTCTCTGTACTCTTTCTAGAGTCTCAACATCTTTTTACATCGTGGTGACCAAAACTGGATGCAGTATTCCAAGTGTGGCCTTACCAAGGCATTGAAGAGTGGTATTAATACTTCACGTGATCTTGATTCTATCCCTCTGTTAATGCAGCCTAGCACTGTGTTGGCCTTTTTGGCAGCTGCAGCACACTGCTGGCTCATATTTAGGTGATTGTCTACTAGGACTCCGAGGTCCCTCTCACAGTTACTACTATTGAGCATGGTGCCACCTATGCTGTACTTGTGAATTTAGTTTTTCTTGCCTCAATGTAGAACCTTGCTTTTAGAACCTTGCTTTTTTCACCATTGAATTTCATTTTGTTAGTTAGTGCCCAGTGTTCAAGTCTGTCCAGATCCTTCTGTATCTGAAGCCTGTCTTCTGGAGTGTTGGCTATTCCTGCCAGCTTGGTGTCATCTGCAAATTTGATGAGTTCCCCATCTATCCCTTCATCCAAATCGTTGATGAAGATGTTGAAGAGTACTGGGCCCAGAACAGAGCCCTGGGGCACCCCACTACACACTTCCCTCCATATAGATGCAGTTCCATTGAGGACCACTCGCTGAGTACGGCCGGTCAGCCAGCTACGGATCCATCTGGTGGTGGTTCTGTCTACCCCACATTTTTCTATCTTGTCAAGTAGTAGGTTGTGATCTACTTTATCAAATGCCTTACTGAAGTCCAAGTAAATTATGTCCACAGCATTCCTCTGATCCACTAATTTTGTCACTTGGTCAAAGAATGCAATAAGATTTGTCTGGCATGATCTATTTTTGACAAACCCATGTTGGCTTTTAGTAATGACTTTGTTTGCCTCTAGGTGTTCGTTGATTCGTTGTTTGATTATCTTTTCCAGGATCTTCCCAGGTATTGAGGTCAGGCTGATAGGTCTGTAATTTCCTGGATCCATTTTTTTTCCTTTTTTGAGGATGGGAACTACATCAGCTCTTTTCCAGTCCTCTGGTAGTTCCCCTGTGTTCCAGGATCTTTGAAAAATATAGTTCAGTGGCTCCGATATCACATCTGCCAGTTCCTTGAGAACTCTGGGGTGTAATCCATCTGGTCCTGGCGATTTGAACTCATCTAGGCTGGACAGGTGCTCCCTAACGATTTTCTTGCCTATCTTAACTTGTGTTTCTGTTTTGTTTTTTATGGCACTATTTTTGATAGGTTGGTCTGTTTTTTCCCTTTGTGTAAAGACAGATGCAAAAAATGAGTTAAATAGTTCTGCTTTCTCCCTGTTGCTTGTCACCTTCTTGCCACTTCCACCCACTAATGGACCAATCATTTCCTTCACTTTTTTCTTGTTTTTTACATGTTGAAAGAAGCTTTTTTGTTATTTTTGACTTTGGTCGCAAGCCTTAGTTCATTTTGAGCCTTGGCTTTCTTCACTTCATCTTTGCAGGCTCGGGCTATTTGCTGATATTCTGACTTAGTTATGTTCCCCTCTTTCCACTTTCTATACTTGTCCTTTTTATCTTTCAATTTGTCAGAGAGTTCTTTATGCAGCCATGCTGGTTTCTTTTGAGAGCTGTTATTTTTCCTCTTTGTTGGTATTGTGCTAGACTGTGCTTTTATTATCTCATTTTTCAAAATTTCCCAAGCTTCTTGAGTTGTTTTCCCCTTGAGGATTCTCATCCATGGAATCCTTCCCAAGCCCTCTCTAAGTTTATTGAAATTAGCTCTCTTGAAGTCCAAGACTCTAGTTTGACTGTGTTCTATTGGTTGTGCTTCTATAATGTTGAATTCTAATATTGCATGATCACTTCCTCCCAGGGTTCCTATGGCTTCAACACCGTCTATCATTTCATCTCTGTTAGTGAGAATTAGATCCAAAATGGCTAATCCCCTAGTTCCCTTCTCTACTTTTTGGGAGACAAAGTTGTCTGCTAGGTTTGCCAGGAACCTGTTTGATCTTCCACTTGGTGCGGAGTTTGTCTCCCAGTTGATGTCAGGGTAGTTAAAGTCCCCCATTACTATTGTGATGTGCTTCCTACATACCTTAGTTAGCTGACTAGCAAAAAGTTCATCTATTTCCTCTGTTTGGTTGGGTGGTCTGTAGTATACACCTATGGCAATGTCATTCCCCCCCCCTTTTATATTGACCCAAATGCATTCAAGACAGTTTTTATCATTGTTGTACTCTATTTCTGTGGAGATGTAGTTATTTCTTATATAGAGAGCAACTCCACCTCCTCTTTTATTTGGTCTGTTTCTTTTAAATAATTTAAATCCCTCTAGCTGTGTGTTCCATGTGTGAGTTTCATCCCACCATGTTTCCGTAATGGCAACAATATCGTATCTGCCCTCGTTAACCTGAATTTCTAGTTCACCCTGTTTGCTGTTCATACTCTGTGCATTGGTGTATAAACATTTGAGTCCTTTGTGGGTGGCCCTGTGTTTCCTTTCTACATAACCTGTGTGGTGCCTGAGTTCCCCTATTGTCTTACCACCTATTTGGTTAGTGCACTTTATGTGGCACTCGCTATTAGAGGCTTCATTTTGATTGGTAGCAAGGTTGGTATTCTTGTCCACACACACATCTATGCTACATGCACTGATAGCCCTATAGTTTTTAAATTGCCGGGGACAGGGTTGTTCCGTATCAATTAACTCCCTGTCCCCGCTGTTTAGTTTAAATTTTCCTCCAGAAAATCTGTGAATTTATAGCCGAGTAACTAAGTCCCTTTTTTTGATGGATGCAAACCATCTCTTTTGTACATCTTTTGATTGGACCAGCTACTGACATCGTGACTAATATATCCAAAGCCTTCCCCTTTACACCACTCCTTTAGCCACTTATTGAATTGTGCTATGCGCTGGCCTTTTCCGTTTTGCTCCTTATACACTGGTAAAACCTCTGAGAAAGTAAGCCTACAGCCTATTCTGCTAAGTTCCTTCCCCAAGCTCTGGAAATCATTCTGCATAGAGAGTACAACATTTAAGACTGTGTTAGAGGAAAAAATCACAATGATGGAAATAACAGAGGCCATAAGAAGGCAAAAAAAAAAAAAAAACCCCAAAAAACACCGGGTCCAGATGAATTACCGGCAGAGTTATGTAAAACCCTACAAGGCACATTAAGTGAACCATTGAAAGATGTTTGTAATGGACCTTTGTTGGAGGCTAAACTCCCAGCCACACGGATGGAAGCAAATATTACTTTAATACCAAGAAGATTCAGATTTGACACAGATTAAAAATTACAGACCGATATTGCTGTTGAATGTGGATTATAAAATTTTTACTTCAGTAATAATAATAATAAGATAGACTTCAGCAGTATGTGGATCGAGAACTACCAGAAGTACAGGCAGGATTTCGAAGAGGCAGAGGAACTAGAGATCAAATTGCCAACATACGCTGGATCATGGAGAAAGCTAGGGAATTCCAGAAAAACATCTACTTCTGCTTCATTGACTATGCTAAAGCCTTTGATTGTGTGGATCGTAACAAATTGTGGCAAGTTCTTAAAGAGATGGGAGTATCAGACCATCTTATTTGTCTCTTGAGAAACCTATATGTGGATCAAGAAGCAACACTGAAAACTGGACATGGAACACCGATTGGTTCAAAATTGGGAAAGGAGCCAGCTGTTGGAGCGAGCAGCGGTGCAAACGATTTCTCTGGCATCACCAATCACTTATCCCAGGTTCATGGGGCTCATTCAAGCCAAGAGAAGCCTCGTAGGGGCGGCGGAAGGTGTAGGCGACCTGTTGCTCTATCATTGGTGGCGACTGGCGATGGGAAACGGGTGAAACTCAGAACCGAGCAGACCAGGAAGAATGCGACCAGCAATGGCCACCGAATGACTTGACAGCTGGACGGAGCTAGCGAGGTAATAGCGGAATGACGGTGTATCGGACTTGACTTGATTGATTTTCTCGAAGCTTTCATGAGTAGACTCGGAAGACGCATTTAAAGGGATAGCTGAAAGCGAAAGCCCGGCAAAAAGAATGCCGGAGTAGCAGTGAGGACGCGGCGAGTGAAAGTGTCAAGAAGAGTGGCCGGAAAGGGTCCGGCCAGGAGTAAGCCAGGAAGCACGGATTAGAGACTCAGAGTTACCTTAAAGGGACAGTAATTAATTTTAATTGATGCCGAAGACCTGTCTGAGACTCTTGACTTTTGGCTTTGATTTTGATTTTTGAGCGGTTCAGCTGACAAAAAAGTGGCTTTTGGGGGGAGAAATAGTGATCGAATGACAGGAGGAACTGGACTGGGACAGTGACTTGCAACTCTGAAAGATGCTTGCCGAGGAGATAGCTGGGGTAACTATATGGACTTATAAAACGGAACGGAGTGAGAAGAAAGAAGAAGATAGAAGAAGATAGAAGAAGGGGAGAAAAAAAACTTAAGAGAGACTGAAGGGTACATTGGACTATAAAATTATAATCTTATAAGTCAGAACAAAAAAGACAGAAGGAAACGTTGGGGAAGCTTAAAACTAATATTTGACACTAAGATATTAGAATTTGAAATATACTGATAGACTTATATTTACAGATTACCATAGCGAAATTTTTGTTGTTTCATATATAAATTTTAACTGAAATTAAGAATAGTTTAAAGAGATAAAAAGTGGAAGGAAGAAAAGAGGGAAGTGAAAAGTGGATATTTTGGAGGAATAGTAAGCTGTGGGAAAGTTTACTAAAAATGGCAAGCAACCTCAACTTATCTTAAGATTGGTGAGGGGAAGAAAAACGTAATACAAGGTTCCAGCCCTATGAGTCAGAAATCATTAGACAATATGGTTCAAAGGGAGTGTTCTGACTCATTTAAAAACCTTCAGGTAATGATGCAAGCAGTGCAGGAAGTTATACTGAAGAATCATGAGGAAATTAAAAAGGAGTTAGAAGCAGTAAGAAGCGATACAGGAGAAATGAAAGAGAAGATTCAAGCAATGGATGGAAGATTTGAAGCCTTCCAACAGCAAATTGCAAAAAATGAACAGAAGCTGCTGGAAGTAGAACGAAGAATGGACAATGAGGAGAAAAAGGTCGAAGAGATGAATAAAAATTTAACCTTGGCCAATTAACGACAGCGGTGACGTTACTGGAAGCGGAGAAGGCAGCTCAATATCTCAGATTTCAAAATGTTATAGAAGAGAGAGGGGAAGATCTTCAAGATAAAATGGCAGATTTATTGGTAGGAGCTCTCAGGATACTGTAGATCAGTGGTTCTCAACCTTTTTAATGCCGCGACCCCCAACCGGTTGTAAGTCGAGGACTACTCAACCGGTCGTAAGTCGAGGACTACTCAACTGGTACAGCACCGTTTGCAGAATGGGACTTTTGGCAGGCTCAGCAGGGCAGAAACAGACTGGACAATTCCTATTGGCTTTTGAAAGCCAATAGAATTAGACTCTATTCAAGAGAGTCTATTCTATTGGCTTTCAAAAGCCAATAGAATAAAAGGGAGTAGCACAGCTAAGGAAAAGGGGGAAAAAATGGCGGACTGCGTTGTTTGGCGACCCCCGTGAAATGGTCGTTCGACCCCAAATGGGGTCCCGACCCACAGGTTGAGAACCACTTCTGTAGATAAAGAAAAGATAATTGCTGAGATGGATGAGACATACAGGGTGCAGACAAACTATGGGAGAAGATACAACTTGCCTAGAGAGGTCCATGTGAAATTTATAAAAAAGACAATCAGAGATGGAATATTACATAAGACACGTGATGAACAGCTGGAGTATAGAGGAAAGCAAATTATAGTGCTAAAACAAAGGATTAGAGATTTACGGAAGAATTACCATTTTTTGACGTCTACGCTGCACCAAAGTAATGTGAATTTTAGATGGTTAATACCAGAGGGGATTATCGTGACTTGGCAGAAGAGATTTAGATTGGACACAGTGGAGAAAGCTGAAGACTTCTATAGACAATACTGTGTCTCAGATTTGGGAGATCACGGAGAAGAAAATGTTATGGCTGAAAGAGGAGACGCTGAACGAATGATGGATAAAAGAGAGAAAGAGCAAGTTACAGAAGAAACAAAAGGGGGAGGAGGACAAGTAGACTAGGACAGCAGGGGAGAAGTCTTGAGGAGATGAAGGAAATAAGAATCACTAGAAGTACCAAGGCACGACAGAAACAAGACAATGGGAGAGGAGTATAGGATATGGTCAATGAATATCAGGGATCTGAATTCACCAGTAAAGCGTCGGAAAGTCTTTAGTAAACTTACTAAATTAAATGCGGATGTTATTACATTACAAGAGGTTCATATAAAAAAACGACCAAAAATATTTATTAGAGCAACCTAAATTAGGAAGGTTATATGCCTCATTAGATGAGAGGAAAAAAAGAGGAATTGCCTTGTACGTTAAACAGGAGATAGCTTCCAAACAAATTTATAAGGATAAAGAGGGAAGGATTTTGATAATGGAGGCTAAACTCGACAAAAAAAATATAATAATTGTTCTAATTTACATGCCAAACGGAGCCCAAGTATCTTTCTTTAAAAATTTGCATAATAAGCTTAGTGACATAGAGGGAAATGGGTTTTGCGTGATTGGGGATTTCAGTGCGATAGTAGATAGAATAAAAGATCATAAAAGTAACGAGGTAAAGAAAGGGAATAAAAAAATACTTCCCCAAACTTTTTTTGAGACGTGTACAGACCTTAATCTGCAAGATGTTTGGAGGGAAAGAAACAAAGATAAAAGGGAATATACATATTACTCTAATAGACATAGATTGTGGACCAGGATTGATATGTTACGGCTTTCAAAAGAATTAGATTTGGTAATTCAAGGAATTAACACAGAGCCTAATCTCTGGGCAGATCACAATCCCATAAGTTTTTGCTGGAAAGGGCAAAAGAGTAGGCCAAGATGGACTCTTCAAAGAGTGATCCTTAGAGAAAAAGAGTTTAAGGAAAAGATGGAGGAAGAAATGCACCTTTTCTTCCAAGCGAATAAAAATGGGGATACATCTCTGCAGAATATCTGGGGTACAGCCAAAGCATATATGAAGGGAGTTGCAATCTCATATATGGCTAAGAGAAATAAGGAGAAAAAAAAATATAGGATAAGGCTTGGGGAAGAATATAAACAGGCTGAAACACAATATCAGGGTGACCCAAATAATAAAAGATTGAAAAGTAAAATGGATTTAATTAAACAAACTTTGCATAGAAGACTCAGAAAAGTTAGCACAACAACTTAAAGTCGTCAAGCAAAACAATTTTGAACATGCGAATAAATCTGGAAGATGGTTGGCGTATAAATTGAGAAGACAGAAAGAGAAGCAACAGATTATTAATTTGCAGGATATGCCAGAGGCGGCACTCAGAGCCCTCTCTGTGGGCAGGCGCGCCGTTGCCCCAGTCCTAGGCCTTCAGCTGGGTTTTATAAAACCTTTTCGCTTTAGGCCTCCACCGCCGTGTGAAAAAAAAAAGGTTCAATCAATCAATCAATTTCAATTTCTCACGGGAAAAAAAAGATCTTGCAAATTTGGAACTGATTGAACTTTTTAGTCCCACCCAGTCTGCCGTTACCACCGCAGCCACGCCCACCCAATGGGCCACACCCACCCGGCACCCAACGATGCATAAGTGGGTTTTGGGTTGCAGTTTGGGCACTCGGTCTCTAAAAGGTTTGCCATCACTGCTATAAGCAAACAAAAGAACAAGGCAACCGGCCCTGATGGAATACCAGCGGAGTTGTATAAAGAGCAACAAAATGTATTTAACCAACACTTATTAGAAATTTTTAATGTCGTTTTAACTGAAGTTAAAATACCTAAATCCTGGTCAGAGGCAAACATACTACTAATACAAAAGAAGAGGCGGAAAGAACACACATAACAAAATTACACACTTATCTCCCTACTAAATGCCGATTATAAGATATTTGCATCAATAATGGCAGAGAGTTTTAAAAATTATTTAATTGATTTCATACATTATGACCAAAACGGTTTTCTACCAAACAGGCAGATTAAGCAGAACATAAGGACAATTATAGATGTCCTTGAATTTTACGAATTACATAGTGACCGCCAACTGGCACTTCTGTTTCTTGACGCACAGAAGGCATTCAATAATGTCAATTGGCTATTTCTGATTCAACAATTGAAACTAATGGATGTCGGTAAAAACTTTCTAAATGTAATAACTGCAATATATTCTGAACAGAATGCTCAGATTATAATAAATGGTGTGGCCACTAACAAATTTAGTATCCAGAAAGGCACAAGACAAGGATGTCCTCTCTCGTCGTTGCTGTTTATATATACATTGGAGATTTTAGCTAGAGTAGTAAGGCAAGAGGAGCAAATCAAAGGGCTTGAGATTAAGAAGGAAATATATAAATTCCAAGCATATGCTGATGATTTAATATTCATATTGGAAGATCCTGTGCAATCAGGTCAGAAGCTATTTGAAATACTGGAGGAGTTTGGAGACTCGGCAGGCTTGAAAATAAACAGAAATAAAACAAAGATCATAGCAAAAAATATGACCAATAAACAAAAAGAAAATCTTGAGGAGAAATTAGGTATACAAGTAGTTCCTAAAATAAAATATCTGGGAATTGTTATCTCAGCACTTTGTTCATCAATCAAAGAGGACAATTACAGAAAATTAGTAAAGCACATAAAAGTTGACTTAGATCGCCGGAGAAATCTACAACTTTCACTTCTTGGAAGAATCTCAGCAGTGAAAATGAATATTTTACCCAAAATAATATTTTTCTTTCAAAATATTCCAATTAGATAAAAAAATTTTTTAAAGAGTTGAATAAATTAACTTTGGATTTCGTATGGCAAGGAAAGAAGGCGAGAATAAAACAAAAGTCTCTTCAGGATGCCAAAGAGAGAGGGGGATTAGGTTTTCCGGATTGGGAGCTGTATTTTTTTTTTAAATTTAATTTTTTTATTTTTTAAACCAACAAAACAAAACAAAACACAACACACATACACACAGTGTATACTCCTCCCTTTTTTTTAACAGTGATTTTGTAACGGTAATCTTCTATTATTTACATTCCCCCCCTATTCTTCTTTAGAATATTTGTCCTTGTTGCCCCGTTGTTTCTTATTTGCATTTTTCTTCCTTCATACTATACTTCATACTAAAAATAATACATATTATTATTACTATACATTATTATACACACATTTTCCACTTTTGACCTTTCCACATTTATTCTCCTCTATTATTTCTAATCTCCAACCAATCATACCACTTGTTCCATATTAGATAGTACTCTGTGTTTTCCTTTTCTTTTATCTTTTTTGTTAATTTGTCCATCTCAGCACAGTCCAGGATTTTTCTTATCACTTCTTCCTCTGGTGGTATATTCTCATTTTTCCAGAACTGTGCGTATGCTATTCTTGCTGCTGTTGTTATATGTAGAATTAAGTACCGTATTTCTTTACTATATTTTCTGTTTAAAATACCCAGCAAAAAGATCTCTGGTTTCCAGTCTACGGGTTGGTCTATTATTTCTTCAATCCATCTTCTTATTTTAGTCCAGTATTTTTTCGCAACTGGACATTCCACCATAAATGATAATATGTTCCATGTACTTTTTTACATTTCCAACATGTTGGCGAATTGTTTTGGAACATCTTGGCAAGCTTTGCTGATGGAAGATGCCATCTGTAAAACATTTTCAACTGGTTTTCCTTGAATGCCGCTGACATAGTCAATTTTATGTTTATTTCCCATATTTTTTCCCATTTCTCCAATTCTATATTATATCCCAAAAAATTTGCCCATCTAATCATTGTGTCTTTGACAACCTCATCTTCCATTTTATATCTCAATAGGTATTTGTATAAATTGCTAATTAATTTTATTTCTGTTCCATGTATAATTTTATCCAATTCTTGCGGCTCTTTTTGTATTTCATATAATTTTTTGTCCTCTGTATATTTAGATTGAATTTGTGTAAATGTCCACCAGTCAATCTCTCTGCCTATATCTTGTTCCAATTCTTGTTTTGTTTTCAAATTCCCCTGTTCATTTATTAATTCCTTGTGTCTAATTATCTTATTTATATTGAGTAGGTTTGGGTGTTTCAGAGCTTCTATTGGGGATAATCCCTGGAAAGATTTCTAATTTAGAGCATTATTTTACTTACTATACTGAAGATATTTGCTTTTTTCTGCCTCTTTCGTTGTCACTCTTAATGAGATAAAGGCTTTTAACATGAAGAAAAAGCTTTCTATAGCTTACTGAGGACATCTTGTGGTGAAAATAATGTTTGGAGAACACTACTTCAGGAATTAATAAGAAGAAAAGAAAAAGGCTTGGAAACAGCTGTGGGCTGCCCCAGCTCTTTACGCTTATGCGTGGATTATAGGGCCCTGAATACAATCAGTGAAAGCAACCTATACCCTCTGCCCCTCATGAAAGACATGTTGTCACACCTCTTGAAAGGGAAATTTTTTTCTAAACTAGACCTAAGGGAAGCTTACTATCGCGTGAGAATTAAGGAGGGGGATGAATGGAAGACCGCATTTAACTGTCCCATGGGGTGCTACCAATTCAAAGTCTTGCCATTTGGATTACATGGGGCCCCCGCAGTATTTATGCAATTAATCAATGATGTTCTAAGGAGCACCTATTTAAGGGGGTCCTAGTTTACTTAGACGACAATCTTATCTTCACCGAATCAAAAGAGGAACATATCAACCTAGTCAGAGTGGTTTTAAAGAAAATGCGAGCCACCCACCTATATGCCAAACTCTCAAAATGCGAATTCCACCAGGAAAGGATAGACTACTTAGGTTATCGCATATCCCCACAGGGCATTGAAATGGACCCAGAGAAGGTCAGAGCAGTATTAGAATGGGCACCACCCCGCACAAGAAAGCTACTGCAAAGTTTCTTGGGCTTCACAAACTTTTACCGCCAATTCATCCCCTCATTTGCCCAGATAGCCTTGCCCTTCACGAACTTACTAAAATCCTCAGTAAAACCTAGCCAGCCATTAACATGGACAATGGAGTGCCAAGCAGCGTTTGAGAGATTAAAGAGACTTTTCTCTGCCGAACCAGTACTGAGGCACCCAGATATGGATAAGCCCTTCGTAATACAGGCGGATGCAAGTGATGTGGCAGTGGGGGCTATACTATTAGAAGAAAACGATGAAGGGGTATTGCAACCCTGTGCATATACATCCAAGAAACTAACGGAAATGGAACAGCACTGGCCCGTATGGGAGAAAGAGACATATGGGATACCTTCATCATTACTCACGTGGCACCAGTTCCTTGAAGGCAACAAAATCCCCTTCCAGGTGTGGACTGACCACAAAAATTTGGAAGCCCTGAAAACATCCAGGAAGCTCAACCCCAAGCAAGCCCGCTGGTCCCAGCATTTTCACCAGTTCCAATTTACGCTCAAGCATTTACCGGGGGGAAAGAACTATCTTCCTATCTCGCATGCCCCAATATAATAGCACGCGAGCCACCGACTCTAAACCGATGATGGTAGAATCACAACTGGCAGCGCCAGTAACCACCAGAGCCCAAGCTACATTAAAACCACAGCTGGGCAGCCAAACCGGAATTGAATTCCGGAAGTTTGGAAACAAATGAATGGTTCCAGAAAAACAAAAATGTGTGCACAATGAGAGATGGGCTGCCTTGGGTGGGGGAAAAGTTATATATACCAACAACCCAAAGAGTCACATTCATGCAGATTTGCCACGACAAAAAATCAGCAGGGCATTTTGGATTTGTAAAAACATTACACTTAATTAAACGGCAATTTTGGTGGCCATCCATAAAAAAGGACATAGAAAGTTACATGGCCAGCTGCCTAAAGTGTGCAACTGCAAAGAGGTTGCAAGGGAAATTGCCCGGACTGTTACAAACAGTAGCAAATCCCTCAGCCCCCTGCAGAGAAATAGCCATGGATTTTATAGTGGAATTACCAGAAAGCAATGGGAATACTGTTGTCTAGACGGTTACGGACTTGTTTTCCAAACAGGTGCACTTTATCCCTTGCCAAAAGATTCCCACCGCAAAAGCCTTAGCAAAACTTTTCATCCAGCATATTTACAGATTGCATGGGGCACCTCAACGCATCATCTCTGATAGGGGAGTGCAATTTACGTCTGCATTTTGGAAGGAATTTTCATCCCTCTTAGGGACCACTCAGGGACTGATATCTAGCCATCATCCACAAGGGGATGGACAAACAGAACGCTGTCACTAGTACTTGAGCAATATTTAAGATGCTTTATTAATTTTCAGCAAACAAATTGGATGGAGTTATTCCCTTTCGCAGAAGTTGCCTACAATAATGCAGTCCACTCCAGCACAGGTTACACTCCTTTTCAAATAGCCACCGGTCGAAGTTTCAACCTCATGCCAGAATTAACCCCAAACAAACTGGCGATCCCATCACTGAAAGAATGGAACAATTACAAAACACCTGGCCAATAGTTAGAAAAGCACTAGATGAAGCTAGGCAGGCATACAAAGCACAAGCCGATAAAAAAGGGGTTGAGCCTACACTATTTACTATAGGAGAAATGATGTACTTATCTACAAAATACCTACAACACTGTAAAAAACTTGGACCAAAATATATAGGGCCTTTTCCAGTTAAAAGAATCATAAACCCAGGAACAGTAGAATTAGAATTACCCAAAAATCTCAGGCAAATCACCCAATTTTTCATCGCAGCTTGCTGAAAAGAGAGCATCAGTCGTCGTTACGGCCAAAAATCCACCCACCACCATCTCCAATCATGGTGAAGGGCGAACAACACTTTGAAATAAAGGAAATCCTAGACTCTAGGAGATATCATGGAGCGACTCAGTACCTAGTTGCATGGAAACACCTCCCCGCCTCACAAAATGAGTGGGTCCATAAACATCATGTCAGAGCCCCGAAGCTATTAAAGAAGTTTCATACAGAGTATCCTAACAAGCCTGACTAACTTGTATACCTGTTTTGTTTTCTTTCAGGTGGATCTATCTTATTTTTAAGGGGGCAGGATGTCAGAATCCAATTATATTTCATCTCTAGTTATCGAGTATGGAAAACCCCATTTCTGCCCTCTCTGGATTCTGTCATACGATGAAGGGGAAGGGGTTGTTGTTAAAGGGGTTTTATGGCCCTCACTTCCTTCGGTACAACTTCAAAGGGGATTGAATGTGGATACCACCAAAAGGACTAACCATAACAATGGGGTCATCAGCTTTCATCTGCTCCTCTCTGAAGTCTCCCTTCCGCCCGCAGTGAGGAAAAAGGGGGTGGAAATGTAATGTCTGGGATTGTCGCTAGAAAGATGGTGGGGTGGGGTGGGGCTGCTGGGGACCCCTTAAAACCTTGAACCGTAGGGCTTGGGGCCCAGGTCCTGTCTAGAACGTCTGCAACCATTTTCTCTTAATAAAGGATGCCTGTTGGAAGAAATATTCCATGAGTTCTGTCTTCTTAAGATGCAAAGTGGGGTGGGTCCTTACACCAAATGGTTTTCTACCAAAGAGACAAATTAAAAACAATTTAAGAGTGATAATGGACGTATTAGAATACTATGAACTACATCCAGGGAAACTGGCACTAATATTCCTAGATGCTCAAAAGGCATTTGATAACGTTTCCTGGCAATTTATAACTCAGCAGTTACAAATAATGGACTTTAGACAGAACTTTATAAATATGATAAAAACAATATACAATAAAAAACAGCAAAAGTGATCGTGAATGGAGATTATACTGAGAGCTATGAGATAAGAAAAGTACAAGGCAAGGATGTCCACTATCTCCATTGTTATTCATTTTCACTCTGGAAGTCTTAAATAGAAATATCAGACAAGATGCAGAAATTAAAGGACTGGAAATAAAAGTCGAAACATATAAATTACAAGCATTTGCTGATGATTTGGTATTTATCTTAGAACCTTTGGAGATGATTCCTAAATTACTGGGAAAGGTAGAACAGTGTGGAGAAATGGCAGGATTGAAAATAAAGAGAGAAAAAACTAAAGTAATAGCTAAAAATTTTACAGATAAACAAAAAAACACAAATGTCAGAAAAAACAGAATTACAGATAGTTAAAAAGGTTAAATATTTGGGTATACATTTAACAGCAAGATGTTCAACAATAAAAGAAGATAATTACACAAAATTATTGAATCAAATAAAACTGAATTTGGAAAAATGGAAAAAATTGCAATTGTCAATACTAAGAAGAATTGCTACAGTGAAAATGAACATATTGCCGAAAATCTTATTTTTATTTCAAACAATACCTATAAAACTTGAGAAATTTTTTTTGAAGATTTAAATTATAATAATAATAATAATAGTAAAGTTGGAAGGGACCTTGGAGGTCATCTAGTCCAACCCCCTGCTCGGGCAGGAAATCCTACACCATTTCGGACAAATGGCTGTCCAGTCTCTTCTTAAAAACTTCCAGTGTTGGAGCATTTACTGCTTCTGGAGGCAAGCTGTTCCACTGATTAATTGTTCTCACTGTCAGGAAGTTTCTCCTTAGTTCTAGGTTGCTTCTCTCCTTGATTAGTTTCCACCGTTGCTTCTTGTCCTGCCTTCAGGTGCTTTGGAAAATAGCTTAATTCCCTCTTCTTTATGGCAGCCCCTGAGATATTGGAATACTGCTATCATGTCCCCCCTTGTCCTTCTCTTCGTTAAACTAGACATACCCAATTCTCGCAACCGTTCCTTATATGTTTTAGCCTCCAGTCCCCTAATCATCTTTGTTGCTCTTCTCTGTACTCTTTCTAGAGTCTCAACATCTTTTTGACATCGTGGTGACCAAAACTGGATGCAGTATTCCAAGTGTGGCCTTACCAAGGCATTGAAGAGTGGTATTAATACTTCACGTGATCTTGATTCTATCCCTCTGTTAATGCAGACTAGCACTGTGTTGGCCTTTTTGGCAGCTGCAGCACACTGCTGGCTCATATTTAAGTGATTGTCTACTAGGACTCCGAGGTCCCTCTCACAGTTACTACTATTGAGCATGGTGCCACCTATGCTGTACTTGTGCATTTGGTTTTTCTTGCCTAAATGTAGAACCTTGCTTTTTTCACCATTGAATTTCATTTTGTTAGTTAGTGCCCAGTGTTCAAGTCTGTCCAGATACTTCTGTACCTGAAGCCTGTCTTCTGGAGTGTTGGCTATTCCTGCCAGCTTGGTGTCATCTGCAAATTTGATGAGTTCCCCATCTATCCCTTCATCCAAATCGTTGATGAATATGTTGAAGAGTACTGGGCCCAGAACAGAGCCCTGGGGCACCCCACTACACACTTTCTAGTTCACCCTGTTTGCTGTTCATACTCTGTGCATTGGTGTATAAACATTTGAGTCCTTTGTGGGTGGCCCTGTGTTTCCTTTCTACATAACCTGTGTGGTGCCTGAGTTCCCCTATTGTCTTACCACCTATTTGGTTAGTGCACTTTATATGGCACTCGCTATTAGAGGCTTCATTTTGATTGGTAGCAAGGTTGGTATTCTTGTCCACACACACATCTGTGCTACATGCACTGATAGCCCTATAGTTTTTAAATTGCCGGGGACAGGGTTGTTCCGTATCAATTAACTCCCTGTCCCCGCTGTTTAGTTTAAATTTCCCTCCAGAAAATCTGTGAATTTATAGCCGAGTAACTCAGTCCCTTTTTTTGATGGATGCAAACCATCTCTTTTGTACATCTTTTGATTGGACCAGCTACTGACATCGTGACTAATATATCCAAAGCCTTCCCCTTTACACCACTCCTTTAGCCACATATTGAATTGTGCTATGCGCTGGCCTTTTCCGTTTTGCTCCTTATACACTGGTAAAACCTCTGAGAAAGTAAGCCTACAGCCTATTCTGCTAAGTTCCTTCCCCAAGCTCTGGAAATCATTCTGCACAGAGAGTACATCTTTTTGGGACAGATCATTAGTGCCAAGATGTACAATAGCCTCCACATCACAGTCCTTGCTGCCATTCTTGATTATTTTAGAAATACGCTTCTTGTCCCTACTGGCAGTAGCACCTGGAAGACACCTGACCTCTTTCAAAGCCTCTGTGTCCTTTCCTAAATTTACATCCCTTATAATTGAATCACCTACCAGAAGGTAGCTTCTCTTTTTGGGAGCCTTTCTATTCTTGCATGACTGATGTGCAATACCTGATTCACACTTCTCCCTGTCAAAATCTAGTTCTTCATCTCGGACCACAATCCCCTGCTTATTTGAGTTATCTTCACAAATACCTTTACCAGTCTCCTTAATGTCCCTATTAAGGTCAGCAAGGGCACTGTAGCTGTTGTGCAGGGACACAGCGAAAGCTTTGTGTTTATGGTTCACAGCTCTCACCCTGCCAGATCCCACGGGTGTCCACACTGCCCTTTTCCTGCAGGATCTTTGTGGTAAAGGGGGCTGATAGCAGGGAGGCTTACTAGAGTAGAGGGGCTGAACTGGACACCTAATTTCTGCCCGAAGGCAGAAGGCTAGTGATTTGTTTACAGATAGGACAGTTTCCAAGTTTGAAAAGGGTACTGCGAAAAACAGCTGCAAAGCAGGTGTTGCACTGAACTAAGCCGGACATCTTAGATACAGGGGATGTCAGACACACTTGCCCTGAATGTACTGCTACTGTTTGTGATTTTTAGTTATCTAATTATATAATTCGCGCACCGTTAGGCGCGCGGGCCGCTACTTTCCTGGTGGATTCTCCCAAAACTTACAGTTTAAGCAGCAGCTGGTGGGATGTAGCACGTTCCAGCAGCCCGACCGAAGTTGGAATGGGGTTTAAATAGAGTACAATACACTATAAATATAATGGAGATCCAATCAGGGCCTTGCTACTTTCCTGGTGGATTCTCCCAAAACTTACAGTTTAAGCAGCAGCTGGTGGGATGTAGCACGTTCCAGCAGCCCGACCGAAGTTGGAATGGGGTTTAAATAGAGTATAATACCTATAAATATAATGGAGATCCAATCAGGGCCTTGCTACTTTCCTGGTGGATTCTCCCAAAACTTACAGTTTAAGCAGCAGCTGGTGGGATGTAGCACGTTCCAGCAGCCCGACCGAAGTTGGAATGGGGTTTAAATAGAGTACAATACACTATAAATATAATGGAGATCCAATCAGGGCCTTGCTACTTTCCTGGTGGATTCTCCCAAAACTTACAGTTTAAGCAGCAGCTGGTGGGATGTAGCACGTTCCAGCAGCCCGACCGAAGTTGGAATGGGGTTTAAATAGAGTACAATACACTATAAATATAATGGAGATCCAATCAGGGCCTTGCTACTTTCCTGGTGGATTCTCCCAAAACTTACAGTTTAAGCAGCAGCTGGTGGGATGTAGCACGTTCCAGCAGCCCGACCGAAGTTGGAATGGGGTTTAAATAGAGTACAATACACTATAAATATAATGGAGATCCAATCAGGGCCTTGCTACTTTCCTGGTGGATTCTCCCAAAACTTACAGTTTAAGCAGCAGCTGGTGGGATGTAGCACGTTCCAGCAGCCCGACCTCTCCCAAAACTTACAGTTTAAGCAGCAGCTGGTGGATGTAGCACGTTCCAGCAACCCGAAGTTGGAATGGGGTTTAAATAGAGTACAATACACTATAAATATAATGGAGATCCAATCAGGGCCTTGCTACTTTCCTGGTGGATTCTCCCAAAACTTACAGTTTAAGCAGCAGCTGGTGGGATGTAGCACGTTCCAGCAGCCCGACCGAAGTTGGAATGGGGTTTAAATAGAGTACAATACACTATAAATATAATGGAGATCCAATCAGGGCCTTGCTACTTTCCTGGTGGATTCTCCCAAAACTTACAGTTTAAGCAGCAGCTGGTGGATGTAGCACGTTCCAGCAGCCCGACCGAAGTTGGAATGGGGTTTAAATAGAGTACAATACCCTATAAATATAATGGAGATCCAATCAGGGCCTTGCTACTTTCCTGGTGGATTCTCCCAAAACTTACAGTTTAAGCAGCAGCTGGTGGGATGTAGCACATTCCAGCAGCCCGACCGAAGTTGGAATGGGGTTTAAATAGAGTACAATACACTATAAATATATGGAGATCCAATCAGGGCCTTGCTACTTTCCTGGTGGATTCTCCCAAAACCTACAGTTTAAGCAGCAGCTGGTGGGATGTAGCACGTTCCAGCAGCCCGACCGAAGTTGGAATGGGGTTTAAATAGAGTACAATACACTATAAATATAGTGGAGATCCAATCAGGGCCTTGCTACTTTCCTGGTGGATTCTCCCAAAACTTACAGTTTAAGCAGCAGCTGGTGGGATGTAGCACGTTCCAGCAGCCCGACCGAAGTTGGAATGGGGTTTAAATAGAGTACAATACACTATAAATATAATGGAGATCCAATCAGGGCCTTGCTACTTTCCTGGTGGATTCTCCCAAAACTTACAGTTTAAGCAGCAGCTGGTGGGATGTAGCACGTTCCAGCAGCCCGACCGAAGTTGGAATGGGGTTTAAATAAGAGTACAATACACTATAAATATAATGGAGATCCAATCAGGGCCTTGCTACTTTCCTGGTGGATTCTCCCAAAACTTACAGTTTAATTTATTTGGCAAGGAAAGAAAGCTAGAATTAAGATGAAAATGTTACAAGATACCAAGGAAAATGGAGGATTTGGTTTACCAGAGTGGGTTTTATATTCTCAAGCATCTGTATTAACATGGGTAAAAGAATGGATAACTCTTAGAAATAAAAGGTTGTTCTATCTGGAGGGGCATGATTTACAATTGAGGTGACAAGCCTTTTTATGGTATGGGAAAAATAAAATTCATAAATATTTCCCAAATCATTATATAAGAAATGCATTATTAACAACATGGGAAAAAATAAAATCTAAAATATATTTGAAAATTCCAGGGTGATTGTCAACAATGGAAGCATTTGTACACCCAAACTTGGTGGACTTTGAAAAAATCTGGACATATATAGAGATATTCTAAATTCTGAAGAGAATTTAAAATCTAAATAAGAAATGGAAAATCAGGGTATCAACTTGTCATGGTGGGCACATTTACAAATGCAAATTAGATATGAAAAAGATGTTAAACTGTATGGATTTTATAAAGAACAAACGGCATTTGATAAGACTTCATTAACTTCAGATGAGAAATTAATTAAGAAAATGTATAATTTTTTATTAACTTTGGAAATGGAAAGCGAACAAGTTAAAGAAACAATGATAAGATGGGCGAAAAATTTTGGATATAATATAGAATTAGAGAAATGGCAAAATTTATGGGAAAGAAATTATAAACTGACAATGTCAACTTCTTATGAAGAAAATTTATAGAAAATGTTTTACAGATGGCATTGAGAGAAGTTAGCCCCCCCCCAGAAGGAAATATTAAAAAGGAAAATATATTTTTCACCAAAAGGATTTTTTGAAAAGCAGAAACAAAACCTGGCCCCAAATTTCTTTGTTCCAAGCAAGAGCTAACCTCATAGAAATGCAGATATAAGACCATTAGGAAGGTTGGAGCCAGGGAACTCAAGACAAAGAAACTCTTAAGAGTCATTAGCCCAGCCCTAGGGAAGCAGGAGATGACTTTTGGGATATAATAGGACTAACCCATTACCTTCAAGTATACCATAGAGGCACACCTAAAACTCAGGTCAGAATACGTGACACAAGAAATAGCCTCAAAGTTCATGCCACAGGAACAGGAAACTATTCCAAACAAAAGGCTAGAGGGAGTATAAAAACCCCAAGCCCATGTGCTCAGCCTTTCTCTCCTCTGTTCTTTCCTGAAGAACCATCTTTCTGCTTCTTCAATAAACTGTAACCTTCTTCCCAAAGCAGTCACCATGTTTGCTTATTTATTCCCGGCTTGGATGAACCAGGATGAAGACTTCACTTCTAACAGCATCTACCACCAGCAAGATTAGCAAAAATGTTTAAAAATATGTCAGATAGATGTTGGAAATGTAAACATAAGTCAGGCATGTACTATCATGTTTGGTGGACATGTGATAAAGTAAAGAATTATTGGAAAAAGATACATATTTGGTTAGAAAAAATGTTGGGAGAACATGTAGATTTTACACCTGATTTTTTTTATTAGGTATAATGCCAGAAAAGACTAACAAACAAAGCCTATATTTAATTTTACACGTCACAACAGTGGCAAGAATAATATTTGCGCAATATTGGAAAAATGAAGGAAACCATCAGATGAAGAAATAATTAAAAAAAATACTAGAATGCTCAGAGATGGACAGATTGACTATGAGACTGAAAGAAAAAGAAGAAACAGAATACCATCAAACTTGGGACTTATTTTACCGATGGTTAGAGGAAAGAATAAAGGATTAGGAATTAAATATGTATTAGCGTATTTAAACTCAGACAGCACATTGGTTGAAAAATTATTATTGTATGTATGGGAAAAAATTGATAAAAACTTATATAAAAAAAGAGTTGACTGACACAGCTCAAACCTTAACATGGCATCCTCCACACGGGGTCCACTGAGAGTGCTGCTGATCACATCATCTAATTGCATTATAATGTCAGAGCCTAGGGGAAAAAATACAAGTTAGCTAAGATCAATCAATATCGAAATGGAGGATGAAATTGCCTGGATAAATTTTAACAATATTTAATTTATATTCTGTACTCTTTGATCTATGAGGCACATATAAGGCCTACAATGAGAAAGCCATTGAACAAATATAAGCCAATAAAATAGGAGAAAAAAATCTTGTTGTGGCTCATTCTGGCTCATTCCAGAAAACGTGGAATGAAGATATATAGTAAACATCCAAAGGAAGTTTTACCTTCTATTTACAATTTTATTTTATTTATTTTGGTAATTTATATACTATATGATCCAAAGAGATATGCCAGTTCACAGCAGAAAACAAATAGAACTGATCAATATCAAATTGAACACAAATACAAGTAACCTAGGAGACTAGGCCGATGCCAGGATACCTAAAAGTGATGAAGGCATGTAAACAGGACAAAAGCCAGGAAAAGCTTCCTCAGGAAAAGGAACCAAGTCATTAAGGAAACGAAAGGACAAAAGTTGGGCTTGAGCACATGGCAAGTGCTCACCAACAAGTCTCACCAACAAAGGACTTGGGCCTGCAGGGGAAGCCCCTCCTCACCAACAAAACAAGGACTTTGGGGGATAAAAAGAGATCCTGAAGCCTGCCCACTTTTGGATCCCAAACTTGGCAGCTTCCATCCCTCTGGCTAGTGCCTAGCAGCCTAGTTGTGGATGAGAGAGAGAGTGTGTGTACCAGCAAATAGATATACTTTATAATTAGTAAAAAAATTGCTGTTATTTTAAATTTACTGGGCCTCTGTGTATTTTAAAGAACCATTCATGCCTATGTTCATTTGAAAGTGATTTGAGTGCAGCAAGTTTCCAGGGCTGTGAGTGTGTGAGTGAGTGACTATAAGGGAACCTAAGAGCACACTTGTGTAACACCTGCAATAAACTATAAAAAAAACATAAAGCTGTCTTACAGTATAACAAAGTATCACCAAATGACATCATAACAGTAAATCTAAGGTAGTAAAATCAGTATTTCAAAAGAGAATTAAAATAAACAATGAGAAAATACATGACAACAAATAAAAACCTGGCAACCTGATTGCTGTGAGGGAAAACCTAACAAATAAAACACATTTAAAGATTTTTTTAAAAAAGCATAATAAAAAAAGGTAGAATGCATATAGTGGGTGAGAAAATTCCAGTGTGTTGGCCCTCAGCCCTAGCTGATTCTGAGGGCGTATTCTCTATAACAGCACAAAGAGAAGGCTGTTCTATGCAGAATGTAGCTTTCAGGAACACCATAGGGCAGTGTTTCCCAAACTTGACAATTTTAAGGCATGAGGACTTCAACTCCCAGAATTCCACAGCCAGCGTTGTTGCTAGCTGTGGAATTCTGGGAGTTGAAGTCCACATGCCTTAAAATTGTCAAGTTTGGGAAACACTGCCATAGGGGGAAGCAGTGCCCTCAAGCAGGAGGGGCTTGAGCCATTTGAAGGAATTGATAGGTAATAAATAAAATATCTGAATGACAGGACTAGAAGCTTAGCTAAAAGCAGGTGCTCTGTGCTCCCAATGGGACACTCCAGAGAGAACATTTTCAAATCATAATTTACTACCTCTTTCTTTAATCCCACACAGATCCATTGCAACAGTCTAATTGGGAGGCTAGCAGTGTATGGGCAATGGTAATCAGATTATCTCTTATCAAAAAGGAGTACATAAATCATGGATAAATCATTCACTAACAGAAAAATAAGAAATGGGGACTAAGTATGCAAATAGAGTCAAGTAGACCGTTTATGAGCTACTGAACTATTTTCTGCAGTTCTATTTTCTTAAAAAATTCCTAATCAGGTATGTCTGACATGATGGACAATCATGAAAGTAGGGAACTATCACTACCATTATAAAACAAAAGGAAGCATTACTTTAGCGTCATATTATTATTATTATAGTTACCAAGAGCATTCTGTATTTCAATGGATTTTTCTGGTGTTAGCAGAATCTGCTTGCCATCATAAGGAGAACAGAAATGTACTCCCTCCTCTGTCACCTTGGAGAACTCCACCAGAGATACCATCTGAAAACCACCACTATCCTGCAAAAAAGACACTTTGAAAGGAACTGAGAAGTAAGGAAACCAGTAGTAGTAGTCATGTAATAGTAACAAAAATCCCTTCATGCATGAGCTGCGTTCACTACCAGCCCTATAAGGTGCTCCACATATATGATCTGCTTAAACTGCCCTTGTTAAGAAAACATTCACAGCAAGCTGAATTGATTGTGATGGTGACAGGGGGAGAAAATGGACAGAAACTAGTGGCCCAGTAAACCATGTTGTTTATATTCACTGATCATACTTCAGAGACAGTATAGCTGCCATGCTGACCTAGTAGGAAGGGATTTTTTTAAAATTGTGTTAAACCTGAGGTGCCTGCAGCAAATGGAACAAGGATGGGAACCGTGTCTTGCAATGACATTAATATTCAAGCTCTTCCATCATGATGCCACTGCAGAGTGGGAACCAGCCCAACTCATGACAGGAAAGTGCATGATTTATCTTTGGCACTACAGTCAAAGAGAGCTCTGAGAGCCAAAAAAATAAAAAAAGAAGTCAGAAGTTATGTGCAGAATGCCCTGATGTCTTCCATAAGAAGAGCCAGTTTGGTTGCAGTGGTTAAGGTTCTGGCTTAGAAACTGGAGACTGTAAGTTCCAATCCCACTTTAGGAATGAAAGCTCGCTGGATGACTTTAGGCCAGTCACTTTCTCTCAGCCCTACCCACCTTATAGGGTTGTTGTTGTGGGTAAAGTAGGAGGCAGGAATATAGGGAAGGAGGAGGGGGAGAGAGAAGGGGAAGAAGAGGAGGGGGAGGTAGTAGTCATGATTTTACAAGCTGCATTGACACATTGTACCAAATCAAAATCAAGCAAATTACACTAAGGCCTAGTACAATATATTAAACCAGATTCTGCTGCGTACTTCCACTATGAATTTTGTATACCAGTAAGATAAAAGTGACTGGGTTCATGCATTTTGCTGACCCAAGGTATATTTTATAAATATTTATATACATATAAGTTACAAATAGCTGGATTTGTAATTGCATTAAATAATAAGTTGTGGTTTATTTACCTTAATGGTTGGGTTAGGGCAAAAAAAACCCCTCATATTACAGCATTACGTAGCATTATGCAGACAACTAAACATTATGCAGACAGCTAAATAGCATCTCACAATAATCCTTTAACTTTCCAAACAGGTTAAAAACATTACAAAGAACCGGTAATGTCTTGAGTGTTGTCAGTACATTGAAGGAACATATATAAGTAACCCTTGACTTAACAACCATTCATTTAGAGACCATTTGAAGTTACAATGACAGTAAAAAAAAGTGACTTATGACCAGTTTCACATTTACAATGACTGCAGCATCCCCATAGTCATGTGATCAAATTTGGGCACTTGACAACTGGCATGCGATCACCATTTGTAACTGTCTCAGCCAGCCTGCGACAAGCAAAGTCAATGGGAGAAGCTAGATTCATTTAATGACAAGATTCACTTCACAACTGCAGTGATTTGCTTAACAAGAGTGGCAAAATGGTCATAAAATGGGGTAAAACTCACTTAACTGCCTTGGTTACCAACAGAAATTTTTGGCTTAATTGTGGCTGTAAATTGAGGACTACCTTTAACCCCATATTTCTAATGTATCTTTATGGCTTTAAAAGAATTATAGTAGAAATCTTCAACAAAAGCTGGCAAAGGGTAGAATAGCCGGCAGAATAGTTCAAGTGCAAAACTCAAAACAATCCATTCTAAATGAATATTAAGGCATTACTGGCTATTTCTCTGAGAAGATTCAAACTTATGTTTCATCATCATCATCATTAATCAGAAGGTTTGTGCAAAGATCGATGGCACAATGGAAGACACCACTGCAGGTCAATGGTGAAAGACTGGGAGAGGTTAATATCAAAAGAGGTATATTTCAAAGAAATTCACTATCACACTACTGTTTGTCATTGTACTGATTCCTCTGTCAACAATACTGTATAACTCAGACCATGGCTATCAAAGATCAGAAACATCTGCCAGACTATCCTAGCCTCTTTTATATAGACAATCTGAAGCTGTATGGAAAAACACCATCTGAAATAGAAACACTGCTCAATACTGTCCATATATACAGCAAGATATTGCAATGGAGTTTGAACTGGACAAATGCGCCAAGCTCATCATCAAATGGGGAAAAATAGTGAAAACTGAAAGAATCAAGACGCCCTATCGAAATAATATCAAGAATAAATAACAGAATGGAGGCATGGGAAGACACTACATGGCCAGTAGACGAAAAAACTAAGAGCAACAAAGATGATTAGAGGCCTGGAAGCTAAAACATATGAAGAACGGTTGCAGGAATTGGGTATGTTTATCTGATGAAAAGAAGAACTAGGGGTGACATGATAGCAATGTTCCAATATTTGCAGGCCTATCACAAAGAAGAGGAGGTCAACCTATTTTCCAGAGCACCAGAAGACAAGACAAAAAACAATGGATGGAAACTAATCAAGGAGAGAGGCAACTTAGAACTAAGGAGAAATTTCCTAACCATGAGAATAATTAACTAGTGGAACTGCTTGCGTTCAGAAGTTGTGGGTGCTCCATCACTGGAGGTTTTTAAAAAGAGACTGGCAGCCACTTATCTGGAATGGTATAGGGTCTTCTGCTTGAACACAGGGTTGGACTAGGAGACCTCCAAGGTCCCTCCCAACTCTATTAGTTTGCTAATATCATGAATATACATGAAGATGATCACTATAAAAACCTAGGCATCTTCAAAGCTGACAACATCAAGCACAATGAAGTCAAGAAAAAGGTTACAAATAAATATATCAAGAGAGTGAAGATCTTAAAAGCCAAACTCAGTGGAGGAAATACCACCAAAGCAATCAATACCAAATACCAGAGCAATTTCGGTGATTAGATACACAGCTGGATACACAAACAGAACTAAAGGCCCTGGATAGGAAGACCAGAAAAAATAATGTCAATGAATCATGCCCTTCATCCTTGCAGGGATGTTGCGACTCTACCTACTGAGGCAAATAGTTGGTGGAATGCTGCAAGTACATCAGAGGGTTGAAGAAGAAAAAATGTCTTTGGAAGAATATCTGAAAGACAGTGAAGACGATGCATCGTAATTAGAATACGAGGAAGAAATGCTGAGTGCTAGAGTGACCAAATTGGCTTACAAGAAAGGTCAAATGAAGAAGAGAAAGGAGGCATAAGAAGACAAATGATTACATGGCCATTATATTAAGAAAATAGCAGGGAGTTCCGGTAGGGATGCTGCACTGATGGCAGCTTTTTTTGGGCTGCCAGCCCTGTGAATGTGTAAAAGCGCGCGGAGACAGTGAAAATCAACTGTCCTGCGGCTTGGAAATCTCCTCCTCGGGAGAAGAGGGGGGGAAGAGTTTACCTCAGGCAGAGCTAGAGCTCCCCTTGACCTCCTTAATTATTTGGAGGTCGAAGGGTGTGAGTTCCCTCGAAGCCAGAGGCTTTCTCCGCACTCCAGGATGCCTTTGCTCTGAGCTTCAGGAGCAAAGCAAGACGCCGCACCCACATCTGCATTTCAAAGGGACTTGTGAGTAATTTAAAAGCAGATGGAGCTGACCAGGAGAAGTTAAAATTGTGAATGTTTGAAACTTTAACTTGGGAGAAATAATCTTCTCCATATTTTAATTTGACTTAAAGGAAAAAAATGGCGACAGAATGTTGTTTGTTTGAAAGGACAGTGTTAAGAAAGAGCTACATTTGGAAACAAAGTTTAAACAATGTATTAGACTTTGGTTATTTATTTAAGAAGCAAGAACTTTTACAGAATATTTTTTTTCCTTCCTTTTTCTGGGATTTTGCTTTTTACTTTCTTACTTTGTAATTGTTGATTTTACAAGAAGTGGACTTATACAGACAGGAAAATGGCTTCAAAGCGTTTGGGAACTTCTGCTGTTCCTAAAAGTTCAATTTCTTCTCCTGTAACACAGCCTGCACTGCAAACTAAACCTAAATCCCCCACCACCGGCATTTATGCTTAAAGATATTCAAGATGCTTTGAAAAAAGCGACACAAGAGATAAAGGAGGAGGTGGCCGATCTCCTCGACAGTAAAATGAAGGAAGAGATGGCAGAGCTTCTTGGGAATAAAAATAAGAGAAATGAGGGAAGACATATTGTTTGCACTTCAAGGGTTAGCTACTCATATTGAACGCCTGGATGACCGGGTGGATGAAGTTGTGGAAAATACTGAAAAATTAGAAAGCAGAGTTGTCAAAGTTGAAAATAAGATTGATATAACAGAGGATGAAGTTACCATCTCACAATATAGAGATATGGAATTTGCACTGCGAATAAGAGGATTAAAAGAGAACTCACGAGAAGACCTGAAAGAGGAGGTGGCAAGAGCTATAGCTCCCATCCTGGGATGTGAACCTGAGGAATTATCAAGAGAGATGGATAAAATATTTAGGGTCAATTCATGGATTGCGAGGCAGAAAAATTTACCCAGAGATGTGGTTATTTATTTTTCTAGATCACTTCGAAATGAAATTATTCAGGCTTTTTATAAGCAGAGATTTCAAATTGCAGATCAAAATATTATAATCTTAAAAGAAAAACCTCCAAAAATTCTTAGAAAAAGAAAAGATTTTGCTTTTCTGTCTGAGGAACTTAAAAATCGACAGGTTCAGTTTAGATGGAAGATACCTGTTGGAATAGTGGTGAATTATGCAGGGACACGATATAGACTTAATACCATTTCAAAGGCAAAAGATTTTTATATTTATGTCCTGAAAGCAGGTTCACCACCATCTCCACGACCTAAGAGAACAGAAGAAAGGCTGGAAGATAAACAGCCAGTTGAAGGCGCAATGTCATTGGTTGTAGGAGATTTAACGCAGGCTGAACCTATTGAACAGAGTTTGGAGGTAAAAGATGATTCAAAGGAACATAGGATGACTCGTGCTGCGTATAGACATAAAGAATTTTGGATCAATAATACAAGGTCCGATTACTACAGACCTGTGGGAGGGACATGATCGAAGAGATCAACGGCTGATCTTCAAGTAGTGTTCCAGAGGCTTTAGGCCACTAAGGATGGCAAAGTTTCTGACATGGAATGTTTATGGCCTGAATTCACCACAGAAAAGAAAGAAAGTATTTCACTACTTGAAACAACATAAGAATGATATTGTTTGTTTGCAGGAGACTCATATTGCTGTGAAAGATCAAAAGTATTTGATTAGTTCTCAATTGGGATCACATTTTATAGCTTCTGCCCCAGATAAGAAGGGGGGAGTAGTTATTTATGTAAGAAGAGATTTATCAGCTAGATTAATTGAATCTGATACACAAGGAAGATATGTTATTATTGATTTAGTACTACAAGGCAAGAAATTTCTTATTATTGGATTATATGCCCCTAATCAACAACAAAAACAGTTTTACAAGTTGTTACATCATAAATTAACTCAACTGGATTATAAATCTGTTATTATGATGGGTGATTGGAATGGTGTTTTGGATTCAAGTAAAGACAAGAAGGGATTTTTCAAAACTTCCAATCACTCTAAATTACCTAAAGCTTTTTTTGATCTGAAAGATGATTTGGAACTTAGAGACATTTGACGAGAACGGAATATGGAGGACAGAGATTTTACTTTTTTTCGGATAGGCATCGATTGTTCTCCAGAATTGATTTTTTTTAATTACTACTGATCTTTTCTCCAGGGTCAAGAATGCTAAGATCTTTCCTAGAACATTGTCGGATCATAGTCCTGTATGGTTGGAGTTATTTGCTGAAGATGGGAATAGAAGATCTTGGAGACTGAACGAAAATTTATTTAGATATGAGGGGCTTTCGCAGAAATGTAGAGAATATTTGAAGGAATTTTTTGTTTTGAATATGCATAAAGGTACTTCGATGGCAATGGTTTGGGATGCCAGTAAAGCTTATATGAGACAGGTTTTGATTCATATGAATAATGGATATAGGCATAAGCAGATGCAAAAACGTAAAGAGTTGGAAGAAGAGATTAAATCAAAGGAGAAGGCTTTTATTTTGAACCCATTGGATAATAGATTAAAGGTTTTTATAAATATGTTGAAAGAGCAATTTAATATGTTAATGGCTGATCAGATCGCAACTAATTTGTGTTATATGAAACATAACACGTTTTGTAATGCAAACAAGCCTGTGGTAGGCTTATCAATTACGGAAGAAACAGAAATCACGTATTATAGAGAAAATAGAATATAAAGGTAAAGAGGTATATCAACAAAAGTTGATTAAAAAGAGCTTTTTAGATTTTTATACAAAATTATACACTAGTGAAAATATACAAGATGTAGATATAGATAAGTACCTACAGGCAGCACATTTTCCTAGACTTTCAAATGAACAACGAAATGAGATGAATTGTTTAATTACTTCTGAGGAAATTATTTTGGCAATTAAACAGTTAAAAGTGAGTAAGACTGGTACAGATGGATTAACAGCAATTTATTATAAAATATTATCTGAAGAGATGATAGAACCATTAAAGGAACTTTTTAATAGTATCCAGATTGGAGGAGAAGTGCCTCCGTCTTGGAGAAGGGCTTTTATATCGCTGATTCCAAAGGAGGATCAAGATCTTACTCAGCCTAAGAATTATAGACCTATATCGCTTTTGAATACAGACTATAAGATTTTTTCGAAAATATTGGCAAATAGATTAATGCAAGTTCTGAAGCAAATGATTCATAGTGATCAGTCTGGATTTATAACTGGAAGATATATGAAATATAATGTAAGACAAATTGTTAATTTAATTGAGTATTTGGATAAGAACAATCAAGTCCCTGCGGCATTGATATTTTTGGATGCTGAAAAAGCTTTTGATCAGTTGAATTGGCAATTTTTATTGAAAGTTGTTGATAAAATGAATTTTGGGGATAAATTTTTATATTCTCTTAGGGCTATATACCAACAATAATCGGCACAAATCAAAATTAATGGGGGATTAACAGAGGCATTTAAAATTGAAAAGGGTACAAGACAGGGATGGCCATTGTTGTTTGTTTTAACAATGGAGATTTTAATGATTAAAATTCGTGAATCAATTATAATAAAGGGAATAAAAATAAAAAAGAATGATTATAGGTTGAGAGCTTTTGCAGATGACTTGGTTGTGACACTATCTCAACCGATTCAATCGGTTATAGACTTGATGGAAATTATAACTCAGTATGGGAAAGTTTCTGGTTTTAAGGTAAATAATAATAAGACTAAAATATTATCTAAAAATATGATTATGAAGGAAAAGGAAATGTTAGTAAAATTGACAGGTTTTGAAACAGTGAAAAAGGTTAAATATCTGGGAGTATATATTACAGCCTCTAATGTAAAATTGTATAAAAATAATTATGAGATATTATGGTTAAAAGTACAAAAGGAGGCGACATCTAGGTATATTTACTTTATCTTGTTAAATGTGAAATTTCTTCTTTTTTGTTTATGTAATTGATAATTGGAAAATAAAAACTTTTTTTGAAAAAAAAAAGTACAAAAGGACTTAAACAATTGGAAAAAATTACAATTATCCTCGTTGGGGAAAATTTCAGCTGTTAAAATGAATGTTCTACCAAAGTTTCTTTTTTTGTTTCAAATGATACCTATTTTGAAAAAAGATGCCAATTTGGATGAATGGCAGAAGGGTATTAATAAATTTATTTGGGCGGGGAAAAAAATAAGAATTAAATTTAAAATCTTACAAGACGCACGGGAAAGAGAAGGACTTAAGACGCCTAATTTGAAATTATACTATGATGCGGTGGTTTTAACACTGGTTAGTGATTGGCTTAATTTAACAAATAAAAGTATATTTCACCTTGAGGGATGGGATTTATTATATGGGTGGCATGCATACTTAATTTATAACAAAAAAGTTGACCAGGCTTTTAAATCTCATATTTTAAGAAGTGCTTTATTGCGTGTCTGGAAGAAGTATTATTATAGGTTAAATTATAAAATACCAATCTGGGGGATTCCTGAACACGTCACAGAGGAGGTATCTATGGGTGTGAATTTGGATAGGATTTCTTATAAGGAATTACTTAGATTGGTAGGGAATGATTGGCAATTAAAACCGTTAGTTGAGTTAAAGCAAGAAAATATTGTACAGTCTTGGTTTCAGTATAATCAATTGTTGGTTAGGTAGAAGTTAGATCAAAAGGTTGGTATTACCTAATGGATGAGAATTTGGTAAAACAGATTAAAGATCAAAATCAAGCGCATATAAAGAGAATTTATAATGCTTTAATAGAATTGGATTGGGAAATGGATTTAGTTAAAGATTGTATGGTAAAATGGGCCCAAAATATTCAAGAACTGATTCCATTGGATATATGGGAGGTAATTTGGGTTAGAAATGTAAAATTTACCCAGGCCCAAAATTTAAGAGAAAATTTTTATAAAATGTTTTATAGAAGGCATCTGGATCCTAAAAAGTTGTCTTGTATGTATCCCAATTTACAGCCCAAATGTTGGAGATGTGGTAGCTTGGATGCTACTTATTTTCATATCTGGTGGACTTGTAGAAATATAAAAGCTTTTTGGATTAAGATTTGGTGGAACATTCAAAAGATTTTTAGGAGAAAGATAAAGTTTACTCCACAATTATTTTTATTGGGTGTTATTGTAGATTGTGATGCTAAAGAAATTAATTTGATGTTGAATTTAATAACAGCTTGGTAGGGCAATATTGGAAGAAGGATTGTTTGCCTACTATAGAAGAATGGACGCTTAAAGTGTCAAATTTAGCAGAAATGGCGAAAATTTCTGCTTACTTGAAGGATCATTCACAAGAAAGATACATTTCGGTCTGGAGAAGATGGATAGATTATATTCAGAATAAATATGGGACTAAAAAGTTCCATTTAGTTTATGAGTAAATTTTAGAGTATTATTATTAATAGTTTATTATATTTGAATTTTTATTAGTTTTATTATTATTTTTAGTATTAGCATTGTTTAACAATTTGGATATTGTATTGTTTAATAATATCGACTTGTTTATATTATTATGTTTATTTTCAATTTGTTTATAACTATTTAAAGGGGAGTTAAAGCGCATTATGGACTTGGTTATTTATACAGTTGGTTAATGTTAGTCAGAGTTTGATTATTATATTTGTAATCCTGTACTCAGCTCTGGGAAGTGGGGGAGGGAGAGGGGGGGTTTAGGGTGCGGGGTTTTTGGGGTGTATACTGTAATTTTTATAAAACTTTTCAATAAAAAAAAAAGAAAATAGCAGGGAAAGCAGATAACAACAAGACCTAGCAATAGCTAAGAGCAGGAAAGTTGAAGACAGAGATTAAGGGGTTAATTATGGCTACAAAAGACCAAGCCTTAAGGACAAATGCACACAAAACCAGAATTGAGAAAACAGCAACAGATAGCAAATACTGTCTTTGCAAAGAAGATGAAGAAACAGTAGACTGGTTAATTGCTGCAAGAAAACTGCCCAGACTACAAGCCATGCCATGACAAAGTAGCAACAATAGTGCATTGGAAGATCTGCAAGAAATACCATTTGCCTGCAGGCAAGAACTAGTGGGATCATAAAAAAGAGAAAACCATAGAAAATGAAGAAGCTAAATTGCTGGGGACTTTATAACTGGAGAAGACAACAAAATACAAAGACCTGCAAAGAGAAATAGAACGACTGTGGCAAAAGCAAGCAAAGGTAGTTCCAACAGTAATAGACACCTCGGGTGCAATTCGAAAACAGCTGAGCACCACTTGGCAAATTCACCATCAGTCAATTGTAAATGGCAGCTTTACTCAGAACAGCTTACATCCTATGATTATATCTGTAACACCATCAAACATCCACATCTGCCTATTGGAAAGGATTCAATAGGTAGATAAAAATGCTGAATCCAACCTGAACATCTGGCTGACTGTGCGACAAACAACAACAATAATAAATCCTCAGCGAGCACTACCTTGATGTGGTTGTGGGGCTTGTGAGCTCTGAGGAAGATGAAAGATATGCCAGAAGTTAAACCATACTGGACAAGTCTCATAAGAAGAGTCAGATAATGAGTGTCTCTCCCATAAAAAAATATGGTAAGACATAAATTACAGAAATCCATACTGGCTCGATTATTGCCCAGATTAACAAGGACCGTGCTAGATGTTGGAATTCCTGGACATCTAGTTAAAATTGGCTACAGGATTCAGGACTCTTGGCTGAGTAATCAGAGTCAACAGCTGCCGAACTACTGGAAGAAAAGCAATGGCAAGGATTATTGCTAGTTGTACCAACAGGGTTTGGAAATGGATCACAATAATAAATATTGTGGCATTCGTTGATTTTCTTCAAGCATTGCATTTTGCCTATTTTCTCTGCTGAACATGATGTAACCGTTCATTTTACTGAGTATGGTAAATCTCTCTCCATCCCCACCTCTCACATTTACTTACTACGATTCTGATTTCTCTGCTCAGATTGGCTGAGGCTGAAATTCTATGTACATTGGTTAAGGCAAGCCAAAGACTCTCAGTTCTAGTTCTGCCTTAGCCATGAAAGCCAGCTGGGTGACCTTGGACCAGTCACTTTCTCAGTCCAACCCACCTCAGAATTGTTGTGGGAAAAGTAGGAGGAAGGTGTATTGTGTATGTTTACTGCCTTGAGTTGTTTGTAAAAATAATAAAGGCAGGATGCAAATAAATAAATAAATTCCACTGAAAGCAATGAGACTTGTTTTTAAGGAAAAATGCTTTTAAGGATCAGGTTGTATGCCCAAGACCTCCATTTATAAAACACAATACTTATTTATTTGTCAAGCACTTAATGAATGCATAAGCTTTTCATGTGATTATTGTAGATGATGAACAAAATTTTGCCAGTCTTGTTTTCCTTTTTTTTTATTGGATGCCGAGTGTACTAAAAATTGTCTCACTACTTGGAAAGACAATGGAATTATCTGTTTTATCAAGCACTTCCATAGTTGAACAATACAATCCCACATGCAGGTGGATCATCCATGTGCTTACCATCTCTCACACCCGGCTTTTACTTCCTTACCTGCGATATAGGTCACTGTTTCCTATTTTTCTTAACTATAACAAAGCTCAACTGTAGCAAAAGGGTTGATTTCCCAGGTAAGACAATCTCCTCAGTCACATTCATACTTACCGTGAGTAAGTTTCTTGGCCAGTTCATAAAGCTATGGAGTCCATTGGCTTTTTTGATAAGCTCTAGTCCCTGGAACAGCATGAAAGATCATCATGAGTGCCCATCACATTACTAATGCCAAAATCCTTAGCATGTTGCATTAACCCACTGTGAATTATGAGCTATATTTTGCCGATCTTGGCAAAAATCACGCTAAAGTAATTCCAAAATAGATGCATTAAGTATTCAAGTAATTTTATGCAAATCCAAAAGGATAAGGGAATAAACACAAATCTCTGGTTATTTGTGCCACTATAACATCACTGTGTATGCATTAGAGGCCAAACACAGATAGGCTACATGGGATAAATGATACAGTAGTTATCAAACTAAATTAGAAACCAAGAAATTTCTGGTTCTATTTGTTACCTTTGCTATATGCTTATTACGAATCCTGAATAGGTAATTTCTCAAATACTCAATCAGTTGCAATACAGTGATTTTACTTTAGAGAAGCGATATAGCATAAGATACTTATGAAGTATTTGAAACTACAATATACAAATTATTTCTTTAATTGAGTTATAATCCATCCATGTATCTGTTATTGGAAACAAAAGCCATAATCATATGCTGATGGGATGCACAAACAAGCAAATTAACTTAATCAAATCCAAAACAACATTTAAGAACAGAAATCTGATGAAGAGACAGGTATCTTGCTGGTATGCTGTTGTAAGAAAAGAGGCAGAACTTGGGAGTGGAGTTAAAAGAGGAATCAGTTTGGAATCCCTATGTACAAGCAAACTAAGTCCAATCCCCCCTCCCCTGAATTCCATGGATCCTTAACTAACTCCAAGCAGGTGCTGTTAGTTGAGAAAAGTCCTATGCATAGGTCGTTTAGCAATAAATAAATCCTTTTATTAGATTTGTATGCAGCCCATCTTGTCTAGAGGCAACATTTAATTGGACCTTCACATGCAGACCTGGTCTTTAGCACATGACAACTGTATGCACTAGATATTTCAGTAACTAGTGATGTTTTTGCCCAATCTTTTAGGCATAAATACCATATAAACCAAATCCAAGTGTGAAAAAAACAGCAAATAGAGGAATTGACTTTTTCTATCTTGTTTTAATTTATTAAATAGTTCTACTATCACTGCATTTCATCAATTTCATAGTACAGTGAGAAAATGAGAATGATTCTCTATTCATATAATATACTTATCCCGTGATTAACTTTGACACAAGTAATCAAATACTGTGGATTCTTTAATGAACCATAAACCTGCTGCAATAGATGAATTTATACAACAAACAGCGCAAATACAGCCAGAATTTGTGGTTCCACTTTATTATGTAAATACAGCCACTGAAGCTAATTTATGGTTCAGTGTATTGCAAAACCAGGGGATATTTGATCAGTAACAATCCTATAAATATAATTCAGCATTAATTTCAGATTGAAGCTCAGATTAAGACCAAAAGAAACATGATGTATTCAAGGAATATATTAAGCCATGGTTTGAATAACCATGATTTTAATAAAATATAGTTGAATGATTTTTATAAAATGTAAAACACATAAATAAGCAAAGTACAGTATGATTTGATGGTGCATGTTATGAAAAATCCAGCCACAGCTAACGTTAATTTTCCAAATCAAAGAAAATTGATTTGAGGACTGGTTTGGGTTGTCTTCTCTAGAACAAATACTGTAGATGTCCTGGGCACTGACACATATCATACTGCTAAAAGGTTATAGAGTACATATATTAAAACTTTCTCTTACTAGGTTCCTGTAATGTTGTCCAAGACAACTACATTAAAACTCTAAGTTTTCTTCCTAAGACTCCTGGTACAACTCTATGCGGAAAGGTAGACTCACAGGTCGCATGCCCAGATGGTAGGTGTTGCCTAAGCACAGGCGGCATCCCAGCGCATCTAGCTGCAGGGCGGTAAGCCCTTTCATGGTTCCCTGCGTGCCGACGGGCATGAAGACTGGGCAATCAACGAGACCATGAGGCAGTCGCAACTCACAAGCACGAGCCCTAGTCTGCCCGCATTCGGCCACCACGCGCAGGGAGAGCGCAGCAGAAGTTGCCGCCATAGCAATAACGAGATTTGCAGCCAGACTTCATATGACGCCACTGCCGGAGGCGGGGTTGCGGTGGCGCAAAAGCTGAAAAGACGCTTCTGTCCTGCAATAGGAATAAAAGATATTCGCCCTCTTTTCGTTACCTTTTGGTTCAAAATGTCATTGGTCGGGTCTAAGGTACGACTATAGAACTATCAAAAAATAGAGAGACAACTTTGTTGACTACGATTCCTTCACCAATAAGCACTCGAAACGGCTTACATTGCAAATAAGAAGAGCCCAATGCGCCGCTATGCGCTATAACTTTGGCAGTTCTACGGAACTCAGTCCTATTGGTGATTGGTTGGACTGACTGACAGTTTGGCGAGGGGCCTGTTTCTCCGAGATCCTTTGCTAGCTTTAGGTTTAGTTGTTTTTCCTCTGAAAACTTCACATCTTGGCTGCTTTATCTGTTGCTACATATAGGCTAACAATAGATGCAAATGCAAATAATTGCAATTTATTTGATCATAGACAATTAGACAAGCCAAGGCTTTTTGAGATTTATGATGTAGGTCTGAATGAAGAGGTTATCGGTAAGGCAATCCTAGCTTTCTGAGACAAAATCAGTTTTCTGAAGGACTTGGGAAGTGTGGGAAGTCAGATCCCAGAGAAGGAAATATTAAAAGAGCAGAAAAATATATTTCCTCAAAGGATCTTAAAGAGGAAGAAATGCATGCCTAGGGTTTCACATGGAATATGTTCATTTTTGAAATGGCTGAATATTTCCACCCATCTTTTATCAATTTCAACATGTTTATTTTCCCATTGTATTAATTTTTCAGAATTTAAAAATATATTCAGTCTTCTAATTTCTTCGAAGAGACAATTGTCTATTTTAATGTCTGGCATTTCTTTAGATAAAAACTCAACACAAGATTCAATATACTTGCGATGAAGTAAAAAAACACCATTGAAACTGTTATTTCCTGTGATGTTTGTTTCAGTCCATTCTTCGATATATTGAAAACATGTTTGGTAAAAATTCTGCACTTCTTTGATAAACTTTTCTGTTATGCCTGGATTTGATTCCCCTAAGTCTGACAATTTTTGTTGAGTCCTTGGCGAAAAGCAGACGCGAGAAGCAGTTGTAGTTCTCAGGTTTCCTTTTATTCTGTGTTCAGCTTACAAGTGAAGGCTTCAGCAACCCAAAAGCTCCTAGCCTCTTATATAGGCAGTTCCCGGGTCAATGTGTTACTTTTCCCGTGCCAGCACCCGCACATGCGCACAGGCGCTGGCGACAGCCTGTCTGGTCCCGGGCAGCTTGCACCTGCCCGGGACTGCCTGCAAACGCCCCGAGCCCGTTTGCAAGGCTCGGGACATAACACCCCTTTCCCCCGGGCTAAGACTACTACCAACATACAATTATTTCTTGATGCAGTGTTCTACTCCCCAGTGCTCCTACTGTTTACTGGCTTTTGTTTGGCCAGCAATGTTATGTAATCCTCTAAGTATTTAGGAGATTTCCTTGCTCTCTGTGACCTTCTCAGCTCTGGGTTTCTGACAGGTGTTCCCTGACTGAGGGGAGACGTGAGCCTGTTCTCCTTATCATGCCTTGGTGCCTTCCGAGGACTGTGCCCCGATGCCTGGCCTGCTTGCTCGCCCACCGGGCTCATCAGGCCAGGGCTTCTGTCACTTTGTGACCTGGTTGACCTGCCTAGCTGTAGGCCCTCGGGCCCCTTGAAGTGATAGCCACTGCTGGGCGTCTCTATAGAACCTCCTAGGTCCGTCCAAGACCTGTCAGGAGGCTGTCCAATCCCTAAGCCCCGTTCTGTGTCCGGGCTCGTGTGGGTCTCTGTACCTTCCCAAAACTCAGTTACTCCCTGATGTGGGCTAGAGGTGTTGCGGTCGGGCCTTGGTTCCTCGACCACCTCCCTGTAAGTTTGACCCCCTGTAGGACTTGGGGTAAGGTCAGGCCAACTCTGGGGATTATGTGCCAGCTCTCTTGCGGGGTATGATTTATTGGGATGCTCCCGGGTATCCTCCCTGACTGGAGTACTGTGCTGTGCAGGTGAATAGTGATTGTACCCCGGGGTGACTCCCTGGCTGGAGTAGGCATGAATGCCTGGTAGTTGGATAGGCTCTTAGATTTCCTGTTTGGGGCACTCGCGGAATCTTGGAATGGGCCGTTTGTGGCTCCATGATTGGAGGTGGGCAGCAGCTCGTGCCCCTCCCTTTGCTCTAAAGGGTCCCCCTCCCCCCCTGGAAAAGACCCAGGAGTCTCATCTGAAAGGTCCCGCCTAGGGCGGAGTTGGTCGATGTGCTGACGCAGGACACGACCGTTGTCCAGGGCTACCTCATAGGAGAGAGGAACTGTGACCCTGGAAATAGAAGCGGGGACCCATGTATGACCAGGCCCGTAATTGCGAGTCCAAACCGGGGCACCCACAAGTAGTTGTCTAGGTGCCCTAGGATGTGAGGTAGATGAAGGCATGCAACCGGATGCAACCGGTCAAGCTTCGTAGTAAGTTTGCGCCCCCAGCGAAGTTCAGCTGGGCTTCTCCCTGTAGAAGTGGACGGTGTGGTGCGGTAAGAAAGGAGAAAGTCAGCCAACCTGTGATGCCAGTCCCCATAGGTGAGTCTTTTCAAGGCGTCCTTTGTGATGCGGACCATGCGTTCAGCCATACCGTTGGTGGACAGGTGGAAGGGTGCAGACGTGGCATGACGAATCATGTTAGCCTGTAAGAAAGCTTGGAATTCGGAGGAAGTAAATTGAGGGCCGTTGTCAGAGACGATGACATCTGGGAGCCCGTGTGCAGCAAAAATCCCCCTCAGTACCTGAATAGTCTTTGCAGTGGTGGTGGATGAGACAGGTACAACCTCAAGCCATTTTGAATGACTGTCAATGAGGACCAAGAAGAACTGGCCCTGAAAGGGCCCAGCGTAGTCAATGTGCACCCTAGACCATGGGGACTGTGTATCCTCCCATCTATGCACAGGAGCTTGGGGCATCTCTGGGCGAGAGCGCTGGCACAGGTGGCATGCATGCACCTTAGCCTCAATGTCCTTATCTAAACCAGGCCACCACAAGTGGCTGCGCGCAAGGGCCTTCATGCGAACAATGCCAGGATGACCCTCGTGGAGGGACTCTAAGATCCTAGTCCTCATTGAGGTGGGAATGACAACTCTGTTTCCCCAAAGCAGACAACCCTGAGAAGTGGACAACTCGTTCCTTTTGGACCAGAAACTCTGAAACTCAGGACTAGGGCAGTGCTCAGGCCATCTAGACAAAACCCAAGAGAGGACACGTGAAAGTGTGTGATCTGTGCCTGTTTCAGCAGCGACATCCCTGGCATTCAGAGGGGACTCGGGCAAGGCTTGGATGGATAGAATGTTGACAGCTGGCGCAGGGTCAGCTTCTACTACTGGCAGGGGCAATCTACTGAGGCCATCAGCATGGCCCATTTCTTTCCCAGGCTTGTGGAGTAAGGAAAAATCATATGCAGACAGAAAAATAGACCACCTAAGCATTCTAGGGGAAATGATTTGGGGAGTTTGTTTACGTGTGGTAAACAGTCCCAGCAGAGGCTTATGGTCAGTGAAGACCGTGAAATGCCTGCCATACAAGAAATCATGGAATTTTTTAATTCCAGCAACAACAGCCAGAGCCTCCCTGTCTATCTGAGCGTAGTTGCGCTCAGCAGAAGACAGTGTTCTGGAGTAATATGCAACAGGAACCTGAGTTCCATCAGACCTGAGGTGGCTCAGGACAGCTCCTACCCCGTAAGGGGAAGCATCACAAGCGATGCACACAGGAAGGGACTCATTGAAGTGTGCAAGTACACTGTTAGAAGTGAGTAAGGCCTTGACCTCATTGAAACTAGCCTCATGTGTTTGTGACCATTGCCACACTGCTTGTTTGTCTAATAGCCTGTGAAGAGGCTCAGCTACACTAGCTTTATGTGGAAGAAAGGAATTGTAGAAATTCAGGAGGCCCAGAAAGGCCTGAAGTTCAGCCTTAGACTTTGGCCTAGGTGCTTCTAAAATGGCAGTTAGTTTGGATTCAGCAGGGTGAATCCCAGCAGCATCAATTTTGAATCCCAGAAATTCAGTAGAAGGCACCCCAATTTTGCATTTGTCTCTTTTGAGCTTGAGGCCTGTTTTCCTGAATCTTAACAGAACAGCCCTTAGCCTTTCAGCTAGAATGTGTGTGGAGTCTCCTGCAATTAAGACATCATCAAAGTAGGGGCAAACCCCCGGTATGCCCCGTAGTGTGTTTTCCATTACGCTTTGGAAAATCCCAGGAGCGACATTCACTCCAAACTGTAGCCTTTTTACCTTAAAGGCTCCCCTGTGGGTCACAATAGTCTGAGCTATAGCAGCATCATCATCAACAGGCAGCTGTTGATACGCTTGAGCTAGGTCAAGCTTTGCAAAAACGCACCCCCCCTTGAGGGAGGCCAGAATATGACTGACCACAGGAACAGGATAGGCATGTTGCTGCAATGCCTTATTAAGAGTGCATTTGTAGTCAGCACAAATGCGAATGTCCCCATTTGCCTTTAGAGGCGTGACAATGGGGGTCTCCCAAGGGCTGGAATCAACAGGTTCTAGGATTCCCTGTTGGATCAGCTTGTCTAACTCAGTGTCAATTTTACTCTTTAAAGCAAAAGGGACCCTTCTTGCTTTAATTCTAATGGGTGTGACAGTGGGGTCTAGTTTTAAGGACACAGGAGGTCCCTTGAATGTGCCCAGCTGGGGGCTGAAGACATCTGCAAATTCTTTGCAGACTTCCTGTAGGTCGAGTGTTTGTAAGCTGTTGAGCCCCGTGACGTGTATCCCCAAGGCTTCAAACCAATCGAGTCCTATGAGACTCGTTCGTTCACCCCCTACTACTAATATGTCTAGTGGACCTTCAAAATTCTTATACTGTACGTTAAGGGTGGCCTCCCCCTTAACACACACTCTCGAATTTTGAAAGTCTGTTAACACAATGTCTGAAGGCCTTAATTTAGCCTGAGTTCCACTGCCGGAACAAATCTTCCTAAATGTATGTAAGGATATGATTGAAAGGGCAGACCCCGTGTCTAGTTCCATAGTTAATGGAACCCCTTGTAGCTTCACCTTGAGTGACAGCTTTTTCTTGATGGGCTTGTGTGTGCCTGTCCTGAAGATGCTTCTTCGCGAAGCGCAAAAACCTACCCTATTCTGGCTGGGGACCCTGGTACCTTTCAGGCGCAGTTCTTCCTGAGGTTGTACCTTTCGTCGGCCCAGACACACAGCTGCAATATGTCCTTGTTTCCCGCACGCCCGGCAGATAGCGGAGCGGAACTTGCAGTCGGTTCTCCTGTGGCGACCTCCACAGCCGATGCACTTGAGGGGAACTGCAGAGCTTCCTTTCTGATTCCCTTCCTTCGTGGGGTGGAGATGGTCGACTTCCTCGTCCGGATCCTCCTCGGACTTCCCTTGGACGTCCTCTTGGTGCACGGATGCAACATCTGGACTGTTCCTGATCGGCTGCATGTTTTTGACGGCGCCGCCTGCTGCTTCTTCTGCGGTGACCTCTCTTAAGGCATCTTGGAAGGACAATTCTTCTTTGGCGAAAAGCCTCTGTTGTAGATCTCGATGCCTTAAGCCGCACACGAATCGGTCCCTCAGTCGTTCTTCGAGGTCCTTGAACTCGCAGTGCTTGGCGGCCTTCCTCAATGCGGCGATGTATTCTTTGGCCGACTCTCCGGATCGTTGATCCCTCTGCTCGAAGGTGTGGCGCCATGCGATGACGGACATCTTGGGCTGGAAGTGCTCCTTCAATAGCTTCTTTAGATCTGCGTAGCTGACAGACTCTAATGGGACAGGTGCTTCAAGGTTCTCTGCGATTTCGAAGGCGTCTTGACCGCAGACACAAAGCAGGGTGGCAGCCTTCAAGCTATCTTCCCTCACTTGGTTCACCTTGAGGTAATTTTCCACCCTGGCTACGTAGGACTCCCACCGCTCTGGATGTGAGACGTCGAACTCTGAAAGCCTTCCAACCTTTGCCATTTCAGGAGACGGGTCTATCAGCCAGCCTACCCCCGAATGCGCACTGGATTGGCGGGTAGCTGCCGAGTCAACGCCGTTCCGTCGTTCCGCCGCTCAGGACTCACTTGGGTAAGCTTACACCTCTTTCTTTCCAGGTGATGTAAGGCATCCCATCCTCGTCGCCAGTGTTGAGTCCTTGGCGAAAAGCAGACGCGAGAAGCAGTTGTAGTTCTCAGGTTTCCTTTTATTCTGTGTTCAGCTTACAAGTGAAGGCTTCAGCAACGCCCAAAAGCTCCTAGCCTCTTATATAGGCAGTTCCCGGGTCAATGTGTTACTTTTCCCGCGCCAGCACCCGCGCATGCGCACAGGCGCTGGCGACAGCCTGTCTGGTCCCGGGCAGCTTGCACTTGCCCGGGACTGCCTGCAAACGCCCCGAGCCCGTTTGCAAGGCTCGGGACATAACAATTTTCTTTTTATAACTAAAGGAAGAAAGTTTTCTTCAAATCGAGTTTTATATTGAAGGATAAAGACATTCAAAATAATACTAACTTCTGTTAGTGTTCACCTTCAATCTTTTGAATCGTTTTGTGAAAAATAGATGCTTGATTATGTACAAAATACATTAATATCTCAGATATTTCATTATTGAAAAATGATTCCAGGATTTTAGGACATTTGTCTAAACTTAAAAAATATGAACGGAGAGGCTCAAATAATTGTAGAACACGCTCTATAGCAGGTGTTAGAGCAAGCCATCTAACTTTTGAATATCCTAAAAGTTTTTTGTATTGAACATTCGCTACTTCATAAAATTGTTTTAAAGTAGCCACACGAACGGTAAAATGACTAAAATACAAATAAATTGTAGTTATTATTACTTCTACATCAATCGGCATGGCACATGATGCCGTGTTGATTGCATTTGACAAAATATGTGCATTACAACCTATTCCTAGTATTTTCTTTTGGAGTGAATCTTGTAATTTTACATACACATTATTCACTCCTTTGCGTCTTTGCCCACCAAAATTTGTGTTTGTATTATCAGCTGTTAGTGCAACAACTTTGGATTTCAAATTGTTTTCATTTATTACTCTGTATAGATAGTTTGACAAAATTTCAGCAATTTCGCCCTCAATGGATTCTAAATTTAAGATTTTTACTTGAATGCCCTTGGTAATATTAAAATATCTTACTAGTATTGGATACAATTTAGTTTCATTATGATTGGATGCATCAGATAAAACCATTACAAATGCTGCAGTTTCCAAGTCTTCTGTAAGTATTTTGTCACAGTAATTTTTAAATACTGATTTAATAATAGCCTTGCACTTTGTCTTGGCACATGAAAATTTAGCATCGTGAAACTTTTTCAATAATTTAGTTGTACAATCCATACTACAAAAACTTTGATTGTGAATTATGGTATGGTATGGAATGCAAATGTTCCCTCCATTGCAGCTAACTGTTTTTCATCTTCAGAATACTTTGATGCATCTGATGATTGCTTATATTTCTTGGTGGTCAAGTGTTTCGTAATAGCTGCTCTGCCCCCAGCTGCAATACAAAATTCTCTGCTGCAAATATTGCAGAAAACAATGTTATCCTTCTTTGATGTGATAAATGGAAATTCCTTTTTATCGTTTATCGTTGAAATGGCATTTCCTCTTTTTTTTAATTTTTCCATCCCTAAATGGAAGTTAGTATCCTCCAGGTATCTTTGGGACTAACTAGGAAATGGTGTAGTTGGGTAGCAGGGAGGGGTGCAAAGTTCCTGCCAATTCGCCATCGCTGTAGACAACTTGCATGTGCAAAGTTTGCCAGCTGGGTGTTTTGGCGTGCTCAGCAGCAATTCCTATTGGCTTTCGAAAGCCAATAGGGGGAGTAGCACAGCTCATGCAAAAGTTGAAAAAAACATCAAAAAAGGTGCCAGAATGCTGTTCTGAGCGTTCTATGAAAAAAAAGCCCTGCAGATTAGTCTTCAAATATTGAAAAGGAGTACATGTAGGAGGACACTTTTTAAGGGAGAACAGAACTTAAAAAAGGAGGACTGTCCTCCCTAAAGGAGGACGGTTGGTCACCTTAAAGATAGGACATAATAGGATTAACGCACAGATGCCAAAAGGCACACCCAGACTCAGCTCAGAATACATGACACAGGAAATACAAAGCCTCAAACAGGAACAGGAAACAACTCCAAACAAAAGCCTCAGAGGGTATAAAAACCCACTCCCTACATGTGCTCTCTTTCTCTTTTCTTCCAGAGCCATCTTTCTGTCTGGCTCTCCTCTTCAATAAACTGCAACCTTCTTTCTAAAGCAGTCACTATGTTGTTTATTCCCAGCTTGGACTGAACCATGATGAAGACTTTTCCTTCAACAGAAGAGACACTAGCGTACTGTAGTACCAAACTTGTAAGGAAAGTCAATGAACTGAAATGTGTAACAACATGTCAGGTCCTAAAAAAACTATATTTTATATGTATACCCATTTGCTATTTTCTTTGTGTCCTGCCATTCTGTTGGGAGGGGGAGCCCTTGGGAATGCTTTGCACTGTCTGCTGAGATGCCCTTCCCCCAGTGGATGGAATAATTCTCCCTTATCTAAGAGACAGTTTGCGCTTGGAGCCAGAAGAAATCAAAAGCGAGAAAGACCTCGAGGAGCCCACAGAAAAGACCGGTTACCAAAACACAAAGCCAACTGTGGATTGGCTGGGATTCAAATTAACACTGGGACCTTGGGGAGGGGGGAGGAGTATTGAATGTTGCTTTGAATGTATTGCTTTGCCAGTTTTTTCTCAGATCTCACCTTGATCCCCTGCTGTCACTAACCCCTAATAAAAGTTCCTTTTGAGACAATGCCTGTTTAAAGAGTTCTGCTTTCTTTTGCGTGGCTTAGCTGAGGTAGGTCCTTACATAAGATGAGGTTTGCATAGTGCCCAACCTGGAGAGGCAGCTGTCCTACTGAGGTGGGTCATAACCAACATGCCTCTTCCTACTGGTGACATGGAAAAGGGTGAACTGGAGAGATGGAGATACCATGGCAGACCCCGGGAAAGAAACTTCCAGGGACCTGGGAGTGGTTGAACCCTTGGCAGAAGGTGACCGAACCAGGTGGTCACTCGGGGTTGGAAAGAAAGAGGACTGGAAAGGGAAGGCTCAAAAAGTAACTCTCATGTGAGGTGGAGGGAAGAAAAAGGTGAAGAAAGCACCAGAGCCTACCCCTCCTGAAAAAGTTCTGGTGGATCCAAATTCGGAGATGATGAAGGCTATCTTAAAGCACACTATGGAATATGTATGAGAGTCCTTCGAGGAATTGAAAGCCCAGCTGAAGGAGCCATCAGAACCAGAGGAAGAGGCAGAAGAGGAAGTGGGTGAAGAAGAACTAGCAGTGACTGAGGCGGCGGCAGTGCGCCCCCCCCCGCAGCAGTGGCACAACGGGCCAGACTGCTCCAAAGACCCAGAGGGGCCATACCCCAACCAGCGGAGGTGAAGCCAATTCTGTTGGGAGTGAAATTCAACAGGAATCTCAAAGGTTTGACGTTCTTCCTAGCCCAGGTATTCACATACATGCAGATATATGGGAGAACGCTACCTACAGATGAGGAAAAAGAGTGGTCACCCTAACGCTGGAAGACGCAGCAGCTGATTGGATGGTGACCCTCTAAAACTGCAATGCTCCGGAGCTGAGAAATTTCAACTGGTTTATGGCAGCCCTCCAGTGTTGTTTCGAAGACCACTTGGCAGACAAAAAAACTTGTGAGTGCATGAAGATGGTGAAGCAAGGGCGAAAGCCATTAGCTGAATACACCGACGAATTCTGGGAGTTAGCCAGCTTATTAAACTGTCCAGAGGACATCCTGGTGAGTTGCTTCCAGGATGGCATAAATGAAGACCTTTACAATGCCTGTGTGGCCCGCTAGGCCCCAGGGTAATTGTACAACTAATGCTTCTTAGCAGAAGAGATGGAAATAGATTGATGCAAGCACCAGCACCACCTGGTGAAACCCACCTGGTGGGGAAAATTGGAATACCCCTCACTAGTCTAAAGACCCCAATCACTTTCTGCCAGCTCAATGGGTCCATCCCGGGGGGAGTCCCTGCCAGTTTTGCTACTAGATCATTGCATATTACTGTGGGAGGCCACTCAGAGACTTTAGCATTTGTTGTGGCTCCTATCATGGCATGGCTAAAGAAATGGAACCCTATAGTGGATTGGAGAGAAGGGTGCTTGAAATTCCTGAAGGAGAGAACCCCTCCCCCATCCAAAGGAAAGGGCAGGAGGCATGGACTACGTCACAAATTAGCCTTTGCCGTCTGTGAACAAAAATTGCAGAACCTCCCACCAGAATACCAAGAACTAGTTGAAGTGTTCAGTGAACAGAGTTTGGATGAGCTTCTGCTCCACTGGCCCGCAAACTGTGCCACTGAAATTATTCCAGAGGTGAAGCTTCCAAAGCCAAAGATGTACTCCATGACCCCAAGAGAACTGAATGAACTTCATAAGCTCATCGAAAAGAACTTAGCGTGGGGTTTCATCCAGCCTGCAAAACCTTAGGTGGCAGCCTCCATACTTTTCAGAGAAAAGAAGGATGGGTTGCTTTGCCTCTGCGTGGATTATAGAGGCCTGAATGCTGTATGTGTAGAAAACCTGTATCCCTTCCCCCTTAATAAAGAAGGACATGTTAGCATACCTGTCAAAAGGAAAAAATTTCTCCAAGCTGGATCTGTGGGTGGCATATTATTGCATAAGAATACAGGATAGGGATGAATGGAAGATGGTGTTTAATTGCCCCATGGGCTATTTTCAATTTAAAATGTTACCTTTTGGACTGCAGGGGGTCCCTGCCATGTTTATGCAATTAATAAATGAGGTGCTGTGTGAATACCTCTACAAAGGGGCTTTAGTTTACCTTGATGACATCTTAATCTACACTGAAACCAAGGCAGAACATGATAAATTAGTTAGTGCGGTATTGAATAAGCTACGCTCTGCTAAGCTATATGCCAAACTTTCCAAATGTGAATTCCACAAAGATTGTATTGACTATTTGGGCTACCGCATCTCCAGTAAAGGGGTCGAGATGGATCTGGAAAAGGTGGAGCTGTACTAGAGGGGGCCCACCTCACACTAGGAAGCAACTGCAAAGTTTTTTAGGCTTTGCAAACTTTTACCGGCAGTTCATTCCCTCATTTGTACAAATTGCACTCCCCATCACAAACTTACTAAAGACTAAGAGAGTAGACAAACCGAAATCCAGCCAGCCACTAAAATGGCCAGGGGAGTGTCAAGCTGCATTCAAAAAGTTAAAGAGACTTTTCTCTGTGGAATCAATTTTAAGACACCTTAAGAATTTTAAGAAAGTTTTTGTCCTTCAAGCTAATGCTAGTGATGTGGCTGTAAGAGCAGTACTGCTCCAGAGGAATGAGGAAGGCCACTTGCAACCCTGTGCTTATACATCTGAAAAACTCTCTGAGCAGCGGTGGGTAGCCTAGGAGAAGGAAGCCTATGCTGTGCACTTCTGACCTGGAGACATTTCCTAGAGGGGAGCAAAATACTATTCCAAGTGTGGTCTGATCATAAGAACCTGGAGATGATGAAAACTGCTGGGAAGTTGTCCCCTAAACAGGCGCAGTGGTCCCAACACTTCCACCAATTTAACTTCACAATCCATTACCTCCCTGGGGGGGAGGAACTTCCTAGCAGATGCTCTATCTAGATTGCTGCAATATAATAATGTTAAATCAGAAGTAGTTGAACTGTTTATGCCTCCTAAACAGTTTGTAGTGTCCGTCACTACCTGAGCACAAAGCAAGGCCACAATGCAAATAGACCGAACTGCATGCTAAGATTTCAAAAGCCACTAGAGACTGATGAGCGGTTTCAGAGTCATAAGAACCTATGCTTAATCAAAAACAACCTAGCCTGGGTTGGGGGAAAATTATATGTGCTGGCATGCTTAAGACTGAGAATAATGCAAGCTGGGCATGATTCAAAGATTGTGGGACACTTCGGATTTGTAAAAACCTTACATCTCCTAAAAAGGCAATTTTGGTGGCCATCCTTCAAAAAGGACATAGAAAGTTATGTGGTGAGTTGCCCTATGTTTGCTGCAGCTAAGCAGAGACAAGGGAAGACTATAACAACCAATGGTGAGCCCTTCAGCACCCTGGAGAGAGATCTCCATGGATTTTATTGTGGAGCTCCCTGAAAGTTCTGGGGATACAGTTATTTGGGTGGTTACAGACTTGTTCTCTAGACAAGCCCAATTCATCCCTTGCCCAAAGATCCCTACAACCAAAATGCTGGCTAAACTGTTTGTGCAACATATCTACTGATTCCATGGGGCTCCACAATACATCATTTCAGACATTCACTTCTAAGTTCTGGAAAGCTTTTCTGGGCCTTTTGGGTTCTAGTCAAGGACTATCATCTAGTCATCATCCTCAAACAAATAGGGGGACAGAGTGACTGAACTCAGTTCTAGAAAAATACCTTAGATCAGTAATGGCGAACCTTTTAGAGACCGAGTGCCCCCAAACCACCCCGCCCCTGCCCTGCCTGCCACCCTGTGCCCCACCTGCCCGCAAGGCCACCCACCACCTCCACGGCCTGCCACAGCAGATCGCCCAGGTGGCCCAGCAGCGCCATGGTGGCCACACCCTCCACCCATGCCCTGTAGCATCATCTGCGCATGACGGAGCGCGAGGGCAGATTCTTGTCCCCACTACCTGACTGCCATGTCCTTGGCTGCACTGCTCTGCTCTGCGTGGGCCACGCCCAGGAGCAACTCTCTGGGAGCTGCTGGTGAGGAGGGAGCCGTGGAGGGAGGCAGGACTGGGGCGATGGCATGTGTGCCCATAGAGAGGGCTCTGAGTGCCACCTCTGGCACACATGACATAGGTTCACCACTACTGCATTAGATGCTTTATCAACTATCAGCAAGATAATTGGACTGACCTCTTGCCTTTTGCAGAAATTGCATATAATAATGCTGTGCATTTGAGCACTAGTTATACCCTTTTCCAGGTTGCCAATGGGCAGACATTTGTACCTATTTCGGAATTGCACTCAAAAGAATCTAACATCCCCTCTTTACAGGAATGGATCCAACAATTAAACACCTGGCCAATAGTGCACAAAGCACTTTGATGAAGCCGGAAATGCCTATAAGACCTAAGTGATAAAAGGAGGGTAGAACAGAAACCTTTTAAGATTGGAGATAAAGTTTATCTCTCTACAAAATATTTGCAATCCTTGCAGCCTTCAAACAAGTTAGGACCTAAATTTGTAGGACCTTTCGCATTAAATGCATTATTAACCCAGTGACTGTAGAACTAGTGCTCCCTAAGAATCTAAGACAGACCATCCTATCTTTCACTGTAGTTTATTTAAACCCGAGATTACATCTAATCATACCGGTATGGGTGGAAGGGGGGCAACACTTTGAAATACGTGACATCTCGATTCGTGCAAACACGATGGTTCCACTCAATATTTAGTAGCTTGGAAAAACCTTCCCTCTGCTCAAAATGAATGGGTATATAAAAAACATGTTAGAGCTCCTAAGCCACTTAAATATTTTCACACAAAATATCCTGATAAGCCTGATTAATGTGGCTGTACTATCTGTTTTCCTCCCTTTCCCTTTTTCTGTTTTATAGGCGGATTACCTGTTTTTCTTAGGGGGTCCATATGTCAGGTCCCAAAGAACTATATTTTATATGTATACCCATTTGCTATTTTCTTTGTGTCCTGCCATTCTGTTGGGAGGGGGGAGCCTTTGGGAATGCTTTGCACTGTCTGCTGAGATGCCCTTCCCCCAGTGGATGGAATAATTCTCCCTTATCTAAGAGACAGTTTGCGCTTGGAGCCAGAAGAAATCAAAAGCGAGAAAGACCTCGAGGAGCCCACAGAAAAGACCGGTTACCAAAACATGAAGCCACCTGTGGATTGGCTGGGATTCAAATGAACACTGGGACCTTGGGGGAGGAGTATTGAATGTTGCTTTGAATGTATTGCTTTGTGGGTTTTTTCTCAGATCTCACCTTGATTCCCTGATGTCACTAGCCCCTAATAAAAGTTCCTTTTGAGACAATGCCTGTTTCAAGAGTTCTGCTTTCTTGGGTGGCTTAGCTGATGTAGGTCCTTACATAACAACAACAACAATATGACAATACAGTTTCTAATATATTTTTTCTATACCCATAGGAACTTGCCACTTGACTAATGAAAGCATCATGACATAGCATTGTATGCTCCTGATCCGCCCTAGCCTATGTGAGTCCTTGTTAGCTCACAAGGACAAACCCCTCCTTTAACAAGTAGGCTGGAAATGCAGGAAAAACAAACCCTTTTTATCAATTAAGTACAGACCTGCAAAATGTACCAAAAGCAAAGGCAAACAAAACATGATGCAAACAGAGAATTGCTCCAAGGCAAACAGAACACGATTCAAATGGAGAATTGTTCACAGGCAAGACAAACAAACATGATTCCATGAAACTTGAGTCCTTTGCAAATGGTTGCCTTCAGCAACCAGCACCGCTCACATCTTCCCTTTTTATTATGCAGCCCCAAGGCATGGCTTCTCAATGCCTTCTCCTCCTCCCTGGAGTCGTCCCATTACCTCCCTCTGTCCTGCTCTTGTTGCCTGTCTGCATTTGCAAGTGTCTATGATGTCTTCCAGCTGTGAGTCCTCAGAGTCTGACTCAGCTTCCTAGCACAGCTGGGTCTCAGCCTGAGCACGAGTGGAGAGGTCAGGCTCTTCATCAGATTATAAATCCTGGAGCTCATCAGAGCCTTCCTCCAACTCTGATGGCTCTCCAGGTCCCTTCTCCTCCTCCTCTGATTCCCCGAACGCAGCTGCTGGGTCCACTGGCTGGTACAGAATCACAACAGCTCCACCCCTTTGGGCCATGTGTATAATATATAATATACATAGAAAAGGGGCAAGCTTGTATAGTATTCTTCTTAGAACAGTCTGGCTTCTTCTTGCCCCTGCCTTGGACATCACTGTTTATTCCTTTATAGACATACTAATTTAATTCTGCTCCCTTCTTCTTTAGGGCAGAAACTCTAATTATTGTAAAATGATGTTGGAAGAAAAAGGTCTCAGGTTCGTTTCTCCAGTTGGGGACAAGCCATCAGCATGCATGAAAATAGACACAAAGCTAAACAAGCTGCCAGAAGGTGGATTTAATTCAGAAGCCAGAAAGCTGAGTGAAACAGCAATTGGTTCTGGCTAGGTAGCAGCCCATCTAGGTAAATGGTACAATTTTTATACCCTTCCTGTGCTATAGAACAGGGGTCCTAAACGTATGGTCTGCAGCCCAGGACTGGGCCACAGGCACATGGCCAGCGGGCTGCAAAAATGGCTGGCCAGTGCACGCACGCATGGGTGCACATTCTCCCCCACTTATGCTAGTGCCCGCAACCCCGTTTGTGCATGTGCATGGGCATGAACAGGGATGCTAGTATGGGCATGAATAGGTGTCAGCAGCCCGTGTGCGCATGCGCTGCTAGCCCGGGTGGTTTGTGTGGCCTGTTCACGCATATGTGAATGGGCTGCTAGCTGTCATGGGGTGTGTGTAGCCATTCATGCATGCACATGGTGCCAGCACATGCCCCATGCTCAAACAGGGCTACTAGTGCTGTACCAGTGTGTGTTGCCCCATGCGCACATGCGCTTGCCACATAACAATTTTGAAGCTACTCTTCTTCCCTCTGGTCCGTGAGACCGGAAAGGTTGGAGACCTCTGCTATAGAAGTCTTGATGGGATTTGTAAGGGCTTTTGTTTTCCTAATTTTCTAGCCTGGACTTAGCTTGGTCTGGAAAAGGTTAATCCTATCCCCGAGGGAAGGAGATAGTTTGCTGATGGGTTTTGTTGTGTGCCCAGGGTAATCCTGTTAGATCTTTATTGTTTACACAAGGTGGGTAATTCAGTAGCTGCTTACAGTTTCTTTTTGTTACAATGTTTCTCTTGTTAAGTGATTCCTGGCTATCTGCTCAGAGCTATTAACAAGACGGAGGAGGAAGAGGAGGATAGAGGAGAAAAGGAAAAAAACCTCTGGTGCTTTTATTTTTTGGCTTGGCTTTTCGTAGGCAAGGTAAATGGCTGTTTCTTTCAAGGCAGCCTTCCTTCCCCCAACCTTCCTGAATGGATCTGCATTTGCAAAAGCTGATTTCTGGCCCTGGGTTTCTGTCTCTTAAGATTATCTATTATTCCTTTGGGAAGATCTGCCTTTTTAATATTTCCCCAAAATATTTCCTTCTCTGGGGGTGGTTGGGCGCTGGCTTTCAACATATTCTTAATTGGATATTCCTTTTTAATTAATAATCCATCAATAAGTTTAAACAATGACTGGCTTTATAAAAAAACATTTTTACATGTTTCTAAACTATTACTCTTACACTAGTGCTTTGTCCCCCTGAAATTCTGTGACTTTAAAATGGCAACGAAGGGAGGAGTTGGTGTAACCAAGCCAGAGTAAGGAAGTGAGAAAGTACTTTGGAAACTACTTCAAAAACTTCAGGAAACTACTTTAGAAACTGCTGGATTTAAATCTTTTGAAGGATTTTACTATTTCTATCACTAAGCTGATTCTGTTGAACTTTCCTGGTTTTAGAACAGAGATTGTTTAAAGAACAACTAAAATGATCAAAGGCCTGGAGATGAAAACATACGAAGAACAGCAATGGGACTTGGGTTTGGCTAGTCTAAAGAAAAGAAGAAATAGGGGAGACATGATAGCAGTATTCCAGTATCGACAGGCTGCCAGAAGGTAGAGGGGACTGGGTTGTTCACCAAAGCACCAGAGGGAAGGATGAGAAACAATGATTGGAAACTGATCAAAGAGAGAAACAATCTGGAATTCGGGAGAAACTTCCTGACAGTGAGGACAATCAACCAGTGGAACAGCTTACCCCCAGAAATCATGGGCACTCCATCACTGGAGATTTTTAAGAAGAGACTAGACATTCATCTGTGTGAGATGGTATAGGTTCTCCTGCTTGAGCAGGGGGGGTGGACTAGAAGTGTCAGAATGCAATTATATTTCATCTTTAGTTATCGACTATGGAAAACCCCATTTCTGCCCTCTGGATTCTGTCATACGATGAAGGGGAAGGAGGGTGAACAAAGGGGTTTTATGACCTTCACTTCCTTCGGTACAACTTCAAAAGAGACTGAATGTGGATACCACCAAAAGGACTAACCATAACAATGGGGTCATCAGCTTTCATCTGCTCCTCTCTGAAGTCTCCCTTCCGCTGGCAGTGAGGAAAAGGGGGGTGGAAATGTAACACCTGGGATTGTCACTGGAAGGATGGTGGCGTGGGGTGGGATTGCTGGGAACCCCTTAAAACCTTGAATCATAGGGCTTGGTCCCCAAGTCCTGTCTAGAACGCCTGCAACAATTTTCTCTTAATAAAGATGCCAATTGGAAGAGATATTCCAAGAGTTCTGTCTTCTTAAGATGCAAAGTGGGGTGAGTCCTTACAAGAAGACTCCAAGGTCTTGGCCCCCAAGTCCTGTCTAGAACGCCTGCAACCATTTTCTCTTAATAAAGATGCCTGTTGGAAGAGATATTCCAAGAGTTCTGTCTTTTTAAGATGCAAAGTGGGGTGAGTCCTTACAAGAAGACTCCAAGGTCCCTTCCAGCTCTATTGTATTCTATTCTATTGATCAAATTTGGGGATGACACTCCAGAAGGTAGCTCAAGATCCAGAAAGATCTTGAACACTGGGTCCTATCCAACAAAATGAAATTGAATGGTGGGAAAGGTAAGATTGTACACCTAGACAAAAGAAAAACAAAAACAAATGCACAGGTATAGACTACGTGAATCCTGGCTCAATAGCAGTAACTGTGAGAGGGGATCTAAGAGCCCTAGTGGAAAACTACTTAAACATGAGCCCGCAGTGTGCTGCAACCTCCAAAAAGCCAACAGAGTGCTAGGCTGTATTAACAGAGGGAGAGAATTATGTGAAGTGTTATACCACTTTATAATGCCTTGGGAAGTCCACTATCAACACTGCTAATATTGAATATTCTTGCTTTGACAATATATGCAGAACTGTCTGGTATTTTTAAATCAGGTGACAGTGAAAGGGGAGGAGAATATAAGAAAAGCCCGGGAAAAAGAAATGGAAGTAAATCTTTGCCCTCCAAGTTAATTGGAAGATGTGAATCATGACCCCAAAATAGGGGAGGGGAAATGCCTGAAAGTTCTTTGAAGTGTTTCGTTAATCAGACACATGACATCATGCTAAGATCTGAATTTCCCTTCCTTTGCACATAACATTCCAGGCCTCAAATTGCCCAGCAAGAAATTGGGACCAAAATTCTTGGGGCCTTTCTCCATAGTAATAATCATCAACCCGGTCACAGTAGAACTAAAACTCCCTAGACTTTTAGGGAAAATTTACCCAGTTTTTCATTGTAGCTTGTTGAAACCTTAACGGGGCTCCACTCTAAGACCTCCCCCAAAGAAGGCACCTGGGCCCCTCGTAGTTGTGGGACAGACCCACTATGAAGTGAAACGTATTCTTGACACTAGAGTTTTTAAAGGGAAATTGCAGTACCTAGTACAATGGAAGGGATACCCGTTGTCTGAAGCCACCTGGATGAAATCCAGTGAGGTGAAAGCTGACAGGCTCGTCAAAAGGTTTCATGCGAAATACTCCAACAAACCGAGAACATACGCTTTGTCTACATTACAGGATCTGTCCTTTTTTTAAGGGGGGCCGGATGTCAAGGCTGCTAATATTGAATATTCTTGCTTTGACAATATATGCAGAACTGTTTGGTATTTTTAGAGTTAAATCAGGTGACAGTAAAAGGGGAGGAGAATATAAGGAAAGCCCTGGAAAAAGAAATGGAAATAAATCTTTGCCCTCCAAGTTAATTGGAAGATGTGAATCATGACCCCAAAATAGGGGAGGGGAAATGCCTGAAAGTTCTTTGAAGTGTTTCGTTAATCAGACACATGACATCCAAACTTGTAATATTGCATCCAGTTTGGTTGCCATGATATAAAAATGGATGTTGAGATTCTAGAAAGAGTTCAAAGAAGAACAACAAAGATGATTAGGGGACTGGAGGCTAAAGCATGAAGAACAGTTGCAGGAATTGGGTATATCTAGTCTAAGAAAAAAGGACTAGGGATCACATGCCAAATGCCTGGTCAACCCTGGTGAAGAATGGGTATGAAACTCAAACAGCTTAAAGTGCCCATAGCTTTCTGCCAGCTGGATGGCTCAGTGGTGGGACGGTGGTGGTGGCAACATTTGTTACCAACCAATAGAGATGAGGATGGGAATACACATGGAGACCCTGAGCTTCATCGTAGCCCCTGGAATGGAAAGGCCCCTTGTGTTAGGGCTGTCTTGGCTCCAGAAATAGAACCGCTCTGTGAAATAAAGGAGAGGGCTGTTAAAAATCTGGCTTGACAGCTGTGAAGGGGGAGGGGGAAAAGGCTGTCAAAAATCTGCCCCAAAGCTGCAGCAGGAAAAGGGAGGTGGGAGTAGCTGCCAAAGGTCGGTCCCAGGATAACCCTTGGATCCCCAAGTACTGAGAATTACAGTTGGCACCGGCCATCTGACAGTGCCATAGAAATCCTACTGGGGACCAAACTACCCAAACCTAAATTGTATTCCAAGACCCCTAGGGAATTGGAGGAATTGCAGACTTTTATAGACAAAAACCTGAAGTTGGATTCATCCAACCGCTAGACCGAGGGTGGCTGCCCCAATACTGTTTAGAATAGAATAGAATAGAATAGAATAGAATAGAATAGAATCTGGAAGGGACCTTAGAGGTCTTCTAGTCCAGCCCCCTGCTCAAGCAGGAGAACCTATACCAGGGGTAGGCAACCCAAAACACTCAAAGAGCCACTTGGACCCGTTTCCCACCAAAAACAAAACACTGGGAGCCGTAAAACCCTTTTGATATCTAAAATGAAGATAACACTGCATATATCCTTTTTTACCTTTATTATAGGTGTGTGTATGTGTGTGTGTGTATGTGTATGTGTATATATATATACACACACACACACACACAGAGAGACACACACACACATATACACATTAAAAATAAAAGTAAAAATATGACTCTTGGGAATATCCATACTATTAAAACAATGATCACCAAGAGAATGCTTTAAGAGAATAAAATTACATACACACAAAGGTAAAAAAAAGGATATATGCAGTGTTATCTTCATTTTAGATGTCAAAAGGGTCTCTCTCTCCCTCCCTCTCTATCTGCCCTTGGTCTGCCACTCCTCTTCCCCCAGTCTCTCTCTCTCTCTTTCTCCCCCCCCTCCTATCTGCTGCTCACCTGGCAAGCTTCAAGCTGTTGTCCAACAACCTCCGGGGTAGGCAGCCTCGTCTCTTTTATGACTCATGGACTTCAACTCCCAGAATTCCTGAGTCAGCCTAGCTGGGCTAGCTAGCTCTCTCCTGCCCTTCCTGCTTCCTGCAGAGACGCAGCAAAGGGAGGAGCTCTGCCCAGAAAGCTTTGCAGCTCCTCAGAGAACACACACACACACACACACACACACACACACACACACACACAGAGAGAGAGAGAGACAGAGACAGAGACAGAGAGAGACAGAGAGAGAAGCAGGGAAGCGCAATTGCCTCTCTCTGTCTCTGTCTCTCTCTGCAAAGGCAGAGGAGGCTGGGAGCCACAGGGGGAGGCTCAAAGAGCCGCATGCGGCTCCGGAGCCGCAGGTTGCCGACCTGTGACCTATACCATCTCAGACAAGTCAAGTCTCTTCTTAAAAATCTCCAATGAAGGAGTGCCCACGATTTCTGGAGGCAAGCTGTTGCACTGGTTAATTGTCCTCACTGTCAGGAAGTTTCTCCTTAATTCCAGGTGCTTCTCTCTTTGATCAATTTCCAACCATTATTTCTCATCCTTCCTTCTGGTGCTTTGGTGAATAATGCGACCCCCCTCTTCTTTGTGGCAGCCCTTCAAATACTGGAATACTGCTAACACGTCTCCCTATTTCTTCTTTTCTTTAGACTAGCCAAACCCAAATCCTGCAGCCATTCTTCATATGTTTTAGTCTCCAGGCCTCTGATCATCTTAGTTGCTCTTCTCTGAATTTTTTCCAAACTCTCAACATCTTTTTTGTGATATGACCAAAATTGGTTGCAGTATTCCAGGTGTGGTCTTACTAGGGTTTTATAAAGTGGTACTAATACTTTGCATGATCTTGATTCTATGTCTCTGTTTATATAACACAGGATTGTATTAGTTTTTTTGGCTGCTGTTGCACACTGCTGGCTCATAGTGAAGTGATCGTCCACTAGGATTCTAAGGTCCCTCTCACAGTTACTGTTTTTGAGCTAGGTCTCGCCCAATCTGTACTTGTACCTTTGATTTTTCCTGCCTAAATGTAAAACTTTGCTTTTCTCCACATTGAAACTCATTTTGTTGGATAGGGCCCATTGTTCAAGATCTTTTTGATCCTGAGTTTGTCTTCTGGAGTGTTGGCTATTCCTGTCAGTTTGGTGTCATCTGCAAGTTTGATGAGTTCCCCTTCAGTTCCCTTATCTAAGTCATTGATGAAGATATTGAAGAGTATTGGGCCTAAGACAGAACCTTGTGGTACCCCACTGCTTACTTCTCTTGTATAAGTGGTGCCACTGAGGACTACTTGTTGAGTTCAGTTTACCAGCCAGCTACAGATCCATCTGGTGGTGATGTTGTCTATTCCATCTTTTTCTAGCTTACCAAGGAGTAGGTTGTGGTCTACTTTATCAAATGCCTTACTGAAATCTAAGTATACTACATCCACAGCATTTCGCTGGTCTACTAGTTTAGTCACTTTATCGAAAAATGAGATAAGATTGGTTTGGCATGATCTGTTTTGGCTACTAGTTATAGTAGCCAAAACAGTGCTGGCTACTAGTTATAAATTTGTTTGCTTCTAGTTGTTCACAAATCTGTTTTTTGATTATCTTTTCTAGGATCTTCCCAGGTATTGATGTTAAACTGATTGGTCTGTAGTTTCCTGGGTCTGTTTTTTCCCCTTTCTTGAAGATGAGAACCACATCAGCCCTTTTCTAATCCTCAGGTACTTCCCCGGTGCTCCAGGATTTATGAAAGATGTGGTGTAATGGTTCTGAGATAACATCTGCCAGCTCCTTCATACTCTGGAATGTAATCTGTCAGATCCTGGTGATTTATACTCATCAAGGTCAGATAAATGTTCTCTTAACATTCTCTTGCTTATTTTAAGTTTTGTTTCTACTTTTTCTTTTGCAGTGGTTTTTTGGTATGTTGGGCTATAGTTTCTTTTTGTGTGAAGACTGATGCAAAGTATGAGTTAAGCAGCTCTGCTTTCTCTCTGTTGCCTGTTATTTCCTTGCCATCTTCTCTTTAGTGGACTTACAGTTTCCTTAACTTTTTTCTTGTTGTTAATATGTTGGAAGAAACTTTTTTTTATTATCCTTGATTTCTGTTGCAAGTCTTTGTTTGTTCTAAGCCTTTGCTTTCCTGACTTCATCTTTGCATGTTCTGGCTGTCTGCTGATAATCGGCCTTAGTTATGTGCCCCTCTTTTCATTTTTTGTATTTGTCCTTTTAGTCTTTCAGTTTGTCAGAGACATCTTTGTGCAGCCATGCTGGTTTCCTTCTTGAATTTCTTGTTTTTCTTTTTCAGTAGTATTGTGCTGGTTTGGGCTTTTATGATCACATTTTTCAGAGTTTCCCACTCTTCTTGGGTTGTTTTCCCCTTTAGGATTTTCATCCATGGGATCTTTCCTAGGTTCTCTCTTTTGAAGTTTAAGATACTGGTTGGATTGTTTTCTATTGCTAGTGTTTGCATTATGTTAAATTCCAGTATGACGCGGTCACTTTCACCTAAGGTTCCGGCAATTTCAATTCCCTCTATCGCTTCTTCTCTGTTAATAAGGATTAAGTCCAGTATAGCTTTACATCTAGTTCCCACCTCCACCTTTTGGGTGACAAAATTGTCAACTAGGTTGGTTTATGGAGAAGGACAGGTCCCTTTGTCTATGTGTTGACTATCACGGGCTTAATGCTGTGTGTGTGAGAAGAACATTTACCCACTCCCTCTCATGAAGGAGAATGCTGGCCTATTTGGCCAAAGGAAAGGTTTTCATCAAGTTGGATTTGTGGGAGGCATACTACCTAGTGAGGATCAAAGCAGGGGATAAGTGGAAAATGCCTTTCAATTGCCCCTTAGGATGCTTCCAGTTCTGGGTCCTCCCTTTTGGACTGTTACGGGGGCCCTGCTGTGTTTATGCAGCTAATAAACAAAGTGCTGCATGAACATCTGTATAAGGGATTGTTAGTTTATCTGGATGACATTTTCATCTATACTGAGACCAGAGCAGAACATGTAAAATTAGTTAGAGCTGTGATCAAGAAGTTTCAAGTGGCCAAACTATATTCCAAGGTTAGACTAGAATAGAGCTGGAAGGGACTTCACAGGTCTTCTAGTCCAGCCCTGTGCTCAAGTAGGAGAACCTATATCATTTCAGATAAAAACCTCCAGTGATGGAGCACCCACGATTTCTGAAGGCAAGCTATTCCACTGGTTAATTGTCCTCACTGTTAGGAAGTTTCTCCTTAATTCCAGGTTGCTTCTCTCTTTGATTAGTTTCCAACCATTGTTTCTTGTCCTGCCCTCTGGTGCTTTGGAGAATAATTTGACCCCCTCCTCTCTATGGCAGCCTCTCAAATACTGTCCAAATGCAGGGTAAAATCGACTATCTGGGCTTCTGCATCTCCCACAAGGCGATAGAGATGGATCCCCACACCTAGAAGCAACTACAAATCCTGGGATTTGCAAACTTTTACCCCCAGTTCATCCCCTCATTTGTCCAGATAGTCCTCCCCATCACCAACCTGCTAAAGACAAAAGGGAAAGAGAAACCCAAACCCAGCCAGCTGCTTAAATGGTCTATGAAATGCCAGACTGCATTTGAAAAGCTTAAGTACTAGTTTGCAGTGGAGCCAGTGCTGAAACACCCAGACTCCAACACCCCCTTCATCCTTCAGGCTGATGCCAGTGATGTTGCAGTGGGCGCATATTGAACCTGTGCTTCCAGCCCTGCCATAGATCTTGACTGGCTTCCAGATACAATTTAAAAGGCTGATTTTAAGAGGTCTTTGGTGCTCTCTGAGCTTGGTTGTTTTCTTACAGATATTCCATTACCAAAAATAGGTAACATCATCAGTGCTCAAGGCCAATTTAGATCTAGAAAGTCATTTATGGCTTGGCTCTTGGATAACCATGAGATTTTTATTCTAGCTAGAATCAGCTTGACCTAACAAGGAGAAATTGCTTACAGTTTACTGTAATCCCCCACTTCTGGGAGGTATCTAATGAAACTATCTCTGTTAATTCCAGTTATCGTCATTATTGGAGGCTTGTCCTATTATAAAGTCAAATGATAGGATGAATATTTTTCCAAACACTTCAACAAAAGTTGTCAGGTTCCTAAAGATAGGCATATGCAAGACTGCAATTTTAATATTAATCAGAATACAGAATGCAGAATAATAGAGTTGGAATGGACCTTGGAGGTCTTCTGGTCAAACCCTCTGCTCAAGTAGGAGACCTTATACCATTTCAGACAAATCGCTGTCCAATCTCTTCTTTAAAAAGTTCAGTGATGGGCCCCCACAACTTCTGGAGGCAAGCCGTTGCACCGAGTGTTCTAATTGTCAGGAAATTTCTCCTTAATTGAAGAAATGGATCTATCTCTCTTTGTTAAGTTTCCATCCGATGCTTCTTGTCTTGCTCACTGGAAAAAAAGTTGACCCCCTCCTCTCTTTGACAGCCACTTAAATATTGGAAGACTGCTACATTACCCCTAATCTTTCTCTTCGTTAGATTGTCCTTCTCTGCACTCTTTCTAGGATCAAACGGCAATAATTTGTAATATAAAGAGCAATAGAATATAAGGCAACGCAAGTCATTTCAGCTAAATACTCTGTGAAAAGTAAATTAGACTAAAATGATTGGCCATTTCCCTTATGTGATAGAAATATTGTCCAATAAAGAGCGAAAGAAACTAGAAGGGCGGCGTGTCCCTTGTTTTAATGATTCGTTGTTTTAAAGAGATAGACAGGTCGCTTTCCAAATTAAAAAACAACAAAGAAGCGAAAGGAGGAAGGCAGGGTTATACTATTCCTTGTGCTCGTAAAGCTACTATTGGCCGAGAATCTGTCGAATGACACGGAATTTGTCCTATTAAAATGCTGACTGGAAACAGACATAATAGATAAATATCATCCTATCATTATGGGATCCTGCTAAATTCTCCTTCACTATTGGCTTTGAAAGGGAAATGACAGCTTTTATTAGCAATAGTAATGGTGATTGACAGATTTAAGGCGGGCCGAAGAGCAAACGGGCGTCGCTGAGACCGGATGAGAAGAATCCAAAGGGGAAGTTTGTGGGTTATTGCCTGGGGCTGTGAACGGAAGCGGAGGAGTGTGGGGGGATTTATCCCCCCCAGGTCGTTGCTATGGGCAACCGAGGAATGGAAGAGTTGATTCCGCTGGTGAACAAGCTACAAGATGCTTTCAGCTCTATTGGACAAAGCTGCCACCTCGACCTGCCACAAATCGCTGTGGTGGGTGGTCAGAGCGCGGGGAAGAGCTCGGTCCTCGAGAACTTCGTTGGACGGTAAGTCGAGCTGTTGTAACGAAGGGAATGCGGACAGAAGAGGGGGCAAAATGCCGAAGGAGTCTTTTGACCCGGCCGGCTTACAGTAGCCGACGGAGTTTGCGGAAATGCCTTCTGAGAACGTCACGCACGTCTCATGCGATGATTTCGGAAATAGCCACCATTAGAGCGGTGGCCTTGGTGTAACCGCTCTCTGTGAATAGCTTCCTTCGCCAAAACATATCTTATTCCATGAACGTTCCGGTTACGCTAGTTGCGTTAGCTGAGCAAGAAGCGCACAGAGATCCCAGAAGTAGCGGTCTCGAACAGAGGTTTGTTTCTGTGTGGGTTGTCAGGTGTGACTTGTGAATAGTGAGGTGGGGTGATGTTTTCTTTCCCAACCTTATTGACAGGTTATGGGGAGGCAGCTGTCCGAGGAGTCCCCGCCGTCTGTCTTTGGGGTAAATGGTAGGATGGTGTTCAAAGAGATAAAATAACCTTTATTGTCATTTTTTTAAATAAATTTTTATTTTTAACCAACAAGACAAAACAAAACAAAGCAAAACATAACACACATACACACACAATATATACTTCTCCTTTTTTTTTACAGCAATTACGTAACAATAATCTAATATTTACATTTCCCCCTTATTCTTCTTTAAATATTTGTCCTTATAGCCCCATTATTTCTTATTTACATTTTCCTTCCTTCATGTTCTATTTCTTACTAAGAATAATTCATATTATTATTATACATTATTGTACACATATTTTCACTTTTGACCTTTCCATATTTATTCTCTTTTATTTCTAGTCTCCAACCAGACATACACCTTGTTCCATACTATATAATACTCTGTGTCTTCCTTTTCTTTTATCTCTTTTGTTAATTTGTCCATCTCAGCACAGTCCAGGATTTTTCTTATTACTTCTTCCTCTGATGGTATATTCTCATTTTTCCAGCATTGTGCATATGCTAGTCTTGCCGCCGTTATTATATGTAAAATTAAGTACTATATTTCTTTACTATATTTTCTATTTAAAATACCCAGCAAAAAGATCTCTGGTTTCCAATCTACAGGTTGGGCTATTATTTCTTGGATCCATTTTCTTATTGTATACCAGTATTTTTTTGCGACTGGGCATGTCCACCATAGATGATATGTTCCATGTACTTTTTTACATTTCCAACATGTTGGCGAATTATTCTGGAACATCTTGGCAAGCTTTGCAGGTGGAAGATGCCATCTGTAAAACATTTTCAACTGGTTTTCCTTGAATGCCGCCGACATAGTCAATTTTATATTTATTTCCCATATTTTTTCCCATTTCTCCAATTCTATATTATATCCGAAATTTTTTGCCCATCTAATCATTGTGTCTTTGACAACCTCGTCTTCCATTTTATATCTCAATAGGTATTTGTATAAATTGCTAATTAATTTTATTTCTGTTCCATGTATAATTTTATCCAATTCTTGCGGCTCTTTTTGGATTTTATATAATTTTTTGTCCTCTGTATATTTAGATTGAATTTGTGTAAATGTCCACCAATCAATCTCTCTGCCAATGTCTTGTTCCAATTCTTGTTTTGTTTTCAAATTTCCCTGTTCATTTACTAATTCCTTGTATCTAATTATCTTATTTATATCCAATAGGTTTGGGTATTTCAGAGCTTCTGTTGGGGATAACCACATTGGAATTCTTGTATAATGTTTTTGTTTTATTTTTTTCCCAAGTCTGTAGCAATGCATTCCTAACTATGTGTCTTTGAAAATATCTGTGTATTTTATGTTTTTCGTCCCATAGGAATGCATGCCACCCTGCTTGCAAATCATGTCCTTCTATTGTTAAGACTCTAGTATTTTTCAAATCCATCCAATCTTTTAGCCAAGTTAAGCTTGATGCTTCGTAGTATATTTCCCACTCTGGTAACGCCAATCCCCCTTTATCTTTCGTGTCTTGCAAAAGTTTTAATTTAATCCTGGGTTTTTTCCTTTGCCATATAAATTTAGTAATCAATTTATTTAATTCTTGAAAGAATGTTTTCCCTAATTTTATTGGAATAACCTGGAACAGAAATAATATTTTTGGCAATACATTCATTTTGACCGTAGCGGTTCTCCCTAAAAATGAAATTTGCAAATTTTCCCAATTTTCTAAATCTTTTTTTATCTGGTGTAGTATTTTATCATAATTGTCCTCCTTAATCGAGGAGCATTTCGCTGTAAGCCAGATCCCTAAGTATTTTATTTTCTTGGTTATACTTATCTTTGTTTTATCTTCCAGTTCCCTTTCCTGTGCCTTTGTAAGATTTTTGGTTATTAATTTGGATTTATTCCTATTAATCTTAAGTCCGGCTACCTCACCAAATTCTTCTATTTTTTTAATCAATTTAAAGCCAGTTTCTAATGGATCTTCCAAAATAAATACCAAATCATCAGCGAAGGCCTGAACCTTATATTCTTCCTTTTTAATTTTTAAACCCTTTATTTCTTGGTCCTCTCTGATTTTTGTAAGGAGTATTTCTAATGATAAAATAAATAGAAGAGGGGAAAGTGAGCATCCTTGTCTTACTCCTTTGGTTATATCAATTTTTTCTGTCATTTCCTCATTTATAATTACCCTAGCTGTTGGTTTAGTATATATTTTCTCAACCATCTTTCCAAATTTTGTCCCAAAATCCATATAGTACAATTGTGTTATAATAAAATTCCAATTCAAATTATCAAATGCCTTATGGGCATCAAGAAAAACCAGCGTAGCTTATCTTTCAGGATGGACTTCGTAAAATTCTAAAGTATTCAGTATTATCCTCATGTTATTTTTTATTTGTCGTCCTGGTAAAAATCCATTTTGATCTGGGTGAATATAATTATTCAAAATTTTCTTTATCCTTTCTGCTATTGTTGTAAATGTCTTATAATCTGTATTCAGTAAAGAAATCGGTCTATAATTTTGAATTTGTTGTAGGTCTGAGTCTTCCTTAGGGATGAGGGTGATGATTGCTTCAGTCCATGTTGTCGGTATCTTCGCCTCTTCCAACACCTCATTGTAAATCTCCAACATTATCCATTGTAGTGACTCTTGTGTATTTTTATAAAACTCGACCGGAATTCCATCTGGGTCTGGTGATTTGTTGTTTTTTTGTTTTTTCAATGCTATTTCTAATTCTATTGCAGTTATTGGTCTATTGTTCTTTTGCCTTTTTCTTTTATTAATTTATAAGCCATGAATGAAAACATTTTCATTAGGTTTTCATAAAATTCCCTGTGACAATTTAAATTTCTGAAAATATACTATTTGTATCATCCACACATAGGTTTAGTTCATGTTATGTAAGTGAAACTAAATGGCGCTATAGTGCGACCGCAAACAAAAAAGCCTCATCTCAGAATAGCTCGCGCATCTCCCCCCACACCGCCCAGCTGTAACAGACAAGCAGAGCTGATAGCCAGCACCCCCCAAACCCAATCCACGATGCGCAAGAGGCATGCGCAGACGATGATACATGGTGCAGGCTCTTTTGTTTGCGGTCGCACTGGTCAGTACGCAGTTAGATTTGTGAGAGTGAGCACTTGCCTACAGCTTCAAACAAAATATTGTGAGTCCATGTCTCAAAAAAAGAAATATGCTCGTGGCTATTTGCCAGAGTATCTGAAAATGGGTTTCATAGAATCTGTTGTAAATAAACAAGATCCAATGTGTTTATTGTGTCATAAAACATTATCCAATGAAGCAATGAAGCCAAGTCCTTCTACAAACCATCCAAATGATAAGGACAAGCCCATTGAATATTTTCAGGAAAAATATTTTGATAAAAAATTTCAAAATCGTTCAACAATCATTGCATCATTTAAGAAACAACATGCAGCGAATGAAGATGGATTAATTACCACTTATTGCATTTCACAATTAATTGCAAAAAGTGGTAAAAGCTATAATATTGGAGAAACTGTAATAATACCCTCTATAAAAGAATTTATCTCAACAGTAATGCATCAGGATATACCTGAAATTTTAAAAACGTTGCCCCTAAGCGATAGCACAGTAAAGCGACAAATTGAAAAAATGGCAGTTAATGTTGAAAAAAACCTGATAAGTATTCTCCAAAAGTTTTCATTTTCCATGCAATTGGATGAGTCTACCACTGCAGATAATAATGCTTTATTAATGGCATATGTATGTTATTTTGATGAAAACAATACATTACGAGAAGAAATGCTATTCGCAATAAATCTCATTACAGATACAAGAGGATTATCTATATTTAATACTGTGAAATCATACTTTACAAAAAATAATACAAATAATACAAATAATATTTGAATAATATTGTTGCATGCGCTACTGATGGAGCACCATCAATGGTAGGTCGCTATTGTGGATTTGTTGCTTATTTGAAGGAAGAAGTGCCAAATATTTTATGTATTCATTGTGTGGTGCACAGACAACATCTTGTAGGAAAATATCTAAGTACAAGTCTCCATTCATCATTAACTATAATAATTTGAGCCATAAACAAGATCAAATCCAATGCAAAAAATGATATGCAATGCAAAGAATATTTTGACAGCTTTGCCAGGACAATAATGAAGATTTTATTACGTTACTTTTGCACACACAGAAGTTTGTTGGCTGTTAAAGGGTACATCTTTGGCTCGTTTTGTAGCATTATATGATAGTGTCATACAAGTTTTTGAAAGTAATAATGAGACCAATCTGTGTGAACAGTTAAAAATAGTAAAGAATGATGCCTTTTATTTGGCAGATATTTTCAAGAGATTTCATGATGTCAATTTGCAGCTTCAAGGAGCTAATAAAACTCTTATAGGTTGCCAAAGTATTGTGTCATTATTTATTGACAAACTTGAACTACTTAATTATAATCTATTGAAGGGAGAATTTCATCAGTTTCCTGAATTATCGTCTATAAAAGATGATGTAACTCCAGAGGATATTGACAGATTCAGTAGCCTCCTCAATGAACTTAAATTGGACATTGAAAAACAATTTGAAGATATTTTGAAATTGAAGGTGTATGACTGGATGAAAAATCCTTTTACCGCAAATATTGAAGAGGCTGGTACAACTTACCAAGAAGAACTGTTAGAAATTAGATATGATGAAAAAAGTAAACATAAATTCGATAGTGGTGGATATGAAAACCTATGGCAAAGTAAAAAAATGCCTGTCTTATATCCAAATATGTGGAAAATGATATTCAGTTTATTGATACCTTTCCCTACCTCATATTTTGTGGAATCAGGCTTTAGTGCTGTTAATCATATTATGACCAAAGAAACTGCCTGAATATTTCTGAAAAAAGAGACCTTCGTTTGTTCCTTACAAAAATTGAGCCAGATATCCAGTATTTAGTTTCGCAGCATCAGCCTCAGGGATCTCATTAATAATTTAATTAATTAAATGCAATTTCATCAGACTTCATGCTTCTATTTATGCAAAGTATAAATAAAAAGATAGGTTTAACTACAGTAAGTTGTTTTATAAAGATTTATTCTGCCAAACTTAGCGAAAGTACGACATAAAGTATTTGGTAAGTAATTATTATTATATGCTTTAACTTGCTGTAACTCTGCTTTATAAATTTTATAAAATAAAGTTACTTCCCTACTTTATAAATCACCATTACTGTGGAACCAATGGGAGGTTGGAAAATTTTACTACTAACAGAGATACAAAAGTGGGCGGTAGGTATAAAAAGGTTGACTACCCCTGTCCTAGACCAAGACTGATGTGAATACGAATAGAACGTATATTGTTTGTCTGATCTGTGTGTCTCTCTCCATATATCCTGAAGATTGAGTTCGTTACCATGTCAAAGAATGATTTTGGTAATATATTTTTCTTATTATTATTCTTTTTACTACTCTTATAATCTTTCTTAACATCAACTATTGCATTTAGATCCCCAATCATACAAATATTTTCATAATCCAAATCCACTAGTTTCTTATGTACCTTTTTAAAAAAATCTTGTTGATTATTATTTGGTGCATATACTGCCATTAATAAAATTTGTTTTTGCTCTAATTTTATTTCCAACATTAAAATTCTCCCCTCTTCATCCGAATATATTGATTTTATTTTTTCTTTGACATATATAGCAATTCCTCCTTTCTTGTTTTGTGCTAAGGTTGTGTATAGTGTTCCTAATTTTACATTCTCTAGTAATTTTCTATAATCCTTTTTTATATGAACTTCCTGAAGACATATCACATCTGCATCCAATTTCCTTAATTTGTTAAACATTTGTGCTCTTTTTCTTGGTATATTTAATCCATTAATGTTTACAGAGAAGAGCTTAATTGCATCTCCCATTTTTTACTTGGTCTATTTTCTTTATGTTTCTTGTCTCTATTACTCTTCCTTTTGCTCCTTCTCTTTCTAACCTTTCTCTTTCTTGTATCTTTTGTATTTCTCTCTCTCGTTCGACTTCCTCTAATACTTCTTCATCTTGACTTTTACTCTCCGACTCTTCCCTACTTTCTTGTTCTTCTCCCTGTATAAAGTAACGTTCATAAAAGTCCTGCACTTTTTCAAGTGTATCTATCTTATATTTTTTTTCCTGCCAAGTTAGAAATATGCCTTCAGGTATTAACCATCGAAACATAACTTTATATTTAATTAATTGGGTCGTTAGAAATTGGTATTCTCGTCTCTGGTTTCGTATACTACGTGGTATTTGTTTTAATACAATTATTTCTTTACCCTTATATATTATTGGTTCATCTCTTGTTTTTTTATATATTTCATCCCTTATTGATCTTCTAGTAAACCTTATATGGACCTCTCTCGCCAATTTATGCCTTCATGCATAATTTGTATATATATTTTGTCTATGTCTCTTCTTACTTCCTGTTTTTCCTTGCCTATTATCTCCGCCAACATCTCCGCCATCTTCTCTCCCAAATCTTCTTCCTTTTCCTCCACAATATTTTGGAATCTTAGAAAGAACGAAGCTTTATTCATTTCCAAAAAAGCAATTGATTCAGTCAACTCCCTATTTACCTGCTCAGATTTCTGTACCATCCTTTCTCCAGCATGTTGTCAGAAGAATCCACCAATGGGTTGTCTCAGTCCTCCTGCCCAATCAGACCAAGTTGTCAAGTTGTCATGCCTCCTCATTATCTGGGGACCTCCCAGTTTTCTTCTTGGTCTTCGCCCATTACAGATGTGATTTCTTGACTCTCTCTACGTTGGAGCAGGTCTGATAGAAAATTTACTCATTGGTGGATTCTTTAAAAGAGTTTAGCAGCTTAGTGAGAGTTTTGTTTCCCCTCTGTAAGGATTTGATGCATTCCCCTCCTCAGGGTTAGGTTAAAACTTTCCAAGGATTCAGTATCCTGCTGAATCAGCAAACAACCTCGCCCTACACAGTGGGGGGGGGGTAGGTTTAACGTGTACGCATTTCAAAGGTGTTGTTGAAAGATCTCAGTTTCACGTGCGTAGTTCCTTTTCTTACTGCTTTCATTTTTGCAGCCTCGTGGCTTCTCCCTGGCCGGGCTCGGCTAGGGACTCTTAGCAGCCACCATTTGAATTTCAAAAGGCCTAATCTCACTTCTAAACACTTTATTATTGCTGCAACAAGGGAAAGCCCAATGGTTGCCTTACAATCACTTAAAGCCACTGCAGAAGCATTAGGAGCCTCGTGGTAAAACCTTTTGCGCCTAACGGCTGTTAGGCGCAATCCCCTGCTTCATGCACTGGGTCAATTAGCAGATTCCAATTAACCTCGTTTGTGGCACTCACTGGTCCCTTGCACTGCAGCATTAATTCTATCCCTCACACCCCCTTCTTTACCCCCCCTCCCTCCTGTTATTCCCTCCAAGGGAACGTTCACAGAGCCGCCATTTGGAGGCTCAATCCCCCTGGCAGTCGCCATTTTGAATTTAAAAATAAAAAAAATAAAAATAAAATAATAATAAAAAAATAAAATAAAAAAAATCTAAATTGAATGCAATAACGGGGGTGAACTACAAATGTTAATTGTATTAAACTAGATTGATTAACAAAATTGCTGACTCCTTCATCTGAGTCTTAGTTTCAGCCATCACCTGGTCTAGACACCTGTGAGCAAGAGTGTGGTACCAACAGCAGCTCTGGTTCTTCAGCCTGGTCGCCATATTGCCTGTCTGCCCTTCTGCATCTGGTGGCTGTTCCAGCATCCTGACCATCGCCACTACTACTACTGTGGGACACGTGTGATTCTTCTCCACCCAATCCACGTAGGTCAGTCCCCCGCGGGGGCCTCTGACGTCCCTTGCAGAACAAATCAGGCCAAAGGCAACTTTGGGTTGATTTTGATGGAAATGGCAGACCCTTCTGAGCCACGTTCCTTGGACATGGACGTCATTCCCGCCTCAACCGAGCCAACACCCGAGCCTCCATCAGGTAAGGCGAGATCTAAGTCTAAGCATGGCAGGAAAGCTGGTGCGGCGAGCGACAAACTGGCTGAATGCATCCACAGAGCCCTGGAGAAGCAATTCTCCCAGGCCCAACACTTGTCTGCTGAAGGAGGTCTCACATTGCCGACCTCTGTACCACCGGACAGGGGAGAGCCTCAACCATCCACATCCAGAGTATGGTCGCCGGAGACGGGGTATCAACAGGTCCCAACTCGGACTCTTGGTCAGGTAGGCCCACCCATGTTTGGGGAGAACTTTGCCTTGCCAGGTTCATCTGCAGCACCCACTGCTGCCAGCACACCACCTGCTGCGGGGTTAAGGCTTCCGCTAGAGCAGTCCGTCTCCGACCAGCTCCAAATGTGGATATCACAGGCAGTGTGCCAAGCCATGGCATCAGTGATTCATTAACAACCCCCCTCCGTTCCAGGACCATCCTCTTCTTCGGCACCAACAACTGCTGTGAGGCCTCCACTGGATCAATCAGGTATGGTCTCTCCCTCCCAATCCCCTGATTCGGACCCGGATGTTTCAGATTACGGGGGAGGCAAGGACGGTTGGTCGGATTGCGAGGAACCATCTTAAGAATCCCAAGCCATGGCAGAGCTTTTTAATGCTTCGCTATTTCTGGCTTTGTTACGCAGAGCGTGCGAGGCAAGTAAGCTTTCCCCTCAGTCGGTACCAATCCCTCAGCCTTCCTCCGATCAGGAAACCAATCCTTTGTTTGCTGTGCCTGTAGACACGCACCTCCATATCCCTTGTCCACAGTCGTTCTTCCAAAATGTGCAGGATCAGTGGGAATCACCAGCAGCCCAGCCGTCACAGAGCGTGTCTGAGCGCAAAATGGTAGACATGCCTAAGGCATTCGGAGACCTACTAGAGGTCCCAAAAGTGGATGAATCGCTGGCAGCGCTATTCTCCACTGCCAGCCTTCCAGCTGATGTATCCGACGCCCTTAAGGCAGAGGATAAAAAATCTGAAATGGCCTTACGCAAAGCACACTTGGCATCTGCCTGGGCTGTGAAGGCAGCGACGGCCACTTCCTTCTTTGCAAGAATCTCTATCACCTGGCTGCGTCAGCTGCAGGATAGAATCCCACTTGAGGAAACTAGAATGCATCAGGACCTAACAAAAATACTTACCACATCTGAATACATGGCCGATGCCTCTCTGTATTCAGCCAAACATTCAGCCCGGGCTATGGCTTCCAACGTGGTGGCTAGGAGACTCCTGTGGCTAAAGAATTGGAGAGCCGAAAGTAAGCATAAGTGGCGTGTGGCCACAGCCCCTTTCAAAGGTGGCAAATTATTTGGGGATGCACTAACGCTGTACTTAGTTGAAAATAAACAGAAGCAAAAGGTGATCTCCCACGTGGCAAAGAGGTCCACAAGACGGTTCACCCCTTACAATCGCCGGCAGCCCTTTCGGGCAGGGAGACCAACAGAGTCGGCACAACCGTACTGACCGGTCGCTCCCAAACAGGAGCGCTCACTGGACAGGACAGGTTATAGAGACAGGTCCAGGTACCAGCCACAACCCAAACATTCCTTTCGTAGCCGAGGGGGTCGATCCTTCCGCCGAGGTAAATGACTCGGAGGGAAATCCCCCCATTGGTGGCAGGCTCACTCACTTTACTAGCCAGTGGGAAAACACGACCACAGACTCCTGGGTGTTGCGTACCATAAGGGAAGGCCTGTCCCTGGAGTTCAAATCCGTTCCATTCAATCACTTTGAGTCTTGCCCAGCCATGAGAAACCCAGTAAAGAGGGGACTCATGGAGGATGCTATACAGCATCTACTAGCCATCAAGGCGATAGAGGAGGTTCCCCCAAGCCAGGTGGGGCAGGGATATTACTCAATCCTGTTTGTAGTCCCAAAGTCTTCGGGGGGATGGAGAGCAATCCTCGATCTCAAGGGATTGAATCTGCACCTTCATTACAAACAGTTCAAAATGCAAACACTGCACTCCATCCTAACCAGTATCAGGCGGGGAGATTTATTAACATCCATAGATCTGAAGGAGGCATACCTCCACATCCCTATTCTCCCAGCTCATCGCGGGTACTTAAGATTCTGCTATCTCAACTGCCATTTCCAGTACAGAGCCCTTCCTTTCGGCCTCTCTTCAGCCCCCAGGTCTTTACCAAAATCCTGGCAGTGTTGGCGGCTCACTTGCGGCTCGTCCCAGTCAGGGTCCAGTGCTACCTGGACGATATCCTGATCCAGTCCCCGTCAGTCTTAGCCGCCCATTCGGATTTGACCCTCACTATACAGACTCTTCAGGTTCACGGCTTCCTGATCAACTTCAAAAAGAGCCAGATGAATCCATCTACCCGTCTGCTTCATCTGGGAGCAGTAATAGACACGGAATCGTGTCATGTGTACCTGTCAGAGGAGAGACGCAGGAGCATCAGGGACTTGGCTCCCAAGGTACTCAGGGACAGAACTGTGGCATTAGCCACGCTTTCTCAGCTCCTGGGCAAACAGATCTCATGTATAGCAATCGTGCCGTGGGCTCGGCTACATACCCAGGAGCTTCAGTGGTTTCTTCTCCTATACCAAAGACAGCATACCAGTACGTCCAACAGACGGCTTCGGGTTCCCCATCAAGTATGGTTTTCCCTTGGCTGGTGGACTTCATCGGCCGTCAGCAAAGGGACCTGTTCAAAGAACCCAACCGCCTTCAGGTGATCACGGACGCCAGTCTCTTCGGCTGGGGGGCTCATCTCCAATCCCGGATAGCTCAGGGTCGGTGGTCGCAAGCAGATCTCAAACACAACATAAATTGGTTGGAGCTCAGAGCGATTTATCTAGCTCTTCAAAAATTCCACACAGAAGTCAGGGGCCAGCATGTACTGATTCGAACAGACAACGTGGCTGCAAAGGCCCACGTGAACCAGCAGGGGGGCACACGGTCGAAATCCCTCATGACAGAAGCCCGAGCATTGGGCACCTGGGCAGAGAAACACCTGCTCTCCATCAGAGCTGAACACATTTCGGGGGAGGCAAATCGACAGGCATATTTCCTCAGCAGGTCGACAATAGATCATTCGGAGTGGATGCTTCATCCAGATATCTTCAGGGAGATATCAGCCAAATTCGGCAGGCCGATCATGGACCTGTTTGCCACCCCGGAGAACGCTCAGCTTCCCAGATTCCTTTCCCGGTTCCCTTCTCGGGGAGCAGAGGTAACGGATGCGCTTCGCAGCAGGTGGCCAAAAGGCCTATTGTATGCCTTCCCCCCATTGCCTCTACTTCCTGCAGCAATCAGGAAGCTCCTGGAGGAACAAGCGGAGGTGATCTTCATCGCCCCTTACTGGCCCAGGAGGCCATGGTTTGCGGATCTGGCGAGTCTTTCATTTTCAGCTCCATGGAGGATTCCCGACAGCCAAATAAGGCTGATAAGTGGAGATCTACAACATCCAGATCCACAATGGCTTCAACTGACCGCCTGGCACTGAACGCCGCACCCTAACCAGGGAATCTTACTCAGTGGAGGTGATTGCTATGATACAGGCGGCCAGGAGACCGGCAACGAACCGGCTTTATGACCATACGTGAAAGCATTTCTGTCAATGGTGTGATAAGAAACACGTAAGTCTATCACAGGTGACGATTCCCAGGGTTCTGGAATATTTAATAGAGGGCGTCAACAAGGGGTTGGCACCCAACACTTTGTGCAGACAGTTAGCAGCCCTGTCCTCAATTTTGTCATGGGACTCCTCAGGCTCCTTATCAAGACATCCAGCCATTCGGGCTTTTCTTAAAGGGGTCTCAAATACCAGACCGCCTGTAATTCACAGGTATCCCTCCTGGGACCTACCCCGAGTGCTTCAAGCTCTAACATTTTCTCCTTTTGAACCACTCAAAATGTGCTCATTACGACATTTGTCATTCAAGGTCTTCTTTCTCATTGCCATTACCTCGGCCAGGCGCATTTCAGAGTTAGCGGCCTTGTCAGTTAGAAAAGACCTATGCACGTTCCACGAGGATAGGGTAGTTCTCAGGCTTGACCATTTATTCCAAAGGTTAACACGGTTTTCCATAGGGCACAGGAGGTTATCCTCCCAAATTTTTGCCCTCACCCATCATATGAATTAGAACAACGCTGGCACACTTTGGACGTAAGGAGGGCCTTGCGATGTTATATCAAGCGCACTAAGCCCTTCCGTAAGTCGGAAACCCTATTTGTGTCCTTTCAGCCTTCGTCTATGGGGCAAAAGGTTTCAGCTTCCACCATAGGGAGGTGGATAAGGGCCTGTATTTCAAGCGCTTATGTCTCTCTGGCCTTACCAGTTCCTCCTCATGTGACGGCTCACTCTACCCGCAGTGCTGCTACAACTGCGGCATGGGCAACACAGGCGTCCATTGAGGACATATGCAGGGCAGCGACATGGTCGTCGCCATCTCCATTCATTAGACATTACCGTTTAGACAAATTTGCTTCGGCTAAGGCCGCCTTTGGTAGACGTATCCTACAACAAGTAATCACACCATCTGGGGGCCCGGCCCTTACTGACTCCCACCCTTAGGGACTCGAGAAGCTTTGGTACGTCCCATTGGTGGATTCTTCTGACATCATGCTGGAGAATGAGCGTTGGCTTACCTGAACGCCTTTTCTCAGCATGATGAAGAAGAATCCACGCCCTCCCTATGTAGAAGTCAGTCAGGTCCAGGTGGGATGATTGTTCTGTTAGTTATCATTACTACCTGCTTGAGAGTCATCACGTTGTACTGTTGTCAATGGCTTCGCCCGTCGATGAAAACTGGGAGGTCCCCAGATAATGAGGAGGCGTGACAACTTGACAACTTGGTCTGATTGGGCAGAAGGACTGAGACAACCCATTGGTGGATTCTTCTTCATCATGCTGAGAAAAGGCATTCAGGTAAGCCAACGCTCATTCTATTTTGCTATCAACATGCTCCATTTTTGTTTCGACTTTTTGGATTCTTTGTTCATTTTCCATCATTGTTTGTTGTATATTGCCTATCTTATTCATGTTTTAAATTTCATCTCTCATTTCTCCAATATCATTCTTAATTTCTTTGTGATATGTTTTCGTTTCTTCATGATTGTTTGCTATTGCCTCTTGGGTCATCATCATTGTTTCCTGAATCATTTGTAGAGTTATCTGCATGCTCTGTGGGTTCATTGCCAATTCTGCTTTTTCTTTTTCTTTCCCCAACATGGTCGCTATCATTCTTTGACCTGTAGGAGAGGCCATTATAGGTGTGGGATTTGTAACTGTTTTTTTGCCGACTTTAGTTGTTGTTGCGGTACTTGTCATTTTTATTATTTGAATAATATTTCTCCACTTTTGCATATACCAATTTATGGCAAGTTATTTTTGTTGATCAAGTTAGTTTTCAATCTATATAGTCTAAGCTTAAATATGCAAATGTATATATAATATAGATAGTAAAGAGTATATATATATATATATATATATATATATATATATATATATATATATATAATATTTCTAATTATGTATCAATATATATGACTATAATACCTTTAGAGAACGTTATTCTTAGGATTAACCTTGAAAAGTAAAATTACAAGTAGAGTTGTACCTTTCCTTATCCCACTGTTTATCTAGTACAATTTATAATACTCTAAACACCTCTTATATATATTTCTATAGCACTACACATGATGCATATACTTATTCTATTCTCTAAGTATTATCACCACTCTTAATTTCATTCACTATTACTCTTATTTGAATAATCACCTGTCTATATTTCTTTACAATACTATAATTACTTTCTTCTTATTTAGTTCAATTACACAATTATGCTTATTTCTATTTCGTTAATACAATTCATTTACTTCATTACTTTTAATACATTGCCTGATACCCCTTTTCTACTTGTAGCTTAGTCACTGCTTGTATATGAGTGCTACAATATTGCATCAGCCTTTTTTTTCTCTGTCTCAATTTAATATATCCACCGATCCACCAAATGTCACCTCTTCTTCTTCTATATATCCAATATTTCCAAAACGTCCACTCGTCACTTTATCCAGATATATATCAGTTAAAGTCCAAATTTCAATGCAGTTTGTTCTTCAAAAGTAGGTTCTACTAAGTAGTATTAAATTTCTCTGTTGTCTCACTTCACCTTTTAATCCTTATGTTAATTTTTCAAAGTCCTTCTTAATCACCTTTTATTGCCTCCAACCGTCTTTTCTCCAGTCCTTTCTCTAGTTTCAGTCTCTACTTTTTGCAGTTCTTAAATTCCAGTCTCTCACGTTTAAACTTTACTGTGGGCTCTCTGCTTCTTCACGCTGCTCTCATTCTGCTCTATTGCTCCCTTCTCCACTCTATTCCAATTCCACAGTTGCCGCTGTGTTTCTCTCCTTATAGCTTTGCTTTTTTTGCGTCTTCTCTAGCCAAATGTTCTCACCTCCTTCAGGCATTTTCCTTGTCTCCATTACGAAGCTGTAAATTCTACTTTTCACTCCCTCTCAGACCGACGCCATCGCTCCAGGCCAACCTTAAAGACCGGCTTCTTCTTCGCCAATTTTAAAAGTGCTGCTCCTTTCTGCTCGGGTGTTTGCTTTCCACCCGGCTTCTCTTGGTAAATTAAAGCTTCCTCTTTAATTTACCAATCTCTCCGGGATCGTCAAAGCCCTTGCTGGGCTCTTAGCGAAGATTTTTCGGGATTTAGAAACAGAGCTCTGTTTCTTCACCCGCTCCACGATGACGTCACAGCCGGAAGTCCTATTGTTATTTTTTACTGTGGGCACAACGACAAACATCAAAAATGAAATTTAGTTACCCACTCTCAAACTGAACACATGATACATACCTAAGCATACTATATACAACATATACATACTATATACAACATATGTATAGACCTACACCCCTACATATATATAACATGAATATTAAACACTCCATCTTGAATGTATAATGAAGGAAGCTTGAGAGTTCACAAGGTTTATACTGTATGGAACGAAACTGGCTGAATCTGGACGTTCTGCTTCGGATACCATGAAGCCTCTTCTTGCTCCTTCCATCCTTATCTTGTTCAGAAAATGCCACTTCATCGTTTCTTGGAAATTTTGGCCTCGTCATGTTATATGTTCATCGGCAATTGTGCAGCTCATTGTATGAATAATTTATGAAAATTGAAATTATGAAAATTTCATGTGGACGTTTTAAAGTTTCTCTTTTGCAAAATATCTCCTGGTATATTAACGTTCTTTATGGTCCCACTTTTTTTAGTACTTTGCCGCTTGCAGAAACTGTAGTGACTAATTTATGAATTATTTCTATTACTTCCTAAACAGAAGACCCTTCAAGAAAGTTGCATGTGTAGAGAAGACATTACTTCCTTTTATATGCAGATGGTGCTTCAATCTTAGAATAATGATTTAAAAATCTTATTAACCTGTACTTGTGTACAAATAGTCCTCTACTTAGGACAGTTGAAGTTCTGATGGACCTGGTTTCGGTTCCAATGGCTGTCCCCTCCCGCTTTTGCAGGATTGCATTTTGGATGTTTGGCAGCCAATCACATTTTGCAGCTTCCCATGGTCATATGACCATTAGCCAAGACATTTTTAGCTGAAAACTGGCATTCTGTTGGAATATTCTTGAGCAGGAAGGGTCATGTGGTAACTCAGTCAGCCAATATGAAGAAAGTGCTACTGAGTCTGTGCAAAAGGGTATTGAGTTAGGAGCTGAATTTTCAGTCTCAGGTTTGTCTCTGTATCTCTCTGTAAGAAGTCTTCATTGAGCTATGTTGCTGTAAAGAAGAATGTATGGTATTGTAAATATTTTGATATGAATATAAAGAAATTTATTTGAATCAGCTAAATGCAGTCAACTGTGAGAGCTTTTGATTTATTTTTTCACCAACAGAGAAATTAAAATTCTCTAACAGGTTATGGGCCCAGAGCTTATTAAGGACTGCATTGTAATTTAAAGCTGGAAGAAATTGCCTGTGTTTAGAACAGTGGTTCTCAACCTTTCTAATACCGTGACCCCATAATACAATTCCCCATGTTGTGGTGACCCCCAAGTGGGTGTGGCCATCAATAAGAGGGAGTAGGACAGCTAGGGAAAAGGGAAAATATGGCGGACAGCGTGGTTTGGCGACCCCCGTGAAATGGTCATTCGACCCCAAATGGGGTCCCGACCCACAGGTTGAGAACCACTGGTTTAGAAAGTATAAGAACAAGGCAGAATTAGCAGAATGGCTGCAATGGAATTTAAAGAAAGCTCTGTGCCTTGTTTGGGCCAGAAAAATTACATTGTGTTTGCTGAAAGCTAAAGAGCTGTGGTATATCATAGAAAATCCACCACAAGTGATTGCAACTGCTGATCAGAAAATTCATGATCAAGCAATGGCTTATCTCATCTTGAATTTACATGATGAACAATTTCTAAATGTTGCAAATTTAAAGACTGCAAAGGAGATTTGGTTGAAGTTGAGAGCTGTGCACGTGAATGTTTCTGCATGCAATATAGTGCAATTGTCAAGAAAACTTTACAGGGCCTGTTTGCAACCAGGCGAATCTGTGGAACAACATTTAAATAAAATGCAAAGTTTATTTTTGGACTTAGAACAATGTTGGATTAAATTCCCTGAGTCCCAGAAGATTTTATTGGTGTTGAACAGTTTAGATAAAACCTGGGACACAGTTTCTGCGATATTTGAGTGTAAAGAAGAGCAAGACTTAAATTTTGAGGCTTTAAAGGCATGTTTGCTTAATGAAGAAGAAAAGCAACATTTTAGGAACAGCCACGAGGAGGTGAAATTCCTGAGGAGGGGGTCCAGACTGCAGTCTCCGGAGAAGAAACAAGCAGATGGGACCAAGTTGCATCAAAGAGAGATTTTGCAACAGAGAGCTCAGCAAGAAAAGAATTGCTACATTTGTGGTGCAAACACACAACTGAAAAGGAACTGTTTGCAGAGGAACAATTTGCAGCGAACATTTGTGCAAGCAAAAAAGACTGATTTGCAAAAGGAACATTTTGGTGTTGCAAAAGTTTGCTATAGCAACAACAGAGACAAGTGGCTAATAGATAGTGGGGCCAGTCAAACAATTGTTAATGACTCTGAATTATTTTGGAGGTTTGTTCCAGTAGCACAAGAAGCTGTAGCTTTGGCAAATGGCCAGAAAGCAAAAGTCATTGAAAGAGGCGATGTAAAAATTCCATATTTGGAATCAAAGTTTACCAATGTGCTTTGTGTACCTGAGATGGAACATAATTTGTTAAGTATGCCTAATTTAGACAAACAAGGTTTTGAGATCATTTTTGTAAATGGGAAGTGTCTCATCAAAAGGAATGGGAATATTTGTGCAGAAGGCATAAAGGAAGATAATCTATATGTATTGCAGGGACAAAAGGTTCAATGTTCCATATATTTAAGAATGTTGCAGAGCATGATTTGTGTTTTCATCTTCTACATAGAAGACTTGGCCATGCAAGCTTTGAAGTTTTGCAGCAAATGTAGGAGTTTGCAGAAGGGCTAAATTTGAAGGGATGCAAAACATATTTGGACTGTGCAGTATGCAAAGCATCGAAGTCAAAGGCATTCCTAGTTAGTAAATATAGCACAAGACAAACAAAAAGAGCTCTAGAGCTGGTTCATGCAGATCTGGTGGGACCTATGCAAGCCAGTTTAGGAGGAGCAAAATATGCACTGGTAATTGTTGATGATTATAGCAGGTATTCATTTTGCTACTTGCTTAGAGGAAAGACAGAGGTGCTACAACAATTCAGACAGTGGGGTAAGTTTTGTAGAGAGAATGTACAGACAACAAGTGTGTCAGTTGCAAACTGACAGAGGTACTGAATTTATGTCAACTAAATTCCAACAATGGTTGGGGAAGTTGGGGATAAGACACAGACGTACAAATCCTTACACAGCAGCAGAGAACGGTGTAGCTGAAAGAAGGAATGATGTTTTGCACACAATGAAAGATTCATTATTAGAGGATTCTGGTATGAGCAGGTCATATTGGGGAGAAGCCATATTGACTGCCAATTATATAGTTAACAGGCTGTGGAGTTCCTCCATTAATAATACTCCATATGCCATTCTATATGGGAGAAAGCCATCACTGGCACATTTGAGAATTTTTGGAAGTACTGCATGGGTACATATTCCGAAGGCAATCAGAAGAAAGGGACAGCAAAAGGCAAGAAAGCTCAGGTTTGTGGGTTATGAGCCAGGGTCAAAGGGATATCGCTTTAGCGATGGAAGTAAAAGAATTGTAATTTCAAGGTCTTCTAATTTTGCAGAACAAAATTGGGACAGAATTAATGCAAATTCTGGGTATGTCTCACTTAATGATGGTGATCTATTTAATGACAATAACTCATCTAATGATGGAAAAATGATTATTGAAGATGTCAATGTTCAGGGAGGAGTGGCTGAACAAGACATGAAGCCAGATAGACTTGAGACACAGGAGTAGTTAATACCACGTAAGTCAGAGCGATGTAATAAAAGAATTCCGCCTGACAGGTATTCTGCCAGCAAGGTAAAGGTTTGCAATGTGTGGTATGAGCCAAGAAGTTATAAAGAGGTGTTGGCATTACCAAAAGCTGAACAAGAAAGATGGAAGGAGGCCATGGATAACGAGATGAAATCTATGGGAAACCATGAAGTATTTAAATCAGTGATTTTGCCACAGGGAACCAAAGCTGTGGGTTGTAAGTGGGTATATAAGAAAAAGGTATTGCCAAATAATGATGTACAGTATAAGGCCAGGTTAGTGGCACAAGTTTTTTCACAATTAAAGAATGTGCACTACGATGAAGTATTTGCGCCAACTGTGAAAAGTGAAAGTATAAGATTAGTGTTGGCAGCGGCATATAAGCATAAAACCTGGCACTTTGATATCACAACTGCATTCCTCAATGCTGAGTTAGAGGAAGAAATTTATATGATCCAAGCACCAGGATATGAAATTGCAAAACCTGACATGGTGTATAAATTAAACAAGGCTATTTATGGGCTGAAGCAGTCAGCCAGAAACTGGAATATCTGTTTAGATACTGCTTTAAAGGGTCTTGGATTTAAAAGTTACAAAGCCGATAATTGTATATATACTGGACAGTTACAAGGAGGGAATTGTCTATTATCATTTGTGGATGATCTTTGCTTCATCGCAAAGGATGTATCACAAGTTAAGGAATTTGCTAATAAATTAGGAAAGAAATTCGAATTAAAGAATTTGGGAGAAATAAAAAATTATCTCGGTGTAGAGATACAGAAAAATGAAAAAGGTGGTTATATTCTCAGTCAAAGGAAAAAAATTGAGCAGTTATTGGAAAAATATAATATGAAAGATTGCAATACTGCTCCCACACCCATGAGTACGGATTTTTATCATAGTTTAAGTGTGGGCAAAAGTGAAACCTGTGATCAAGAGATATATCACTCATCAATAGGGAGTTTGTTATATCTATCACAGTGGTCCAGACCAGACATAGTTTGCGCAGTAAGTATTTTGAGTCGTTTTACTGCTGCACCTACAAAGTTACATTGGATGGGTGTAAAAAGGGTTCTCAGATATTTAAAGGGAACTATAAATTTGGGTCTTCAAAAACAGATTACTGAGGAATTGAAATTAAAGTGTTATGTCGATAGTGACTATGCAAATGACATAAACACAAGGAAATCAAATTCTGGGATTATAATATTGTTTGGAGGGACTCTGATTGGATGGAAGTCCAGAAAACAAGCAACTGTTGCTATTTTAACAGCGGAAGCAGAGTTTATTGCTTTATCTGAATTGTGTTTTGAAGTAACATGGTATGTACAGTTGTTGCAAGATTTAAATATTAATGTAAAAGAATCTGTAAAGGTATTTGAAGACAATGCTGCCTGTATAAAAATGGCAACTAGTGACAGGGTGAAGAACAGAAGTAAACATGTGGACGTTAAGTATTGTAATGTCAGGGAAGCTGTAAAAGGAAAATTGATTAGTTTACATCATTGTTCTTCTGAGGATAATTTGGCAGACATGATGACTAAACCATTGGGTGGTGTTCACTATGGAGAATGTATTAAGTCAATAGGTCTGATGGAGTGTTGGAATATTCATGAGCATGAAGAGTCATGTGGTAACTCAGTCAACTGAGTCTGTGCAAAAGGGTATTGAGTTAGGAGCTGAATTTTCAGTCTCAGGTTTGTCTCTGTATCTCTCTGTAAGAAGTCTTCATTGAGCTATGTTGCTGTAAAGAAGAATGTATGGTATTGTAAATATTTTGATATGAATATAAAGAAATTTATTTGAATCAGCTAAATGCAGTCAACTGTGAGAGCTTCTGATTTATTTTTTCACCAACAGAGAAATTAAAATTCTCTAACATATTCACTTCTGGTTTCCTGCAAAAAATGCCCATTGGGTACAATTGGTTTGCTTAACTACCATGGCATTTCTTAATTACTACAAAAGGTCTTTAAATGGGTGTGGTCATGTGATGACCCACTTAATCAACTTGAATTATGACCATAATTTAGCTTAATTATAGTCATAAGCCCAGGACTACCTATAGCAGGGGTCCCCAACCCACAGTCCATGGACCAGCACCGCGCCGTTGCATGTCAGAACTGGGTCATGCAAACAAGCAAAGTCCCATCTGTCGGATGCAGGCAGCATGTGAAATTACACCTCCACGGAAAAACCTCTCTGCATGGAACCGGTCCCTAGTGCCCAAAAGTTTGGGGGATGCATAGTATTTTTTCCCCAAAGTTAGCCATAGTTGTCATTACAAACTACTGATCCCTGTTGTGCTAGAATAATGGCCCTGTCACAGCTTGTATCATAATTCTATTTAAAAGTTGCTTATGTGCAGTGTAGAATTGCTGTATTTTCTTTTTCTTTTCAGGATCAGAGAAATGTATTTTTAAAAATACAATTTTATGTATTTTCTGTACATAAATGGTATTGTCTATAGATTTTTCTCTCACCTTTATTACTTTATATTTTGTGTATGTGGAGTACTATCCTGTCTCTCATATACTAACAGAATCGTGACTAATTAACTTCATAGTTAACTTCATGTAACATTAAACAAATTAAAGCAAATATTCTAGTAAAACATTATTTCTGTTAAAGACATTTGTGGGTTGGGCACAATGGCAGCCACAAGAGAAATAGCTTCATTTTGCTGCCTTAGAGAGGTCTCCATAGTGCTGCAGGAGCTCACTATTCAGAGCTTATTAAGGCAGCAAAATGAAGCAGTCTGTCCCTGGGATGTGTGGCGGTGACCTGAATGCAGCTGCCATTTTGTGGGCAGGAGAAAATGGCCGCTTTTGAAACTGCCATGTAGTCATGCAAAAAAGGAATTCATTCCAGCACTCTGGAAGACCTCGGAGCTCTTCAAAAAATAAGTGAGAAGGTTGTTTGGCCTAGTGGGATAGGAATCAGGTCTAAGTCCTAGAAGGCCAATGGGAGTGAGAAAAGGCCTTTTGGGACCGAAGAGGTGGGAAGCATGAAGCATCTAGGGGATGGAGGCTTGTGAGGGCCATGACAGGCAGGCCTGAGCCTGTACTAGACCTTCAATGGCCTCACCCACCTATGAGGGATCCCATGCTCCACTTAACAACACGCAAATTCATCTTACATTTCATTGGGGAGAGCAGAGATGGAAGGGGGGGGTCATTAATGGCTGGTGCAACAAATGATCATAATGGGCAGGATCCGTTACAGTCATATCTCAACCACCTGTATTCTGTATAATTTAATGCCAAAAGTAGCAAAATTCTAGATTCAGAGAAGATATAGTGATTTCTACTCATCTTGACATTGTACTTCTGAAAACGCAGCCTATAACTGCATTTGCTTTTTTTATAGTTGCATCACATTGTTGGCTCATGTTTAGTTTGTGATCTGCTCAAACATCCATAGAATCATAGGGTTGGAAGTGACCTTGGAGGTCTTTGTCCAACCCCCTGCTCAAGGCAGGAATTTTATATCATTTAAGTCAAATGGTTATCCAGTCTATTGTATTTTTGAAAACCTTGACTGATGGAGTATCTACAACCCTAGAAGGCAAGCTATATTCCATTGATTGATTGCTCTCACTGTCAGAAAATTTCTCCTTACTTCTAGGTTGTACTTCTCTTGGACAAATTTTTACCCATTACATCTTGCCGTTCTCTCTGGTGCCCTAGAGAATAAGTCAATAAGTCAAGTCTTCTTTGTGACAATACCTCAAATGCTGAAAGACAGCTATCATATCCACCCTAATCTTTCTCTTTGATAAGCTAGATCAGTGGTGGCGAACCTATGGCACGTGTGCCAGAGGTGGCACTTAGAGCCCTCTCTGTGGGCATGCGTGTCGTTGCCCCAGCCCCGCCTCACCCTGCAACCCCCTGCTCACCAGCAGCCTGCCCGGAGCAGAGGCTCCCCCAGGCGTGACCCACGTGGAGCATCACAGCCAAACACATGGCAGCCGGGCAGCAGGGGCAAGACTCTGCCCTCTCGCCCCATGACGTGGAGATGATGCTGCAGGGTGCAGGCGGAGGACGTGGCCGCCATGGCGCTGCAAGGCTGCCTGGGCAATTTGTGGTGAGTGGCCCTGTGGGCGGGCGGAGCAGGGGGTAGAGCGGAGGGCAGAGCAGGGGTGGGTCAGGGGGTGGGCCAGGGGGTGGGCCAGTTTTTGGGCACTCGGTCTCTAAAAGGTTCGCCATCACTGGGCTAGATGTAACTAGCGCTCTCAACCGTTTATTAATATGATTTAGCCTCCAAACCCTTTTTCATCTTTGTTGTTCTTTTCTGCAAACTTTCCAGCATCTTGTATCGTGGTGATCAGAAGTGGATGCAGTATACATTTGAAAATGTAGCTGTTTTACATATATAATGTTTAAGTAATTCCTAAAGTGTGCAAAATGTTATTGAAAATGCGTTTGAGAGTATCTGTATTAAAAGAAAGTTAAAAGAAAATGTAATAATTAAAGGAATTTTTTTTTAAAAGGATGCTTATAAAAGAAAAAAATATATTCTGTAAGGGTAGTTTGCAGGGAAGGATCTAAATTTAATACTGAAGTTCAAAGCCTGTATATTAAGAAGTTAAAGAAAAAGATGTATTAGAAATTTTTGATTTTAGAAATGTGTTTAAAGAAAAGTTTAGCATTTTAAAAAGGTGAAAAAAGAAAAGTATTTTTCTCTGTAAGATCAAAGAATCTGAAAGAACACAGTGAACCTTGTTAATAAAAATGGTGATAGTTCAAAAAGATTATTAGGTGCAAATAGAAATACAAACTATTTCCATAGCAAGGAACATAAAGCAGGAATGGTTAAATTAATCATTTATTCAAAGAGGAGAATATATTTAAGTACGTTTTTCAGTTGGATATCACTTCTCGATTTTGTGCTTCTGATGAAAAAAATGAAATTTTGACTTTGGTTTCATCAATTAGATAGATCTGTCATTATAAAAATGGCTAGTTATATACTAATGTATAAAAGCAAAAAGTTGAGGCTGGAGTGTTTTTATCTTATAATGTGCTAAAAAGAGTTGGAAGTCAACACCTTTTCTTTCTTTTTTCCCCTTGTACCTCACATTTTCTTTTTCCCCTCTCTTTTTCCTTCCCCTTAATTTCTTATGTCCTCAGGTGCTTTTAAGAATATGTTGATTTCTTATCTGTGACAACCTCTCAGATATTGGAAGACTGCTATCATGTTGACTCTAGTCCTCTTCGCTAGACTGGACATACGCAGTTCCTGCAATTTTTAGCCTCTATTCCTTAATCATCCTTGTTGTTCTTTTCTGCATTCTTTCTAGAATCTCAACATCTTTTTGTATCATGGTGAGCAAAACTGGACACAGTATTCGAAATGTAGTCTTACCAAGGCAGTATAAAACAGTACTGACATTTCTTGTGACTGTGATACTATCCCTCTGTTGATGCAGCCTAGGACTGCATTGGCTTTTTTGGCAGTTGCAGCACACTGCTGGATTATACTTAAGTGTGGTCCAGTAGGATTTACAGTTATTACTGGTGAGCCAAGTACCACTATATTATACCTATGCATTTAGTTTTTCTGCCTAAATGCAGGACTTTATTTTTCTCATTACTGAATTGCATTTTGTTGGATAGGGCCCAATGCTCAAGTCTGTCAAGGCTCTTCTGGATGTTGAGCCCATCTTCTAAAGTATTAGCTATTTTCCCCAATGTAGTGTCTTTGCAAATTTGATAAGAACCTCTTCTATCCCCTCATCTAGATTATTTATGAAGATGAAGAAGAGTACGGGGTCTAAGACCAAACCTTGAGGTACCCCAGTGTATGTTTCCCTCCATGTAGATGTAGTTCCATTGAGAACTACCCTCTGAATGCAGTTGGTCAGCCAATTTTGAATCCATCTAGTGGTGGTATTATCTAACCCATATTGTTCTATCTCACCAAGAAGTAAGTTGTTTTCTACTTTGTCAAATGCCTTGCTGAAGTCTAAGTATACTATGTTTGCAGAATTTTGCCGATCAACTAATTTAATTAATTTGTCAAAAAAGGCAATGAGGATTGTCTGGCATCACCTGTTTTTAACAAACCCATGCTGGCTTCTAGTAATTATCTTGTTTGTTTCCAGGTACTCACAAATCCTCCGCTTGATTATCTTTTCCAGGACTTTACCAAGTATTGATGTCAAGCTGATTGGCCTATACTTTCCTGGATCTATTTTTTTCCCTTTTTGTAGATTGGAACTGCATCAGCTCTTTTCCAGTCCTCTCATATTTTCTCTGTCTGCATGAACTTTGCATTAAGTGGCTCCGAAATTACGTCTGCCCGCTCCTTCAAAACCCGGGGATGTAAACCATCTGGTCCAGGTGATTTATACTCATTCAGGGTAAATAGGTATTCTCATACTAATTCCTTCTTATTTTGACTTGTATACCTGCTCTATCTCTCTTGGTGCTGCTTTTGATAGGTTGGGTTGTTTTTTCCTTTTGTGTAAAGACAGGTGACTCCCTCCTTGCAGATTCAGGCTGTTGGTATTCTGCTTTAGGTACCTCTCCTTCCATCTTTTATCCAGTTTTTTTTCAAATTATTGCTACCCAGAACAATCTTCTCTCATTCTATATTTGTACTTTTCATTTTATCTGTGTAAGATTTTGTACCGTGTTTCCTCGAAAATAAGACCTACCCTGAAAATAAACCCTACCTTGATTTTTACATGTGTGTCCAATATAAGCCTTACCCCAAAATAAGCCCTACTTAAGATTCCGCCCACTCCATTGCACCTGGTTGCATGAGGTGGGGCGAAGCGCATGGGTAAAAATCAAGCTAGGGCAGGGATGGGGGGTGGAGTTGCCCCACACTTCCCGCACCCACTTATCCTTAGGACAGCTGCAGCCAGGCCTCCCATATCCCGACACCTGCCTCGCCAGCTTGCTTTTTCTGCGGCCATTCACCATTGCTCGCACGCGTCACCCCCGGCTTCTGTTTCGACATCAGAGGCCTTCAGGAAAGGCCTCTGCAGCCGAGATTGATGGCCTCTGATGGCAAAATGGAAGCCAGGGGGCACCACGCACGTCAGTCCGGAGCTTGTTTTTCGACTGCAGAAATCTTTCCTGAAGGTGTCTGCCAGCAAAATGGAGGCCGGGAGCGATGTGTGAGCAGCTGCAGAAGAAGTGGGCCAGCGAGGTGAGGCAGATATCGGGGTATGGGAGGCCTGGCCGCGGCAGTCCTAAGGTAAGACATCCCCCGAAAATAAGACCTGGTGCCTGTTTTGGAGGCAAAAAAAATATAAGACCTGGTCTTATTTTCGGGGAAACACAGGTATTTGGAAATGCATCTAATTAGTATCTACTTGCTGATCTGGCTTTTTTTTTTATTATTAAATTTTTTTATAAATTTTTACAAAAAGACAAAAAAACACAATACAATACAATACAAAAACAAAACAAAGCAAAACAAAACAAAACAACCCTTCCCCAACCCTCCCCAAAACCCCCACTCCCTCCCCCCCTGGAGCTTCCCAGAGCAGAATATAGGTTTAATTAAAAAAAAATAAAAAAATTATATGAAAAAAAAGAATACAACACTAAAATATATGTGTATATATAAAAATAAAAGTTATAAAAAAGCTAAATGATATTTTTTTATATCCAATTTAAATTGTATAAACTTTATCCATTTATCCCAAACAGCAAGAAATTTCTCTTGCGATTGTTCTTTTAAGAAAGCCGAAATCTTTGCCATTTCCGCCAAATAAGACACTTTAAGAAACCATTCCTGCAAAGAAGGCAAAGATTCCTTCTTCCAATATTGTCCTACTAACAGCCTTGCGGCTGTGATCAAGTTCAACATCAATATAACCTCCTTTGTATCACAATCAGTAACTATACCTAATAAAAATAATTGTGAAATTTTACCCTCCTTCTAAAAATTCTCTGAATATTCCACCATATCTTAATCCAAAAAGCTTTTATATTTCTGCACGACCACCAGATATGATAATAGGTGGCATCCAAACAACCACATCTCCAACATTTAGGCTGTAGGTCAGGGTACATAAAAGACATTTTTTGTGGATCAAGGTGCCATCTATAAAACATTTTATAAAAATTCTCCCTTAAATTCTGTGCTTGTGTAAATTTAACATTTCTCACCCAGATAGTTTCCCAGGTATCCAGTAGAACTGGTTCACCAAAATTCTGCGCCCATTTAATCATACAATCCTTAATTAATTCTGTTTCTGAATCCAATTCCACTAGAACCCCATAAATTCTCTTAATATGAGTTTGTCTTTGATCCTTCACTTGCTTAATAAGATTTTCATTTTCTCTGAGGAAACCCACCTTACGATCCATCTTCCATCTGTCTACTAATTGCCTATATTGAAACCAAGAATAAATAATATTTTCATGTGCTAGCTCTTCCAATAGTTTTAACTGCCAGTTTTGTCCATCCCATCTAAGTAACTGTGTATAAGACATCGTATCCATTTTGACACCTCTTTTTATCCCCTCTATCGCATGCCAAGGTATAGCCCATAATGGTATTTTAAAATCACTTTTATAATATTTTCTCCAAACCCTAAGTAAAGAGATTCTTATAATATGAAATTTAAAAGCCTGGTCCACTTTTTTATTAAATATTAAATAGGCATGCCAACCAAAAAGTAAATCCCATCCCTCCAAATGGAGTATCTCCAAATTTGTTAAATTTACCCAATCACTAATTAATGTTAAAACCACCGCATCATAATATAATTTCAAATTCGGTACCTTGAGTCCACCTCTCTCACAGGAGTCTTGCATGATTTTAAACTTTACCCTTGGTTTTTTCCCTGCCCAGATAAATTTGTTAATACCTTTCTGCCATTCACTTAAATTAATCTCATTCTTCAAAATCGGTAACATTTGAAACAAAAAAAGAAACTTGGGTAGAACATTCATTTTTATCACTGCAATTCTTCCCATGAGAGATAATTGCAACTTCTCCCAATTCCTCAAGTCTTTCTGTACTCTAACCCACAACCTTTCATAATTATTCTTAAACAATTTTGCATTAGAAACAGATAAAATCACCCCCAAATATTTTATCTTATTAACAATTTCAAAACCCGTCAAATTAACCAAAATCTGCTTCTCCCGAATAGTCATATTTTTAGGTAGGATTTTAGTCTTATTAACAGTAATCTTAAAACCCGAAACCAAACCATAATGATAAGTCAACTGTAATAACTTTACTACAGAATAAGTAGGTTGCGACAAAGTAACCACCAAGTCATCTGCAAAAGCTCTTAACTTATATTCTTTTTTGTTAACTTCTATTCCTTTTATTTCCTGCGACTCTCGAATTTTAATCAACAATATTTCCAATGTTAAAACAAACAGCAATGGTGATAATGGACATCCCTGCCTAGTACCTTTCTCTATTGTAAAAACCTTTGACAAACCTCCATTAACAATAAGTTGTGCCGTTTGTTTTTGGTATATTGCCGTAAGAGCTTGTAATATCTTTTCACCAAGATTCATCTCTTCAATTACTCTTAACATAAAATGCCAATTCAATTGATCAAAAGCTTTTTCAGCATCTAAAAATATCAGCCCTGCAGAAACTTGATTATTCTTATCTAGATATTCTAATAAATTAATAATTTGTCTAGCATTATTTTTCATGTACCTACCAGTTATAAACCCAGATTGATCCTTATGCACAAGATGATGCACAACCCTCATAAGCCTATTTGCTAAAATTTTTGCAAATATCTTATAGTCAACATTTAAAAGAGATATAGGTCTATAATTCTTTGGTAAAGTAAGATCTTGATCCTATTTTGGGATCAAGGATATAAAAGCACTACGCCATGAAGGAGGAATCTCTGAGCCCTGTAAAATATTATTAAAAAGATCACCTAATGGTTGAATCATCTCTTCCATTAGAGCTTTGTAATAAACAGATGTCGACCCATCCGTGCCCGGTGCTTTCCCTGGTTTCAATTGTTTGATTGCTATCGCAATTTCCTCATTAGTAATTAAACCATTAATTTCATGTTTCTGGTCCTCTGTCAGTTTGGGAAAGTTGGCCTCACTTAAATATTTATTTATATCTAAAATTTGCACATTAGTAGATTTATATAATTTTTGATAGTAATCTAAAAAAGATTTCTTAATCAATTCCTTCTGATACACTAGTTTACCCTTATAGTTTATTTTATCTATTATTCTCTGTCTCTGTTTCTTTCTTAATTGATAAGCCAACCATCTCCCTGGTTTATTAGCATTACAAAATGTATTTTGTTTCATAAACAATAAATTGGTTGCGGATTGATCCGCCATCAACATGTTAAATTGTGTTCTTAGCAACTTTATAGATTCTTTAATCCTTTCATCTGAAGGATTTAAAATCAAAAACTTTTCTTTTAGTTTGATCTCATCTTCCAATTCTTTACGTTTCTGAGTCTGCTTTTGCCTATGAACGTTATTCATTTTTATCAAAATCCCACGCATAAATGCTTTACCTGCATCCCATACCATTGACATTGAAGTCCCCTTATACATATTCAGAGCAAAATAATCCTTTAAACACTCCTTTAACTTTTGAACATTCTTTTCTTGTCTAAATAAATTCTCATTCACCCTCCAGGATCTTCTCTCCTCTTTTTCTTGAGTCAGCTCCATCCAAACTGGACTATGATCCGTCAGCGATCTAGGAAAAATCTTTACATTCTTTACTCTATTATATAAATCTGTTGTAATCAAAAAGAAATCAATTCTTGAAAAGGATTGGTGTCTATCTGAAAAGAAGGTAAAGTCTCTCTCCTCTTGATTACATTCCCGCCAATAGTCCCTTAGTTCCCAGTCCTCTTTCATGTCAAAAAAGGCTTTAGGTAGTTTTGCCTGTTTAAAAAGAGGAGAAGAGCCTTTCTTGTCCCTTTGTATATCTAGGACACCATTCCAATCACCCATTAATATCACGGATCTATAATCCAGCAAAGTTATTTTTTGATGTAACAATCTATAAAATTGTTCCTGTTGCTGATTTGGTGCATAAAGTCCCACTATAAGTATTTTCTTACCATATAAACCAAGTTCAATCATTACATATCTTCCTTGGGGATCTGATTATACCAGACAAGCTGGTAAATTTTGCTTCACATAAATAACCACTCCCCCCTTTTTCCCAGGAGCTGAAGATACAAAATGAGTTCCCAGACGGGCGTTAACTAAATATTTTTGATCTTTAAGTAAAATATGAGTTTCCTGTAGGCAGATAACATCATTATTATGTTGCTTTAAGTAGTAAAAGATTTTCTTTCTTTTCTGAGGGGAATTTAGACCGTTAACTGATTAACTTGCTGATCTGGCTTATCAAGATCTTCCTAAATCTTTCTGCTGGTCCATAAACTGTTTGCTGTTCCCTATCTTTGTGTCAACTGCAGATTTGATAACGTATTTGGTAATATTCAATTCAAGTCATTTATTTTGTTGAATTTAAATAGTACAGGGCCCAAACAGAGACCCTGTAGTATGTTACTTTACATTTCCTTCCAACTTGATGAGGAGCCATTAATGTACACTCACTGGGTGCATTAGTGAGCCAGCTCTGCATCTATCTAATGGTAGTTATCTAGTTTAGTTGTCATCTTTTCTACTGGGATTTCATGGTTATATTTTAATGCTTTGTTGAAGTCACAGTAAATCATGTCCATCACATATTCCCTTGGTCAGTAAAACTAATCTCTCTTTCAGTACTCCTGTAAGTTAGTGATCTTCTCTTGGAGACTTAAATGTATTCATAGTATCCAGATGCTGCCTACCTATGTTTTTACTTTGGTTTGCCACTTTCTTCTTGCATTTAATTCTGCTAGGTCCATTTGAACATAATTTCCTTTTCAGGAGAAGACTGCAATAGAAGTTGAGTAACCTTGCCTTCCTTCCTGTGTACCCTTTTACCCATGGATTTCTGTTCATGGGCAATTCTAAGCTTGTTGAAAATTTGGAATTTAGTATGCGTGTACCTGAAGATGATGATATCATTTTCTCACAAGCTTCCCAGTGCTGTTAACTCTTCACTTATTGATTAGGATCAAATATAGAAGAACTTAAACTTTTGTCTCATCTTCAGCCTTCTGGAAAGTAAACAGACAGCAAGACCATGAAGGAGGTTTGCTGTATATTAGGAAAAGCTTCCTAAATGTAAGAGCAGTTCTCCTGTAGAACCACTATGAGAGATGGCAGTAACCCATCTAGAGTGTTCAAGCAAGGACTGAACAGCTATCTATTAAGACCATTCAGCTTATTATATAACAATAATATTGTCTAATCTACATTTTTACCATTTTATTAATGTTAATATCAGAGATTATTCAAGATATATGATAACTATGGCATTTTGATCTACTAAGCTAGTGAGATTAATCTGGCATGATTTGTTGAGAACAAATTCCTGATGGTACTTTTTAATTTTTGCATTCATAGCCAGATACTCACAAATGTATTATTTAATAATGCACTTGAGAATTTTGTCTCATCAACTAAGATTTTTTTGAACTTAGAGAATTTGAGAAAGTGGTTAGAGACCTACGTAGAATGAATTCTGCCATCTGAAACCTTATCCTAACTTCTTTTGGTAATCATGGAGCACAGTTGATTGAATCTGGAGGTAATCAGTCAGGGTGAAATGCTGCTGTAATAAAAGTAAGGATCTTAAAGAAACCATCTTTTGATCTGACCATATTGGATAACTTCTACCCATTCTTCAGCATTAGCATTTTAGGGAATGTTATTGAGAAATTGGTGAGAAATCAGCTACAGAGGATCTTAAAAGAAATGTATTATTTGGATTGTTTTCAAGATTCCAACTTGATTGTGGATTAAAAATGGTATTTATGACTCTAATAGATTAACTTTGGGACTTACATAGAGCAAGTGTGTCCTTTTTTTTTTTTCGTAAGCAAAAAGCACTTTATTGCAAATGGGCATTTATACAAGGAAGTCATTTCAACACGAAGAGTGGTACAGAGTAAGCCTGCAAAGGAAGAAAGATGTTTCTAGTCAGAGGAAGAAAATGGCTCTCTTCTCCAGTAAATGGGCTGAAATTTTACGACAACGGTGTCTTTGCTGTCAGCATCCCAGCAGCACTTAGCAGGATAGGAAAGGAACGCCACTACCTTAAAGGCTTAAGAGTGAACAACCTTATACCTACAAGCGAGGGGAGTCCAAGCTCACAATGCTGATATCTAATGGGGAGGGAATATGAAACATTCTGGGGCAGGCTGCTTCTCTCTTATTTCCCAGTAACAGCTGGCTTCTCTTGGTGAGTGTTGGGAATGCTCCGTTCCAATGCAGGGATTTTAGTGGGGGCAGTGATGGAGAGCACCCCCTCTGGAGACAAGGCGGAAGTGATAGATGCTGGATCGACCCCCTTGGGGACCGTATAGCGATGGTGGAACTCAACAGGAGATGTAGCCGTGTTCGTCCAGACATTCCTCATGTTTGGCGTGTACTTCAATGTAGTCACCTACCACCTTCACATGTATCTCTTCTGGTGAAAAGTGCTTGACATCCAGCAGGACAGAGAACTTATCCTGTGTCCTTCTTAGCAGCATTTGATATTGTGACATTGTGGATTGCTTATGAGATTTGAAATTAGAGGCAACTTAATTATTCACTCCTACCTACATAGGTGGCTCCAGTCAATAGTTGTAGAAGAACAACAACAAACTAATGTCTGGTAGTTATCAGGGATTGGATAAACAAGTCAGTTTAAACCAAACTAAGGTGGAACTGCTGTTTGTTGATAAACATTTTGTTTCATTGAAACATCTAATTCAATTTTGGCTCTGGATAATATTGTGGAGAGGCTATGAAATCTGGTGAGCCTCTTGGACTCACACCTGGAATAACAAGTGAAAACTCTGACAAGGTGGCCTTTGTTGAATTTTGGCAATTGTGCCAAGTTATGGCCCTGGATGGATGGAGACATTGGCAACAATTATTACTTGATGTCAGCATAATTGAAATACTTTATTGTCAATTTTGTTACTGCATCAAGAAGATTACTATAAAATACTGGCCTAATGGGAGCTAGAATTATCAATTGAACCCCCTCCCAGTTAGTATTTCAGCAGGATGGTAGAATTGAGGAGAAGAATTTAGGAAGCATTGGTGCAAAAACAGGTCTATGATTCTCACTTTGTCAGCTGTATCAGGGAGGGAAGCAGCCCAGGTTCGAATCTCAGAAGGGTATGGCTGGCTGATGAGAGCTAACTAGCTTGAAATAGCTATACCAGTCTCCCTTTAACTCTTTGTTAGCAATCCCAAAAAAATTTAACATAAAAATGATGTTGCAGTAGTGACAGCTGCCTGAGGATAGCCCTAGATTGGGCTGATACAGGCATAAGATTTCTCCCCATATTTGGGCCGATAGGGTGCATTGAAAAAACACTCCAGACATAGCTCTTCCCCTGGTCTATTCCCTCCCTGATACAGGTGACAAAGTGAGAAAGAGCTTGTGGCCTAGAGGTCAACACAGCTGCCTAACATACAAGTAGCCCAGGTTCAAATCTCAGAAGGCTATGGCTGGCTGATGAGAGCTAACTACCTTGAAATAGCTGTACCAATCTCCCTTTAACTTTTTGTTAGCAATCTAAAAAAATTTAACATTAAAATAATGTCGCAGTAGCGATTGCTGCCTGAGGATAGCCCTAGATTGGGGTGATACAGGCATAAGATTTCTTCCCATATTTGGGCTGACAGGGTGCATCGAAAAAACACTCCAGACATATCTCCTCCCCTGGTCTCTTCCCTCCCTGATACAGGTGACAAAGTGAGAAAGAGCCTGTGGCCTAGAGATCAACACAGCTGCCTAACGTGCAAGCAGCCCAGGTTCGAATTTCAGAAGGGTGTATCTGGCTGATGAGAGCTAAGGAGCTTGAAATAGCTATACCAGCTTCCCTTTAACTCTTTGTTAGCAATCCAAATTTAACACACACACACACACACACACACAAACATATATGTTGAGAAAAATAGTCGAACACCGGGATAATATAAAAATAACTGTTTAATAAACGTAGCTTTCGTCGGCTAACTGCTGACGTCGTCAGAATGGAATGCTGGAGGTTCGTAAACCTGCTTATAAGACCAGCTGTTTTTGCACTCTGCTCATGGAGCGTGTTACCAGTCTAACCACCCCAGATAACCGTATTGTTTCTGGTTGTCTTGCATCCGTCTGCATTCGTATTTTTAGTATAATTAGAGACAATTATGAGCAAGCTGTTTTGCTCCAAGCCAGGAGGCGGAAGAAACCTGCTGAGTGTGTGACGGCCAACTACCACAAATTAGTTTTTTTTGCATGACTGCATCTGGGGGGGACTTGCCTCCCAAATCGCTGTGGAGAAAACCTTTGGTAGATTCAGTAGAGGGTCAGGCGATGGTTCGACAGTTCCAGAGCCAGACAGTGCGTACACTATTAATGACCATCATAGACACATCAAAGTCCTGATGACAGGAGCCCAAAGATGCCAAAAACATTGTCGTCACACACTGACACGCCAACATTATCAAGCCCTCAACCATTATATATACCACGCTATGGCGAGGGCAAGCCAACACAAAGCCGAGGTACTCCAACACAAAATGGAGATTTTGAAAGCGTCAGACAACCGTGGCCATACCAATAAACTGGTCCATAACCTGTCATCGAGAACCCTGACTTATGCACAGACGAAACTGCTGCAACGCAATATGGGTCATAACTTGATGGATGTGCAAGCCATTGATTTCGTTGCGGCCTTAGAGCCGACTATCCAGCAGATTGGGGTTAATGATGAGACCAAGAACTCTATTTGACAGTGTGTTACAGAGCTGCTTATGGGCCATAGTCAATGTCAGGTCCTATCTGCCATGGAGAAGGAAGCCTTGGAACAATTGTGCAGTGATAGCACCATCGTCATATTGCTGGCGGATAAGGGCAGATCATTATGAATAAGCCAGAATATATCTGCAAGGCCCCTGTGTTGCTCAGTGATACCAGCACCTACCATATAATCACGAAAGACCCGATGACTATCCTCAAAAACCAGCTGAGAAACTTAAAAAACAGTAAAATCAGCGACAACATTTTAAAGACAATATGCCCCTGGGATTCGGCCATGGCCAGGTTTTATGGGCTTCCAAAATCCATAAGGAAGGGATCCCACTGCGACCGATTGTGTCGTTCAGGGACACATCGACCTTGGGCTTAGCCAAATGGCTAAGCAGAGGGATCGGATATCGGGTGGAGTATAGTGAAACCACAGTGAAATCATCGGAGGAATTCCTGAACAGGATAAAAATGTTAAAGGTAGAGGAGGATGAGGTTTTAGTGTCTTTTGACGTAACCTCACTCTTTACCTCGATCCCTATTGTAGCTATTGTAATAGCTGCCTGCAACAAGAGGGAGGGTGGCACCAGGGTTCCCTCCGTACTGAAGATCTCATCCAACTCATGAGCCTATGCCTCAAAATGTATTTTACGTTCCAGGGCATCATCTATGAGCAGGTAAAAGATACGCTGATGGGATCCCCGATTTCGTGGAACATCGCAGAGGCGGTCCTGCAACAACTTGAGACCAAAGTGATGGCTGCGTATCACCCTAAATTTTGGGTAAGATATGTGGATGACACTTTCGCTGTCATTAAAAAGCAAGACAGCGCTAGGTTCATGAGAGAATTAAATTCAGTTTATCCAGACATCCGCTTTACAGCGGAAGAAGAGACAATAGCACACTTGCATTTTTGGATGTCCTAGTCAGCGTCAACCGAACGGCACCCTCCACATGGCTGTCCACCGAAAGTCAACCCACACAGGTAGAATCTTACATTATAGGAGCAACCACCCCATGATGCACCAAATTGGCTGTATTAAAACATTGCTCAAGCGTGTGAACATCCATTGTAACACGGATAGGGCCAAGGTCAAGGAGAGAAGTCATTTATATCGTATCTGTAGGTGAAACGGCTATCCAATTGATTTCATCAGGCGATATAGCAGACTGCATGAACCTCATGTAAGGCAACGTACAGACGCTCCTATGGCATGGATAACACTACCACATGTCAATAGGGTATCAGAGGCAATGGCACGTATAATGGCCCCATATAACATCAGCATCACCCACAAACCAAATCAAACCTTACGTGCCAAAGTGATGTGCCCAAAGGAGCTGCTTCCCAATGAAGCAAGATCTTCGGTGATATATAGGGTGCAGTGTAAGGACTTCCACTGTAATTATATTGGGGAGACAACCAAATGGCTTAGAACTAGGATCCACAAATACGAGCTGGCCACAAACAACGCTCGCAGGTGTGGGTGCATATGGCCAGCAACAATCACGTGTTCAACCTTGCCAGGGTGGAGGCCATCGCCCAGGACATCACCAAGGGCAGCCAGTTGCTAAAGGAAGCGTGACTATCTGATGAGCACTCTTATCAATCGCCACATAGAGTTACTGCCTGCTTATCAGGCACTAAGGAAGTGGGAACAATGGCACAACTCACAATGAGTGCAACGGGTGCAGCTCACGCAAGATCAGAACCGGGAGCCCATACAACAGCAAAGAATTACGATCGGTGAAGGTGAGGAATCCCCAACACGATCCACACAGGAACCAGTGATGGGAGACGGGGTGCTACACACACAACAGGGTAGGATGGCCATAGGACAAGGAACATTGGAAGACCATCCCATGGCAACAGGTATCCAGCCACGCCCAAAGTGGACAAAGAGAGTGACAGTAGGAGAAGCGATGGTCCCCGAACTCATGAATATGCAGACGGATGCGAGACAACTAGAAACAATATGTTTAGCTGGGGTGGGTAGACTGGTAACACTCCATGAGCAGAGCGTAAAAAAAGCAGGTTTCCGAACCTCCGGCATTCCACTCTGATTGCCGACGAAAGCTAAGTTTATTAAATGAATATGAATATACCCGGAATTCGCATTTTTCCATTTACAGATAATCGACTTACAATAGTTCAATTTAGTGACTGTTCAAAGTTACAGCGGCACTGAAAAAAGTGACTTATGACCATTTTTCACACTTTATGACCTTTGCAGCATCCTCATGATCATGTGATTTATATTCAGATGCTTGAAACTGGTTCATATTTATGATGGTTGCAGTGTCCCAGAGTCATGTGATCACCTTTTGTGACCTTCTGATAAGCAAAGACAACAGGATTCATTTATCAACGGTAATATTAATTTAACAACTGCAGTGATTCACTTAACAAATGTGGCAAGAAAAGTGGTAAAATGGGGCAAAACTCACCTAACCAATTTCTCACTTAGCAACATAAATTTTGGGCTCAATTGTTGTCATAAGTCAAGGACTACCTATATAAGTTTTAGTTTGTAGATCCATGTATCAAAAAAATTGGGTGATTAACTGATAGAGCTGGATTTATAGTGGCAGTGATTTTATTCCAATATATTCTTGTACAGTGAATTGGAGTGCATGCATTTTCTTGAATCAGAGAGGCAGATTGTTTTCGATTTGAATTGAAAAATTGTATTCTTCATTAACAGTTTAGATGTCATTGTTAACATTTATAATTACAGAAAGATTGTATAATTCTCATTGTTCAGTAAGATTTTTCATGTTTTTTTTTCGATATTGAAAGTCTACCTTAAGATCTTCATTATTTCATCACGTACAATTTTGGTTCTTTGTTTATAAAAAAGGAATGGGCTAGACTTAGTGAAGATTTGGGCATGCTTCAAAATTGTATCTGTCTGATGTAGTTCAAAACTGGATTTGGGAAGGATGGGAAGATGATTGTGAGTTCTGATTTCAATGTAAAATTACAACACTTGCCAACACTTATCCTGATCTTGGTTCCTGAATAATCTGCCATTATGCACTTTATTCCATGGTCTTTTTATTGTTGTTTGTTACAGTGCCTCAGGTAGTATTTTATAGCAAATTCATAACAAATTATTCTGAAAATGGTAATTTTCTTATAAAAACTATAATGCATTAATATGTAATGCATAATAAGAACAGCATGATTAAGAGCAGAAAAAAAGGAGAACGTCTTCTGTGGCATTGCATTTGTTCATTCTTTTCTCTAAGTATACTTAACATAATTGGGAAGTGTTTGTTCAGTATTATCTCTTGTTAGAAAAGACAAACAAAAGAACTAAGGTATTGTTTTGTAAGACAGAGATGAAAAAGTTTATTATTATTATGAAAATAATAATTTCAATATTATATAGTGAGATAGGTAGAAAGATAGGTAGGTAGGTAGATAAATAGATACAGATAGTCCTCGACTTATGACCACAATTCAACCCAAAATTTCTGCTACTAAGCAAGACATTTATTTTGTCTCATTTTACAACCTTTCTTGCAGCTTTTATTAGAATATAAAATATAAAATACAAAGGAGAAAATAATGGGAACTATGGGAGGGGAAAAGGAAAAAGGAGAAAGTGTGGGTAAAAAGGGGAAAAATAAAAAACAGTGTTGACTTCCGACTCTTTAGTGCAGGGCTTTTCAACCTTTTCACCCATTGTACCACTTTTAGGATATGGCAATATCCGAGTACCACCAGTTGCCTAGCAAGGTGTCAAAAACTTGATGACCAAAAAAAAAAAAAAGGAAAAAAATGATAAAGTAGTCCTCGACTTACAACAGTTCACTTAGTGACTGTTCGAAGTTACAATGGCACTGAAAAAAGTGCCCCCCAAGGCACAGCCAAGCAAGACACCTGCCTGCCCACTCGGCGGTGCTCTTCCTCCTGTCCAAGGTTTTCATTGTTGTGAGCATGTCTGTTGCGGATTGGCAGCGGGAGTGGAGTGGGGGGGTGTTTGGTTTTTATTCCCCCCGTCTGCTGACTGGTTGCAGCAGGTTTTGGTCACTTCACATGACCCTGGGACATTGTGACCATCATAAATATGAATCAGTTGCCAAGCATCTGAATGTAAATCACAAGACCCTGGAGATGCTGCAACATTCCAGCTGATTGGCACTTCTTCTGGGCTCAGCGGAAGTGCTAGGATCAGCGCTAAGCTCCAGCTGGAGCCTGGCACTGATCCTGGCACTTCCACTGAGTCCTGACAGTCCCGAAGAAGCACTGATTGTGGTGCTTCCGCTGAGCCCTGACAGCCCTGCAGCTCCAGCCATCTCTTTCTCAGGCTTGTGTGGTGCTGCCACTGGTTCAGCTCATTCCCCTCCCCCGCTACCACTTTTCTAGGATGGTCCTGTACCACCTGCCAGGTGCCAATGTACCACAGGTGGTACCCGTACTAGTTGAAATGCCCTGCTTTAGTGCACTAGAAAAGGGCTTTTCAACCTTTTCACAGATGGTTACAACTATTAGGACATGACAATATTCGAGTACCACCAGTGGCTTAGCATGGTGTCAAAAACTTAATGACCAAAAAAGAGGAAAAAAATGATAAAGTACATCCACGTTTAATGGGAAACTTGTGCCTGTTTCTGTGACATTAATCTTTGCACTCATGGCTGGAAAGTGTTTACTGAAAGAATTAAGTCAGATTCCAGCTAAAGACAATTCCTTTCCTTAAGTTTGTAATGCTACAATAGCTTTTCCCCCCACTTCTGGGTATAGTTTTGCAACTTGGCTCCAGAATTCAGTCAGTGTTTTTTCATTAAAAAGTTCCTTCAAAAAAAGAAAAAAAAACCCATCATATTTAACTTTTAACTCACCTTAAATTAAGTCATATAAACAAATCTCTACAACAGTTACTATAAAATTTACTCATAAAATAAATGAAACTTTATAGTCCTATATTTTTTCTGAATATAATCTATCCATCTTCTCCATACAATAATATATCTTTCTTGCGTATGATCCTTCAAATAAGCAGAAATTTTTGCCATTTCTGCAAAGTTAGAAACTTTAAATATCCATTCTTCTAAAGTAGGCAACGAGTCCTTCTTCCAATACGAGCCTACTAATAACCTTGCTGCAGTTAATAAATTCAACATTAAAGTAATTTCTTTGTCATTTAAATCCACAAAGATACCCAATAGGAATAATTGAGGGGTGAACTTCATCTTCCTTTTAAAAATCTTTTGAATGTTCCACCAAATCATAATCCAAAAAGCCTTTACCTTTTTACAATTCCACCAAGCATGAAAATATGTCGCATCCATATTAGCACATCTCCAACATTTGGGTTGTAAATTTGGATACATACAATATAATTTTTTAGGATCTAAATGCCATCTGTAAAACATTTTATAAAAATTTTCCCTCAATTTTTGAGCTTGTGTAAATTTAACATTTCTAATCCAAATTGTCTCCCATAAGTCCAATGGGATCGGATCCTGGATATTCTGAGCCCATTTAATCATACAGTCTTTAACCAATTCTGTTTCAGAGTCTAATTCTATTAAAGCATTGTAAATTCTTTTTATATGGGCCTGACTCTGATCTTTAATCTGAATAACCAGATTTCCATCTTCTAGTGTTATTCCTTCTTTCTTATCTACAGTCCACCTGTCCACTATTTGTAAATATTGAAACCATGACTGTAGAATATTTTCTTGCCTTAATACATCTAGAGATTTTAAATGCCAATCCGAACCTGACCAAGTTAATAATTTTTATACGAAATTTTATCAAAGTTCATCCCCTTAGAAATCCCCTCAATTGCATGTCTAGGAATCCCCCAGATAGGTATTTTATAGTTTAACCTATAATAATACTTTTTCCAAACTCGAAGTAAGGCACTCTTCAAAATATGTGATTTGAAAGCCCGGTCCACTTTCTTATTAAAAATTAAATATGCATGCCAACCATACATTAAATCCCACCCTTTAAAAACAAGAATATCCTTATTTGTTAAATTAAGCCAATCACTCATCCAAGTTAAGGTGGCTGCGTCATAGTATAATTTCAAGTTAGATGCTTTAAGTCCTCTTTCTCGGGCATCTTGCAAAATCTTAAACTTAACCCTTGGTTTTTTCCCCAGCCCAAATGAATTTATTGATACCCTTCTGCCATTCCTCCAAATTTACATCTTTTTTTAAAATAGGTATCATCTGAAACAAGAAAAGAAACTTTGGTAGAACATTCATTTTTACAGCTGAAATTCTCCCCAACAGTGACAATTGCAGTTTTTTCAGTCATTTAAATCCTTTTGCACTTTTGCCCATAATAATTCATAATTATTTTTATACAATTTTCCATTTGAGGCAGTTAAATATACTCCCAGATATTTAACCTTTTTCACCATCTGAAAACCTGTGGCTTTAACCAAACTTTCTTTGTCATTTTTTTTCTTTTTTCTTTTCTTTTTTTATTATTGTTAACTTTCTTATTAATAACCCTGTACTCTGCTCTGGGAAGCGAGGGGGGGAGAGTTGAGGGTGGGTGGGTGGGTGAATGGGTGGGTAATGATAATATAGTCATGGTAAATGCTTGGGCATTTCCCCTATGCTGCGTTCATGTGTGTGAGAGGGATGAGAGGGGAGGAAGGAGTAGGGAGGAAGTAGGATGATTAGAGGAGAAGGGGAGGGGAAGAGAGTAGGAGGGGAGGAGAAAAAGAGGAGGGAAGTAGGGAAGGATTAGAGAGGGTGGACGGAGCCTGGGGGGAATGGGTAGGCGGTACCAATGGTTAGGAATTTATTTTATTTTGTATGAATAAATGGAAAATAAAAACTTTTTAATAAAAAAAAGTTCCTTCAAATTGCAGTTTGATGTAAATTCCAGAAGTACTTCTTGCTCTTCAGAGGAACAGTCAGAGTTCACAACATTGTCCATAATGAAGGGCAATGCAACCCAACAAATTCCAGTATCACATCCTCTTGACACTAATGGGAAATACAACACAAACTCGATGTGCAATTTTTCCAAGTGATTTTTGATGGCAATTTCAATATCTTCAAGTGTCAACAACAGAATTTACTTCAATAAAGTCTGATACATTGGGAAATGATGCAATATTTCGTTTCTTGGCCTATCCACCAGAAGATTTTTTTTGTAGAATGCATAAACTTTGTCTTCCATAATAAACACATTATGACTGTGGCCCTGCAGCAACTGATTAAGTTCATCTAGCTTTTTAAATATGTCAGCCAAATAGGCAAGACAGTACACCCAGAAAACATTTTCAAACTTTTCTGTTAGGGGTGATGAAACATTCGTCAGGAATAAGTGCGCTTCATCTATTGGCTTTTCGATGGGCTCTTTACATTTTGTTGTAAAATGTCTCTGGAGCAAAGAAGGCTTCATGGAATGCTTGGATACTACTTCATTGCAGATAACACAAACAGGAAACTGCCGATCATTTTTTTCCATGAAATAAAATCCAAACTTCAAACAATCTTCACTGTATTTTCGATTCGGTGCTGGTTTTAATTTCTTCGGTGGCGGTTCCTTTGCTGAATCACTTTCCCTTTGCACTAATGAACGTATGATGAATTTCTCTATATTTATTAATTTGCTAGTCATCTCTCTCTTTCTCTCTTTCTCTCTCTCTCTCTCTCTCTCTCACATACACACACACACATACACTCTTTGCTCACAAAAACCTCTTCTCTCTCTTTCTCCATGTGTTTTTTTTCTCTCCCTTTTCCGCCAAAACTTGCTCCTTTTATACCTTCTCCTCTCTCCACCCTCCTCCTCCTTTTCTCTCCCAGGTATGCCGGAAGTTCCAATCTGCATGTAGCCACAAGTGGGGCTTCTGCTGAGCCCCAAAGCCCTACAAGTCCAGTTGATCTCCTCCAGATCTGTGTGGCATCGCTTTAGCTCGTTCCCTTCCCCGCTACACTTGGCTACGGGTTGGGTACCACCTGCCAGGTGCTAAAGTACCATCGGTTGAAAAGCCCTGCACTAGAAGATAATAACATTAACAACCTCAACCTCTTTCCTGTTATATAACAATATATATTAGCCATTTCTATAACAACAAACCTATCTAATCAACAAAACCAAAATCAAAGTTTCATTTTTCCATCACAAGCACAAAATCCAAAAGTGGTAAAAATCAAAATTGATATATTCCTTTATTTGAATAAAGGAATCAATGTAATCATCTTTACTTTTTTCTTTGCTGTAGAAAATAATATATATTTTTATTTTCTCTTTATTAATCTTTATAGATATCATCATTTATATTATCAAAATTCACTGTTCTCTTTCAGATTCTTTAACCTTAAAGGAAAAAAAAACATTTTTAAACATCCATTTTAAACTTCTAAACTTTAAAAATCTTTGGAAAATCAATAAATTCTAATGCATCTTTTTTAAACTTGCTCTTTACATTGATATTTTCGAATACACTTTAATAATTTTACCAGCTGTAGGAATTACTTAAGCACTATAAATATTAAAACACATTTTCAAACCCACTTCACATTAAAACTTTCAATAACATATATGAGACACTTAAAAATCATCCTAATTCCAATTAACTTATTAAATTTAAGTCACTCACTCATAATGTGAAATAGTCTAAAGATTTGCCTTACAACTTGATTTTACAAGCCTAATTTTATAAGCCTTTACAACTTAATCATCTAAGCTTCTATTCTGTTCGTATAGTTAGGGAAACAGTAACATTGTACAACTTCCTGAATTAAAAAAAGTACTTTACAAAAGGAAAAAACTGTTAATAAATAAAAGCAGTTTCCCTTGTTTCCCTACTTTATTTCTTTGAACTACTCAATTTGTTGTTGTTAGTTGCGAAGTCGTGTCCGACCCATCGTGACCCCATGGACAATGTTCCTCCAGGCCTTCCTGTCCTCTTATATCTTTTGGAGTCCATTTAAGCTCATACCTACTGCTTCAGTGACTCCATCCAGCCACCTCATTCTCTATCGTCCCATTCTTCTATTGCCCTCAATCTTTCCCAGCATTAGGCTCTTCTCCTTCCTTCTCATTAGGTGGTGAACGTACTTGAGTTTCAACTTCAGGATCTGGCCTTCTAAAGAGCAATCAGGGTTGATCTCCTCCAGGACTGACCGGTTTGATCGCCTTGCAGTCCAGGAGACTCGCAGGAATCTTCTCCAGCACCATTGTTCAAAGGCCTCAATTCTTTTGCGCTCAGCCTTCCTTATGGTCCAACTTTCACAGCCATACATGGTCTTGACTATACGTACTTTTGTTGGCAGGGTGATGTCTCTGCTTTTTAGTATGCTGTCTAGATTTGCCATAGCTTTCCTCCCCAGGAGCAAGCGTCTTTTAATTTCTTGGCTGCAGTCCCTATCTGTGGTGATCTTGGAACCCAGGAAGATAAAATCTGTCACTACCTCCATTTCTTCCCCATCTATTTGTCAGGAACTGAGAGGGCCAGATGCCATGATTTTGGTTTTTTTAATGTTGAGTTTCAAGCCAACTTTTGCACTCTCCTTCTTCACCCTCATCAAGAGGCTCTTTAGTTCCTCTTCACTTTCTGCCATTAGAGTGGTATCATCTGCATATCTTAGGTTGTTGATATTTCTCCCGGCAATCTTAATTCCAACTTTTGATTCTGCCTTTCTCATGATGTGCTCTGCATATAAGTTAAATAGGCAGGGTGACAGAATACAGCCTTGCTGGACTCCTTTCCCAATTTTGAACCAATCAGTGGTTCTGTGTCCAGTTCTCACTGTTGCTTCTTGACCCGCATATAGGTTTCTCAAGAGACAAATAAGATGGTCTGGTACTCCCATCTCTTTAAGAACTTGCCACAATTTGTTGTGATCCACACAATCAAAGGCTTTTGCATAGTCAATGAAGCAGAAGTGGATGTTTTTCTGGAACTCCCTAGCTTTCTCCATGATCCAGCGTATGTTGGCAATTTGATCTCTAGTTCCTCTGCCTCTTCGAAATCCTGCCTGTACTTCTGGTAGTTCTCGATCCACATACTGCTGGAGTCTAGCTTGTAGGATTTTAAGCATAACTTTACTAGCATGTGAAATGAGTGCAATGGTGCGATAGTTTGAACATTCTTTGGCATTGCCTTTCTTTGGAATTGGAATGTAAACTGACCTTTTCCAATCGTGTGGCCACTGCTGAATTTTCCAAATTTGCTGGCAAATTGAGTGTAGCACTTTTACTGCATTGTCTTTTAAGATTTTGAATAGGTCAGCTGGAATACTGTCACCTCCACTAGCTTTGTTGTTGCTCAGCTTTCATAAGCCCCATTTAACTTCACATTCTAGGATGTCTAGCTCGAAGTCAGTGACCACCCCATCGTGGTTATCTGGGATGTTAAGCTCGTTCTTGTATAGTTCTTCTGTGTAATTTTGCCACCTCTTCTTAATCTCTTCTGCCTCTGTTAGGTCCCTGCCATTTTGGTCCTTTATCATGCCCATCTTTGCATGAAACATTCCCTTCATATCTCCAATTTTCTTGAAGAGATCTCTGGTTCTCCCTATTCTATTGTTCTCTTCTATTTCTTTGCACTCTTCATTTAAGAGGGCATTTTTATCTCTTCTAGCTATTCTCTGGAATTCTGCATTCAATTGGGTGTGTCTTTCTCTTTCTCCCTTGCCTTTTGCTTCCCTTCTTTCCTCAGCTATTTGCAAAGCTTCTTCAGACAGCTATTTTGCTTTCTTGCATTTCTTTTTCTTTGGGATGGTTTTAGTTGCTACCTCTTATACAATGTTGTGAACCTCCGTCCATAGTTCTTCAGGCACTAATTCCTTAAATCTATTTTGTCACCTGTACTGTATATTCATCAGGGATATGATTTAGTTCATACCTGAGTGGCCTAGTGTTTTTCCCTACTTTCTTCAATTTATTCCTAAATTTTGCAACGAGAAGCTCATGATCTGAGCTACAGTCAGCTCCCTGTCTTGTTTTTACTGACTGTATAGAGGTTCTCCATCTTTGGCTGCAGAGCACATAGTCAATTTGATTTCTGTGTTGACTGGTGATGTCCATGTGTCTCTTGGGTTGTTGGAAAAGAGTGTTTGCTATGACCATTGTATTCTCTTGACAAAATTCTGTCAGCCTGCGCCCTGCTTCATTTTGTACTCCAAGGCCAAACATTCCTGTTATTCCGTTTATCTTTTGGTTTCCTACTTTAACATTCCAATCCCCCATGATGATAAGGACATCATTTTTTGCTGTTAATTCTATAAGTGCTGCTTCATAGAATCAGTCAATTTCATCCTCTTCAACACCAGTGGTTGGGGCTTAGACTTGGATTACTGTGATATTGAATGGTTTGCCTTGGATTTGCACTGAGATCATTCTGTTATTTTGGGGATTGTATCCCAGTATTGCTTTTCCTACTCTTTTATTGACTATGAAGGCTACTCCATTTCTTCTGAGGAATTCTTGCCCGCAGTAGTATACCTGATGATCCTCTGAATTAAATTTACCCATTCCTGTCCATTTTAGTTCGCTGATTCCTAAGATGTCGATGTTCAGTCTTGTCATCTCTTGTTTGACCACGTCCAGTTTGCCTTGATTCATGGAACTTACATTCCAGGTTCCTATGGAGAAAAGATCTTTACAGCATCAGACTTTCCTTTCACTACCAGATGCATCCACAGCTGAGCGTCCTTTCGGCTTTGGCCCTGTCGCTTCACTCTTTCTGGTGCTACTAGTACTAGCCCTCTGCTCTTCCCCAGTAGCATATTGGACACCTTTCGACCTGAGGGGCTCATCTTCCAGCATCATATCTTTTTGCCTTTTGGTACTGTCCATGGGGTTTTCATGGCAAAGATACTGGAGTGGGTTGCCATTTCCTTCTCCAGTGGATCACATTTTGTCAGAACTCTCTGCTATGACCTGTCCGTCTTGGGTGGCCCTGCACAGCATAGCTCATAGCTTCATTGGGTTACGCAAGCCCCTTCGCCACGACAAGGCAGTAATCCATGAAGGAGGAACTACTCAATATTATCTTTATTATGATCACAGACCAGCATTTTCCTGTAATCTTGGAAAATGTGCAAACTTTGTAATTAATGAACCATCAGTCTATGTACACAAAGATTTGAGGAATGGAAACTTGGAGAAAGTATATCTGCAAGTATATCATATGGCTGATGACATACATTTAAAAATAATTTCTTAGTAAAATTTCTTGTTCATAGTATCTGTTTTAAGCTATCATAGTAATATATTGTCAATATATTTTGCAGAGATTTCTTGCCCCGTGGATCTGGAATTGTTACCCGACGACCTCTCATTCTTCAGCTTATCTTTTCTAAAACAGGTAAGTGGTCCCTTCATTTATGCTTAAAAAATAATCCAAATTCTTTTGTGAAAAATGTTATATTCATGTATAGTTTCTTCTTGGATTTAGAGTATTTTACATATTCAGTCATACCTTAAAAATTAGTATGCATGATGCAGTATTTAGTATGGTTAAATTGTGATAATACCTTATAATGCTTACATGAGCTCTCAAAAATTTCCCTTAGATTTGTATTTGAGCTTCACAAAAGATACCGCTTCTCTTTCAGAATATGCAGAATTTTTGCACTGCAAATCTAAGAAGTTTACAGATTTTGATGAAGTCCGACAGGAGATTGAAGCTGAGACTGATAGGGCGACAGGAACAAACAAAGGCATTTCTCCTGTTCCTATTAACCTGAGGGTATATTCACCACATGGTAAGTGTTGTGGGTTTTTCTAAAAATTGGATGTTATATCTTCTCAATAACTAGGAAAGAAGATGGAAATTTGTTGCAATCATAAGTCAGGTCTCCACATGACCGGACTCAAATTTATGACAATTTTTATGACGATTATCAAGAAAATCATTGCAGTTGTTAAGCAAAGCACATAGTCGTTAAATGAATCACATCATAAGTTAAACCCAGCTTATCTATTGGGTAGTTTTTGCCTTTTTGTTTTAAAAAGCAAAAAATGTTGCAAAATGTGATCACATGACTGAAGGATGCTGCAACCAGTTGTAAATATAAACCAGTTGCCAAGTGCCTGAAATGTGATCAAATTGACTACGGAATCTGGTGCAACAGTCGTAATTTCAAGGAGAAATCTTAAGTAACTTTTTTCATCATAGAAGTCCATTATAACTTTGAACAATCATTAAGCAATTGTTTGTAAGTTGAGGACAGTAGTAAAATTGTCCTATTTCTTTTTTTTTTGTAAAAAGTTTTTGTTTTCAATTTTTCATTACATTCATAAAAAGTACTTCAAATAAAGAATAAAATAAATTTATATACACAACTTTCGGTATTGCTCACCCATTTCCCCCCAAACCACATCCACCCTCTAACCTTCACTCACTTCCCTCTTTCTCCCTCTTCTTCCTCACTCTCCCCCTCTCCTCCTTCTCCTCAACCTTCCTACTTACTTCTCCCCTTCCTCCTATTTTCTCACTCTGGATGCAGTCCAGGGGAAATTCCCAAGCAATTCCTCTCTCCAAATTGAAACATCAATATTATATACAATAAAACTATTTCTACTTATTTGACCTATTTAACCTCCAACCCATCCTCCCCCCACCCCCCTCTCCCCTCCCCCCCCAACTTCCCAGAGCCAAGTACAGGGTTATACAAACATATTAAACATAATCTACTTAAGTTTACTAATTATACAATAACCAAAATCATACTAACTCTCTTCAAACTTTAACATCATAATTTTATAAACAAATCCATTACTCATAAAATAAATGAAACTTTGTAGTACCATATTTCTTCTGAACATATTCTATCCATCTTCTCCATACAATAACATATCTCTCTTGTGAACGATCCTTTAAATAAGCAGAAATTTTAGCCATTTCTGCTAAATTAGAAACCTTAAATACCCATTCTTCTAAAGAAGGCAGAGAGTCTTTCTTCCAATATTGACCCCCAATAATCTTGCTGCTATTATTAAATTCAACCTTAAAATAGGCTTCCGGTGGCTGCGCCGTGACGATGGCGGCTTTCTGATAGCCGTCCATCACAGGAAAGTGTAAAAGCCAGCAAGACAGCGTTGATCAGCTGTTTTGCGGCTTGAAACCTTCCTCCCGGGCGAAGGGAGGAAGGTGAGCTTTCTCCCGGATAGAAGTAGAGTCTTACCAATCTCCCAGAGATTTTTTCTTGGGAGATGAAGAGTGAGAGCTCCTTCGGAGTCTGAGTGTGCTCCGCTTCCTTGGACGCCTTTGTTCTCCGGCGGGAGAACGAAGCTAGACGCTGCCTCCACTGCTGCTGCTTAAATGGAAACTGTAAGTTAATTTAAAAGCAGACGGAACGGTCAGGAGGACAAGAATTGGATGGTTTTATTTTAAACTTAACTCATGTGAGAATTAACATCTTCTCCTGCTATTATTTTAACAAACTGTCGGAGTGAAGAAATATGGCGGAGGAGTCCTGCTTCTTTGTTACTTTCTTTGTTTGAGAACTTTCACTTTCTACTTTCCATTTACTATTTTCAGCTGGCAACAAAATTTCAACAACGCAATAGATTTGGTTTACTTAAAGAAAACTCTTCTTTTTTAAAGGGGAAATTGCTTTTTCTTCTCCTTTATTCCTATTTTATTATTATTTTATTCCCCCCCTTTTTTCCGTTTTTCTAAAACTTCAATCTCTTCTCCAGTAATTCAGACTGTATAACAACCTAAACCTAAACCTTCCCCACCTTCTCCTCCACCTCAGGCAATTACACTTAAGGATTTACAAGATGCTTTGGATAAGACTGTACAAAAAACAGCAGAGCTCTGGGTGCAAAAAAATAATGAGATGAGGGAAGATATTGTGTTTGCACTCCAGGGGCTTGCTAGTCATATAGAAAGGATTGATGACCGTGTGGATGAGGTGGTTGGTAATGTTGAAATATTACAAGACAGAGTTGAAAAAATAGAAGATAATGTGGATGTTGCACAGAATGAAATTATAATGTCACAATATAGAGAAATGGAGTATGCTTTGAGAATAAGAGGCTTGAAGGAAAATGTTCAGGAGAATTTGAAAGAAGAAATTGCAGCAGAACTGGCTTCTGTTTTGGAATGTGATCCTGAAGGAATGTTGAGAGATACAGAATAATAGATCTTCAGAGTTAATTCATGGGTTGCAAAACAGAGAAAATTACCAAGAGATGTGGTTGTTTATTTTGCTAGAAGATCACTTCGTAATGAAATTATACAGGCTTTCTATAAGCAAAGATTTCAGATTGCAGCTCAAGATGTGATAATTTTAAAGGAAATACCTTCAAAAATTCTTAGAAAAAGAAAAGACTTTGCTTTTTTGGCTGAAGAACTTAAGAAATGACAAATTCAATTTAGATGGGACATACCTGTGGGGATAGTGGTGACCTATGTTGGCACACGATATCGTCTTAATACAATTTCAAAAGCAAGAGATTTCTATGTTACTGTTTTAAAAGAAGGTCTACCACCATCTCCAAGATCAAAAAAGGATGAGAGCAAGGCAGAAGCACAGTTGGCTGTAGGTGTAATGCCACTTTTCGGAGAAGAATTATTGGTTGAATCTATGCAACAGAGTTTGCAAATAAGAGAAGACCCAAGGGAACAGAGAATTACACGTGCTGCTCATAAATGTAGAGAAAGAGAACAACAACAACAACAAAAGGTAGATGATGGAGTTTCACCACAGTCTACTTCGGAGCCAGTGGGAGGAGCAAGGCCAAAGAGGTCATCGACTGCAAATTTAGAGGTTTTGTTCCAAAGGCTTCAACCTGCCAAGAATGGCAAAGCTTCTAACCTGGAATGTTAATGGCCTTAATTCACCACAGAAAAGAAAGACTTTCATTATTTGAAACAACACAGAAATTATATTATTTGTTTACAAGAGACTCATATTATTTCTAAAGATCAAAACTACTTGTTTAGCCCCCGGCTGGGGGTACACTTCATAGCTTCTGCTTTGCAGAAAAAAGGAGGTGTAGTTATGTGAGAAAGGATCTTTCACCGAAATTAATTGATTTTGATCCACAAGGCAGATATGTCATTATTGATTTATTAATAAATGATAAGAGAACTCTTCTTGTTGGATTATATGCTCCCAATCAACAACAAAAATATTTCTACAAGATGATTCACCAGAAATTAATTTCTTTGGATTACAAGTCAGTTATTATGATGGGAGATTGGAATGGTGTTTTAGATTCAAGTATAGATAAGAAGGATTCTTCTAAAGTTTCTAATCATGCAAGACTTCCTAAAGCTTTTTTTGATTTAAAGGATGATTTGGTACTTAGAGACATTTGGAGAGAATGGAATATTCAGGAAAAAGATTTTACCTTTTTCTCAGATAGGCACCAATCTTATTCTAGAATTGACTTTTTTTTAGTTACTAATGATTTCTTTTCTAGGGTGAAGAATATCAAGATATTTCCTAGAATATTTTCAGATCACAGTCCTATATGGTTGGAAATTTTTCTGGAAGAAGGGACTAGAAGGTCTTGGAGGTTGAACGAGAATATACAGAGATGTAGAGGTTATTTAAAGGAATTTTTTGCTTGGAACATGAATAAGGCATACCTCGATGCCAATGGTATGGGATTCTAGTAAAGCATATATGAGAGGGATTTTGATTTCTATGAATAATGCTCATAGATGTAAACAGATTAAGAAACATAAAGAGTTGGAAGATGAGATTAAATGTAAGGAAAAGATTTTAATATCAAACGCAATGGATAATAACTTAAAGGTTTCTATAACTCTGCTTAAGGAGCAATTTAATATGTTAATAGCGGATCAGATGGCAACTAATTTGAGGTATATGAAACACAATACATTTTGTAATGCAAATAAACCTGGTAGATGGTTGGCTTATCAATTACGTAAGAAACAGAAATCAAGAACTATAGATAAAATAATTTATAAAGTAAAGAAGTGTATCAACAAAATTTGATTAAAAAGACTTTTTTAGATTTTTATTCAAAGTTATACGCTAGTGAAACTATACAAATTTTAGACATAGAAAAACATTTACAGGAAGCACATTTTCCTAGACTTATGATTGACCAATGTGATGGGATTAATGGTTTAATTACTTCTGAAGAGATTATTTCTGCAATTAAACAATTGAAGGTTGGCAAGACTCCAGGTACTGATGGACTAAGAGCAATTTATTATAAGATGCTATCTGAAGAAATGATAGAACCATTAAAGGAACTTTTCAATGATATTTTGTTGGGAGCAGAGCTATCTTGGAGAAGGGCTTTTATATCAGGAAGGATCTGTCCCAACCTAGAAATTATAGGCCTTTATCTCTTTTAAATACAGATTTTAAAATAAGATTTTTGCAAAGATACTGGCAAATAGATTAATGCAGGTTTTGAAACAATTGATTCATACTGACCAATCTGGATTTATAATGGGAAAATATATGAAATATAATGTAAGACAAATTGTTAACCTAATAGAGTATTTGGATAAGAACAACCAAATCCCTGCTGCTTTAATATTTATAGATGCTGAGAAAGCTTTTGATCAATTAGATTGGAAATTTTTATTGAAAGTCGTAGAGGAAATGAACTTTGGAGATAAATTTTTGTGTGCTCTCAAGGCCATATATCAGCAACAATCGGCACAAATTATAATTAATGGTGGATTAACAGATGTTTTTAAAATAGAAAAAGGTACGAGACAGGGTGTCCCTTATCCCCCTTGTTATTTGTGTTAACAATGGAGATTTTACTTGTTAAAATTTGAGATTCATCTAAATTAAAAGGAATAAAAATAAGTAAGATTGATTATAGGCTGAGAGCTTTTGCTGATGATTTGGTTGTGACGTTATCCCACCCAACAGATTCGGTCAGAGACTTGGTTGAAATTTTAGCGCAATATGGACAGGTCTCTGGTTTTAAGGTGAATAAGAACAAAACTAAAATATTATTGAAAAATATGTCTATGAAGGGAAAAGATATTATAGCTGAAGCAACAGGTTATGAAGTAGTTAATAAGGTTAAGTATTTAGGAGTATATATCACAACATCTAATGGAAAATTGTATAAGAATAATTATGAACACCTATGGGTAAAAGTACAAAAAGATTTAAATGATTGGCAAAAATTACAACTATCGTTGTTGGGGAGAATTTCAGTAGTAAAAATGAATGTTCTACCAAAGTTTCTTTTTTTGTTTCAGATGATACCTATTTTAAAGAAGGATGCTAATTTGGATGAGTGGCAGAAGGGTATCAATAAATTTATCTGGGGTGGGAAGAAATCAAGGGTAAAGTTTAAGATTTTACAAGACACTTGAGAAAGAGGTGGACTTAAAGCACCTAATTTGAAATTATATTATGATGCGGCCACTTGAACTTTAGTAAGTGATTGGCTCAATTTAACAAATAAAAATATTCTTGCTCTTAAGGTTGGGATTTATTATATGGTTGGCATGCATATTTAATTTTTGATAAGAAAGTAGATCTGGTTTTTAAGTTCCACATTTTAAGAAATGCTTTACTTCGAGTCTGGAAGAAGTATTATTATAAGTTAAATTATAAAATACCTATTTGGGGGATTCCTGGACAAGCAATTCAGGAGGTTTCTAAGGGGGTGAATTTTGATAATATTTCGTATAAAGAATTACTTATTTGGTTGGGTACTGATTGGCAACTAAAGTCTTCAGATTTGTTAAGGCAAGAAAATATTTTACAATCATGGTTTCATTATTTGCAAATAGTGGAGAGGTGGACCTTAGATAAGAAAGTGGGAATTACTTTAGCAGATGAAAATTTGGTAATTCAGATTAAAGATCAGAAATATGCTCATATTAAAAGAATTTACAATGAGTTAATAAAATTGGTTTCGGAAACAGAGTTAGTAAAAGACTGTATGATTAAATGGGCTCAGAATATTCAGGAACCGATTTTATTGGATTTATGGGAGTTAATTTGGATTAGAAATGTTAAATTTACGCAGGCTCAAAATTTGAGGGAAAATTTTTATAAAATGTTTTATAGATGGCATCTGGATCCTAAAAAGTTGTCTTGTATGTACCCAAACCTGCAACCTAAATGTTGGAGATGTGGTAGTTTGGATGCAACTTATTTTCACGTTTGGTGGAGTTGTAAAAATATTAAAGCTTTTTGGATTATGATTTGGTGGCAAATTGTCCTATTTCTTGAAGTGATGATATTGAAAGAATGAAGCTCCACCAGAAAAAAGTCAAAAGTCAGATCCCAAATGTTGAAAATATCTTTCAATCTCATTATCTTTTTAAGGAAAAGAGGACTTTCAGAACCTTTTTTATCTAATTAGCTGTCTGATAGGAATATACATTTATCTTTATGTACGCTATATGTATGCTGTCATACATTTACATATACACACAACACACACACACATATATACATACACGAAAGTAGGGATGTACAAAATATTTCAATATGAAATGTTGCATTTCACAAAATGCTTCATTTTGAATTGTATAGATGGCCGTCTCATGCATTTTGAAAATGTTTTGAATGGTGGTTTTTGGATGTGCAGATTAAAACAATTGAATATGGGAAATTATTATATAACTTTAATGAGGAAGGAGAGAAAATAGATTTGTAACTGCAGTAAGGAAAATTAGAAGTGCTTTTTTATAATGTTACTAACAGCAAAAGTCTATATAGTTACCTTCAGGAAAATACTGAAAGAAATAATATGTAGATGTTGTCTCAAGAGCAAATTGTTTTGTAATTCTCTGAAAATAATGTCATAACTTATGAATATAATAATTAAAAGGTGAGAGTGTTATGGTAGTTATAAAGCTGACTTTAATTTATTTTTTAATTTTTAATTTCCTTCTTTCTTTCATTTAAATGAGCTTATTCTTGGCCTTAATAGTCGCTCCCCCCCCCAATGTGGAAAGGTTTTGGAAAAATCTCTAAGTTTCAGTTGATTTTAAGACAAAAGAGCATTTCTCAAGTGAAGGTCTTAGTCTTTGCTGATTTCCTTTTCAGTGTTGAATCTGACTCTGATTGATCTTCCGGGTATCACTAAAGTGCCAGTGGGTGACCAACCTCAGGACATAGAATACCAGATCAAAGATATGATTTTGCAGTTCATTAGCAGAGAGAGCAGCTTGATTCTTGCTGTGACTCCAGCCAATATGGATTTGGCCAACTCTGATGCGCTCAAGCAGGCTAAAGAAGTTGACCCACAAGGTAAATTATGTTTTTATATTTACTTGGATGCAGTGCATATATACATTCTTCATCACAGACTAGTGTGAGATTCCAAAATAGCAAATTATGATGATTTGTCCAGGTACCAAAATGCTGTTGCTGTTCTATAATTGCAATAGCAATTGATAAGACTTCAGTGACTTAAAAGAAATCTTCTGGTATTATTATTTATTTAAATTTATTGGCTGGCCAATTCCAGGGGACTCTGGACAGCGAACAAAACTAGAGAAAATATAAAAACGGACAAATATTAAATCAAATACAGAGCTCAACAAAATCAACAAAAACAAAATAGGGGCCACTGAACAAATAGTAAGCATTAATCCCAGATCTGGGCCAAAGCCAGTTTTTCAAACTTTAGGAGAGGGGATGCCATCTTTGGGGAAAATGCTGTTTCAGAGGGTGAGAGCCACAACATAGAATGCACACTTCCTAGGCCCAACAATATGGCAATGTTTAATTGAGGGAACCTGGAACATATGCAATCTGCTGGAACGTACAGGCCAGCAGATACAGTTGGAGATTCTCTCAGATATATAGGGCCTATGCCATATAGGGCTTTATAGGTAATAGCCAACATCTTGAATTGACTTGAAGCTAATTGGCAGCTAATGCAGCTCGCATAGGAGTGGTGACACAGGAGTGTGCCAAGAGGTGCTCTTTACTGATAGGAAGGGAAGCAGAGAAGAAGTGGAAGAAATAATAAAATTAAAGCACTCTTTAACCAGAGGTGCAAGATGATATTCCAGGGGGTGCGAAAACTTGGGTTTTCAAAATTATAGTATATGCATAATTTGTTGCTGTTATTTCAAACTTTTGCAAGGGGTGCGAGAATATATCAGAAGCATTCTAGGAGTGCGGGGTATAGAAAAGGTTGGGAACCACTGCTTTACCTCAAAATGCAAATAAGAACAAAATTGAGTAAATTTCTATTGTTTAGAGTAGTAACTTTTTAATTCTATGCTGCTGGCCAGGCTATTAAAACATTCCAGAAGCTCTATAAAATAAATGGGACATGAGACAGAAATGCAAAACCTAAACAAGCCAGCTCAACTAAGTATGTTGTTGTAATATATTTCAGCTAATTTTTTATTACTTGCTATAGTTCGTTGCAGTCAGCCAGATATTTATATTGGACTTGGCATAGGGCTTGAGATAGGCAGACGTTAATGTTTGATGGTATTAGAGGCATCATCGCAGGATGTAAGCTACTTTTGCAATTGACTGATGGTAAATTTGTCATACATACTATATTATATAAAGATTATTTTAAGAGCCATGGTGGTACAGTGGTTAGAATGAAGTATTACAGTCTGACTTTGCGCACTCCAAGAGTTCAATTCTGACTGGCTCAAGGTTGACTCAGCCTTCCATCCTTCTGAGGTCGGTAAAATGAGGATCCAGATTGTTGGGGGGGGGGAGCAATATGCTGACTCTATAAACCACTTAGAGAGGGCTATAAAGCACTATGAAGCAGTTATATGTCTAACTGCTATTGCTATTATTATTTTGCAAAGAAAAATGATCTTGAGAAAATTATTTTAGAAGTTGCTAAATTGATTACAATTCAATTACATTTCTTTTTTCTTTCTCAGGCCTAAGAACAATTGGAGTAATAACCAAGCTAGACCTGATGGATGAAGGCACTGATGCCAGAGATATCTTGGAGAATAAATTATTACCTCTGCGGAGAGGTAGAAAGCCATTCAGAATGATAGCTGATGGATATTTCTTTCAGTGAATCCTTTCTTGGGTTGTTAGTTAAATTCATAGGCAAAACAAGGAAGGAATACTGAAAAAAGTAGAATAGCTTGACTACTTTCAGTTGGTTTGCAGGTCTGAATTATGGGACTGAAACAGTATTGATTGCATTTGTGGATGAGCTCAGGTGGGAGTGGGATGGGGATGGTGCATTCATCCATGCTCTTCTTGATCTCTTGGCATCTTTCAGTATTGTTGATCAAGACATATTTCTGGATTGTGGACTAGGAGTGGGAGGCATAGTTCTGCGTTGATTCTCTTCCTCTAGGGTTAGTTCCAATTAGTGTTGATTTGGGATGGGGAGAACCTAGCTCATAATCCCTTCTCGGTGGAGTTCCTCAGGGATTTCCATTTTCAACTGCCCCACCCCTCAATCCAATTTTAATCAAGCCCACTATGCTTGTTTAGATTCATTTTACTAGTTATTCTGAGATGAATGCTATCCACCATCTTAAGTAATTTAAATAATAACTTCACATACCATGTATCTCTCATTAATATATCAGACACTCACTAATTTACAGTATTGCTTTTTTCCCTTTCTGACCCTCTTTCATGGAATGAAAGAAGAGATAAGACTTGAACTTCTTTCTGAGATGCTTTTAAATCTTTGGTGGTACAGTTGTAGCTGTTCTTTGGAGCATCATTTGTCTCGAAATTGTCATTAGGAAGGTATAATTGACAGGTCTTGAAAGTTGTTCTGTCATGTCCTTGCTTCTGGCACATTTCATGCACTTAGTTAACATACATATGTTTCAATTCATAGTAGTAGTGAGTCACCAACTAACAATATATCCAAAAGGACATTAGATGGAAATAGAATAACATAACAGAAAAATTAATTACTTTTATCCTTTCTAAGGTAAGATAATCTTAAATTAAGAATCTTCTTCCTTCCAGGTAAAATAATGATTCTACCTCTTTATCATTTGTGATTTCTAACCCACTGAAATTTGAAAAGCTAATACAGGCAGCAGCATCTTCTTATACTGGATACCTTTTGGTCTTAGGAAGCATCTGATATCATAGGTTACTTGTAATTATCTATCTTTTTTCCTCTGGAAATAAGCATTAAAAGCTGGAGCCATATATACTTGTTTAGAATAGTTATTTAGAAGCTAAGAAATAGTTCAGCAGAAAGTGCTTTAATATAGGTCATATGAATAGTTGATATGTAAAAGAAATACATAAGTCAGATTAGTCTTGGGCATTTCAGCAAAAATTGCTGAATTGCTGTCCTATTGGCTTGGACATCAAGGTTATGATTTCATACTATTCCCTTGGATAGCCATTAAATTGACAAGCTTTATCTGGTAATAGATAATTAGTACAGGACTAGGTGATTACTCATTTCACAAACTATGATTATGATTATCCATTTAGTCCAATTGAGAATCATTGTTCTGCATCTAGAATAAAACGCAAAATAAGTACATTCTTGTGGTCTTATATTCAGGTACTCCATTCTAGTTTTCTATATAATTTTGAATTCCTTTTTTCTATGTTAAAAATGGTCATTTAAGATCAGTAGTATGATGACATGATTGACAAGCAGATTGTTCAGGGTGAGATCCTATTGATCCAGAGTGTTTTATGCAAAGAAATAATAACATTATGTTCACAGTTTTAAAAATGGATTTCTAGACTTCAGTGATAGAAGTATATTCCCTCTGTTACCAGTATACTCTAACCTGACTTTGTTAAGTTGCTGCACTGTCTCATTCTACCTTTCTCAAAATTTCTTCTTGGCCCTGCATAAATTAAGACAGAACTTAAGATATGGAGTTGTCCCTTTGTAGGCTACATTGGAGTTGTGAACCGGAGCCAGAAGGATATTGATGGTAAAAAGGATATCAGAGCAGCATTGGCTGCTGAGCGCAAGTTCTTCCTTTCCCATCCTGCTTACAGACATATGGCTGATCGCATGGGAACTCCCCATTTGCAGAAGGTCTTGAACCAGGTAAGGTGTTCCTACAGCAGTCTTCATTTTTCTTGGCTCATTCTTATTTTTTACCTTCAGCTGAACATTACTACAAGTTTCTTTTATGCTTTCTAATGGTGTATATTATTGGAGAAGGTGTCTCTCTTATTTTAAACCTACATGTGAGTTTTTCTCTCTGTCTTAACATCCATAATTCAATTAGCTATGCTTCAGTTTAGAGCTAATTCAGATATTGCAAAGAAACAAGGGTATCTTGGTTTATAGTTAATTTAGATTTCTATACCAGGCATAAACAAACCTGCAGGAGTATTAATACTGGATAAATATGAATACATTTCTACTGAATGTGAGAAAACCTTGTTGAAGCCATAGATGTTCTATAGATGACATTACATAAAAGGATTCTGCTCTTTCTTAATTTACAATAATGAGAACAAAGTATGTTGGGGAGAGAATGGAATGTAAAGATTCTTGAGTACTATAATTACCTTCTAATTATTATCATTTCCCAATCAAGTAGGCTGTCTATCAGATCAGTACTCTTCTTTGAGAGCAAAATAGACTGGCAAGTACTTAAGCAAATAGTGCATGATTCAGCCTCACTGGCTTCAAAGGGAGGATGGCTTATTTTAGTAGTAAGAAACATTATGTAATAATATTAATATAAACTTATTGGTGCTTCATATATTCTCTTCAGCAATTGACAAATCATATCCGGGACACCCTGCCATCCTTGCGTAGCAAACTGCAGAGTCAGCTGCTGTCACTTGAAAAGGAGGTGGAGGAATATAAGAATTTTCGTCCTGATGATCCTACAAGGAAAACCAAAGCCTTATTACAGTAGGTCAACTCTATATTAAACTCTGGTTCTCATTTACAAAAAACTGAATAACAGAGTTGGAAGTGACCTTGGAGGTCTTCTAGTCCAACTCCTGCTCAAGCAGGAGAATCTATACTATTTCAGACAAATGGCTATTCAATCTCTTCTTAAAAACCTCCACTGATGGAGCACCCACAACTTCTGAAGGCAAGCCATTCCACCGATTGATTGTTCTAATTGTAAGGAAATTTCTCCTTATTTCTAGGTTGGATCTCTCCTTGATTAGTTTCGATCTGTTGCTTCTTGTCCTGTCCTCAGGTGCTCTGGAAAATAGCTTGATCCCCTTTTCTTTGTGGCAGCCCCTTAGATATTGGAAAACTATTAACATGTGATCCATAGTCCTTTTTTCTTAGACTAGATATACCCATTTCCTGCAACTGTTCTTCATATTTTAGCCTCCAGTCTCCTAATCATCTTTGTTGTTTTTCTCTGAACTCTTTCTAGAGTCTCAACATCATTTTTATATCATGGCAACCAAACTGGATGCAATATTCCAAGTGTGGATTTGCCAAGGCATTATAAAGTGGTATAACACTTCACATAATTCTCTCCCTCTGTTAATGCAGCCTAGGACTGTGTTGGCTTTTTTGGTGGTTGCAGCACACTGCTGGCTCATGTTTAAGTAGTTGTCCTCTAAGGCTCTTAGATCCCCTCTCACAGTTACTGCTATTGAGCCAGGAATTACCTAGTCTATACCTGTGCATTTGTTTTTGTTTTTCTTTTGTCTAAGTGTACAGTCTTATTTTTCCCACCATTCAATTTCATTTTGTTGGATAGGGCCCAGTGTACAAGATCCTTCTGGATCTTGAGCTATCTTCTGAGTGTCATCTCCCAAATTTGATGAATAGAATAGAATAGAGCTGGAAGGGACCTTGGAGGTCTTCTAGTCCACCCCCTTGCTCAAGCAGGAGAACCTATACCGTCTCAGACAGGTGAATGTCTAGTCTCTTCTTAAAAATCTCCAGTGATGGGCTTCTGGTTTGTAATCGCGGCGCTGGCGGCTATGTAGGACGTTTGCTGTCTCCGCCGTCCAGTTTTCTCCCGCCGGGGGACCCTGAAAAGGGTAGAAAGTCACCTGGAGGGGCGACAAGCATGAAGAGGACCCCCAAGTGATTGCGGAAGGGCGGCAGCCCTCCCGTTTGGTCCGGGGCAGCTCTTTGAACTGACGGGGAAAAATCAGCCATTAACATGGCCAATCATTAAGCTGCTACCAGCCGCGGCCAAAATTACCAACAAGCACTTCGAAAGCACCACGGAGGAATTGGCTGAGATCTTACCTTTCTTCGTACCCCAAGTACTTTCTTTTTAAAAGCTTCTTGAAATTTCTTCCCCCTGTGAGGAGAGAGGGAAGGGAACGTCTTCCTCCCACCCTCCAAAATGGCGGCGGCTGACTACCTAGGGAAAATAAAGCCTTGAAAAGAACAACTAAATAATTGGATTTGTATCTTCTTGATATTTGGGGACCCAAAAAGTTCCTACTTTCACGGGGACCTGCTACCTTATCTACTCGTAAAAAATATGAAAAAGAACTTAAACTGGATAAAAACCTAGCCCGGGTTCTGAAAAAGACTTTAAATCAGCGGTTCTCAACCTGTGAGTCGCGACCCTTTTGGGGGTCGCACGAGCCTTTCACGGGTCGCCTAAGACCATTGGAAAACACATATTTCCGATGGTCTTAGGCAGGGCTTGTCAACCGCCTTCTCTCCCTCTCCCCCTCCACTCCACCTCACTTGTTTGTGGAAAATATGCTGCTTGGCGGCAGTCTGCACGAACTCTACCAAATGTGCCCTGCAGGGGGCGCATGAAGAGCGCAGGCTCAGAACAAGGCCCCACCCTCCCCAGAGACTCATTGTGCAGCAACCGGATTGACTTCTTCTCGTGCATGCAGGTCAGTGAAGGGGAGGCCACCGCATCACCCAACTCCTGGGCCTGTCAGCTGGTGACCCCCAAACTTGCGCTTATCAGCCAGGAGGTCTGGCGACAGCCACCAGTCTCCTTTGGCACCCCGCCCGTCCTCGACTCCTCTGCCCATTCATGTCGAGCCCGCCGGGGCGACAGGGAGAGAGGGAAGGAAGGAGGAAAGGACTCCTCCTTCTCTCCTAAGCTTCAAAGCACAATTGGCTTCCCAAGGGCGCCACAATCCTCACGAAAGCGGGGGGGGGGGGGAGAGAAGCAAAGGAGGCAAGAAAGCTCTCAGCGGGCTCGAAGGAGCACCTGTCAGCGTTGGTGATGAGAAATTCCCCACAAACCCAGGGAAGGGGTGGAAAAAAGGATCCCCCTTTGGGAGGAAACCGCCACCTTCTTCTCCTTGGCTTTGCGCTCTTCTGTTCTTCGGCAGCCGGGCTGCCAAGCCTCTGCTGGCTGGAACTTCCTTTCCTTCCCTCCCTCTTGGTCTCTTCCTCCTTCCCTCCCTCTCCCATTGTCCCTTCCTTCCTTCCTTCCTTCCTTCCTTCCTTCCTTCCTTCCTTCCTTTCCTTCGCCTCCCTCTTTGTCCCTCCCCTTGTCCCTTCCTTCCTTCCTTCCTTTCCTTCGCCTCCCTCTTTGTCCCTCCTTCCCTCCCTCTTTCCCCTTGTCCCTTCTGTCCTTCCTTCCTTCTCTCTTGTCCAGATCGGGGCAAACCTCTACAGCTGATCCACGCTTTTGCAGAGCAGCCAAGAAGCAGGTCAGCTGTAGCAGCTCTTCTTGGCTCCTGCCCAGCAAACATGCTCAAGCTTTGCTAGAAAACATGCCGCTTGCTAATTTAGCAGAAGCGCAAATCAGCTGTAGCCTGGCGCTGATCCTGGGGCTTCTGCTAACTTAGCAAGCGGCATGTTTTCTGGCGAAGCTGAGCAAGTGAGCTGGGCGGAGCTCTCCTCTGCCTCTGGTAGCCTGTCCCCCTCCCCTTGTCCCTTCCTGGGCACGGAGGGGGGGAGGAAGGAAGGGACAATGAGAGAGGGAAGGAAGGAAAGAACAATGGAAGGGAGGGAAGGAAGGAAGGGACAAAGAGGGAAGGAAGAAAGGAAGGAAGGAAGGGACTAAGGGAGGGGAAGGAAAGGAAGGAAAGAAGGAAGGGACAATGGGAAAGAGGAAGGGAAGGAGGAAGAGACTAAAGGAGGGGAAGGAAAGGAAGGAAAGAAGGAAGGAAGGAAGGGACAATGGGAGAGAGGGAAGGAGGAAGAGACTAAGGAAGGAAAGGAAGGAAAGAAGGAAGGAAGGGAAAATGGGAGAGGGAGGGAAGGAGGAAGAGACTAAGAAGGAGGTGAAGGAAAGGAAGGAAAGAAGGAAGGGACAATGGGAAAGAGGGAGGGAAGGAGGAAGAGATTAAGGGAGGGGAAGGAAAGGAAGGAAAGAAGGAAGGAAGGGACAATGGGAGAGAGGGAGGGAAGGAGGAAGAGACTAAGGAAGGAAAAGAAAGAAAGAAGGAAGGAAGGGAAAATGGGAGAGAGGAAGGGAAGGAGGAAGAGACTAAGGTAGGTGAAGGAAAGGAAGAAAAGGAAGGAAGGGACAATGGGAGAGGTAGGGAAGGAGGAAGAGACTAAGAGGGAGGTGAAGGAAAGGAAGAAAAGAAGGAAGGAAGGGACAAGGGGAGAGAAGGGAGGGAAAGAAGGCAGGCACCCAACCCAAGTCCCTATACTTTCCCATTTTTTCCTCTTTTTTTGGTCAAGTTTTTGATACCCCTCGGCCAGCTGGATGGGGGGTTGGGGGTCACCACAACATGAGGAACTGTATTAAAGGGTCACAGCATTAGGAAGGTTGAGAACCACTGCTTTAAATGCTATCAGGGACATCTTGTGGCAAAGTTTGGTACAGCAAGTGAATATTCTTGACAAAGAGACCTGCTTATAGCCCAGATCTGTCCTTGGTATTATCTAAAAAAGATAAAAAGCTGAGAGAACAGCTGGGTGGTGAAATTGGTTTTTAGGAACTGTGGAAGTGAACACTTACTGGCTCTTGATTAATAAATAGCCTTCACTAAAAGACCATCTATAACTATGTCAGAAATGGAGGAGGACCAGCAACAAATTTCAGCTAATTATAAACTTATATTTGAAAAAATTCTTGAAGCTACTGAGATAATTAAATCTAGACTGAAAGACAAAGATCCCAGCTTAAACCTACAAAGTGAAACCCTGAACGCAACCAAAGAACTTACAATCCAAAAACAACAGAAGTGGAAGAAATTAATACCAAGACAGAGGACTTTAAAGATCAACAAGTACAATGTACTGAAAATTTAGATGAGACATGTCAAACACAAGGCCCGTGGGCCAAAAATGGCCCGCCATATGATTGGATGCGGCCCAGACAGGTATCCTGGAAATGACAAAGGTCTGGCCCCCACCGCCTTGGCGCCAGCCCGTAGAAGGCAAGCACACATGGGCTTATGGAGCCCAGCAACTGTTGCAACTCATTGGCCTCTCAACCGACCGCTCATTGGCCCAGCAGTCAGCCTACTCTGCCGCTTAGCAGCAGTAGCAGCAACAGGAGCTCCGCCACCCTCCGCCCTCCTCTAGCCCAGGAAAGTTGTGAGCCCAAAGGTGAAGTTGCCATCGCAGCCTGCTAGGCATATGGTAAGCTGCACTTGGCCCGTCCCACCTGCATCTGGGCTGGAGAGGCCAGGGCTCCAGGTAACCACGCTGCCATCTGAGGGAGAAACGGAGCTGAGCTGGGCTGGAGGAGGCGGGGCTCCAGGCAGCGTGTCAGCAACATCAGCCTTCTGGCCCCTTAACCCCTTGTTGTCAGCTAGGAAGGGAGGGGAGGATATGCAGGCAGGAGAGACTGAGGGATTCCTGTTCCTTTCGGTGCTCCAAGACTATCTCATTTTGGGGAAGCATCCCCACAAACTGAAAACTCAGCAAACATACAACAATTGAGCCCATCTCTCTCAATCTTTGTAACTTTAAGACAGCTGGACTTCAACTCCCAGAATTCCCCACTAGCAAAGATCTGGACTTTAAGTACAAAGAGGAAGTCCTTGCTCCAGTGCCACAAAGCCCAAAACCCTTCATTGGCATACCACACATGTTAAACAATTGGCACTCAATAACTGATGGGCATCCTTCCCCGTGAGCCCCATCCCCTTGCCCCTGGGTCCCAAAATCTCATTATGCTATGAGGCTTTGTGGAAAATGCATGGAAATCAATAGAGGGATGCTTTGGGTCTCCCCCAAAGGACAGACCAACAGACCCTGAGAAATCTAACCAGCATTGCTTGCGAAAGCTAAATTTTGGATGGATATTTCAGGGATTTTGAGCTCTATTTCTGGGCTTCATGGACACAGGAGAGTTGTTGGAAAAAGATGGAGCAAGTGGTTCCTTGTTTCCTATTTGGGAAAGCTGGATGTGTCTTGATTCCCCCCCCCTGCAATCAGAGACTGGAAGGCAGCCCTGAAAATATCAGAATCTGATCAGAAATGGAGGAAGCTTAACTAGAGAGACTGATTAGTCCTTGACGGTATAGGTTCTCCTGCTTGAGCAGGGGGCTGAAGACCTCCAAGGTCCCTTCCAGCTTCTATTCTATTCTATTCTATTCTATTCTATTCTATTCTATTCTATTCTATTCTATTCTATTCTATTCTATTCTATTCTATTCTTTTTGAGTTGAATATAATAATAGTTTGTTAACAGAGAATTTTGAAATTTTACTCTTGCCGTTTTTTGTTCTACCTACTACTTTTTCAATAATATAGTGGATAGATGACAGGTTAATAATTTGCAAACAGAATTAGAAGTTCAAAATTTCTTTGGTTCTGTTTTGTAAGGGGTAGGAAACTAAGAATGTAATATATCAGTATTCAACTTGGGGCGATAATATAAAAATATGTATTTCTGTTTTTTTAATGTACCTTGTTCATTTTCTTTAATTTTGGATTGTTCCTGTTGATTGTTTTTGGAGTTTTGTATTTTAACCTTTTTTTAATAAAAAATAAAAGGACAAAAAAAGGAGCAATAGGACTGTGAAGCACTACATTGCATACTTTCCTCTATATAGATTTAGTTCCACTAAGGACCATGATATCAATGCTGCTAACATTGGATGTTATTGCTTTGACAATAGATGGAAATGCAGTCATTTTTTCTCTTTTGCTTTTAGAGCTAGTTGATGCTGGGAGGGGGGATGTGGATAGGGGTCCAGTTAGTCATAACAATAATAACTCAGCCATGGGAATCTAAGGTTATTGAGCCCACAGTTGATAACGATTTGGCGGGTTGGAGAGCTGTGGAGAAAGCCCGCATTTCAAGCTAATTGGGGAATGTGATTTATGACCGTTAATTGGAGGAGGGAATTGTGCTTTGCTACTTTGTTCCCAGGGGAGGGGAATTCAGTTTTTGGCTTCAACTATGTAGTGCCAATACTTTATTTCTTGAATAAAAGGTTCTTTAAGGTAAACAATGCCTCGAGTTTCATCTGTCGGAACCATAACATTAAGCCAAAAACTACAATTTTTACCTAACTGTCTTTGGGTCCCGAGCCTCAGTCGCTATCCCTAGAGTTGAGGGATAAACCGACAAAGATTTGGGGAAGATTTCAGAATGGAGAAAGAGCGCCTGAAACCAGCACCCTGGCAGCGGCTGCTATTCCAGAGGAGGGAACGCAAGCCAGTGCGCCGGTGGAGAAGGAATTTTTCCAGGCTTCTCAGTTGGGGGCAAAGCACAAGCCGTGAGGACAGCTGATCTGGTTATCGGAGTGGACCTTCCACAGTAGAGACTCCAGAACCTTGAGATGGCCTTGCAACCATCAAGTGCTTCAAAGACGGACAAGGTTGAACTGCAAAGAGGGGATTCCCGCACATCACATTCCCGAGACCGATGGAGAACCACAAAATCGACTACCACTGAGGACTTGGGTGAGTGGAAGTACCTGTCCGCAGCCTGTAGTCAGTCAGTGGAGAAGTTGGTGGAAAGATTTGAGATCTTTCCACCAAGAGAGATGAAAAGTGGAGAACAATCTTCCCGTTCCCCATACACGAGTGATCATGATGATCGGCGAGGCAGCCACCACCTCCTGACAAGGGGAACCCCCCAGTCCCACCTGTGCAGATCAGGCAGCCTCCCCATCCTTGAAACCACCCCCCAGGACCTCCACCCCCGCGGGGAGAGACAGCTCCGGTCATCGCTCCTCCAAATGTCCAGATCGCCACCAAGATAAGAGCCCGAGCCGTCACTGGGACAGCCCAACCCCAGATCGAAGCACTTACCGACCGCCCAGCCCGTGACTCATACAGCAATGGGGGATGCTGCAGCCTCCACAGGTGGGAGGCCAGCAGCCTCTGGTGGTGCAGCAGGCGAGCTGGGGGGTAGTGGAGCTCCCGAATGTGCAACAACTGGTGGGAATCCAGCAACAACCTCCGGTGCCGCTGGGGGGGGGCTACAGCAACTAGGGATACCGCAACCCCCCACAGGTAAGCAGCAATGGGGATGGCAGTAGCCCCTGCCCATGCAGCAACCACTAGGAGGCCTACAGCAACTGGGGGTGCCGTTACAGCCACCGCTGAGACTGTTGGGAGTCGTACAGCAATTGGGGATGCCACAGCCACCGGCAATGCAGCAACAGCCATGGGGTGGCAACAGCCCCTGAGCTTGCAGGAACCATTCGGAGTCTTGTAGCAACTGGGAATGCGGCAGCCACCAGGGGGGGCAGCAACAGTTGGGGGTGCAGCATCCAAAGTGGGGAGGCCAGCAACAATTGATAGCGCCACCTCTTAGAGCAACCTTCGATGGGGACCCGGAGAAGCTGATCTTTTTCCTCAATCAGGTGCGCCCTCACTTGAACCGCTGTGCCTATTTCTATCTGAACCCAGCTGCTATGGTCGATGTGGTTGCATCCAGCTTGGAAGGAGAGGCGTCTGAGTGGCTGAACAACTTCTATAACAAGCAAGTATCCAAGTTGGAGGCCCCCGTTGCTTCCTCCTGTCAACACTGCTAACATTGGATATTCTTGCTTTGACAAAATATGCAGAGCTGTCTGGTATTTTTAGAGTTAACTTAGATAATGCTGGGAAGGGAGGAGAAAGAATGTTTGTGGGGAGTAATTAAGATAAGAAATACGCAGACTACAGAAACAGAAGGGAACCTTTGCTCTTCGGGCTGATTGGAGAACGTGATTTATGACTGCAAAATAGAGGAGGGGAATAGGCTGGAATGTTATGTGCTCAGGGGAGGGGAATTCAGATCTTGGCATACTCTATGCCGTGCCGACACTGTGTTTACATGAGTAAAGACTTTTTAGGATAAACAATGCCTGGAAGTTCTTTGAAGTGTTCCATTAGTCGGAACCATGACACCTCCTAGGACTGAGAGCAAGGATAGAGAGGTGGCCTGAGCAATCCCTGGTCCATCACTTCAAGGAGGGACTAGACGACCACTTCTCCCAGGTCTATATCTATCGAGCAGTCCCTGATCAGCTGCAAGAACGGCACCAGGCAGCAGTAAGACTAAACATTCAGCTTGCCCACTATAAGAAGCCACCCCCACCAGAAGCTGAGTCGAGGCCAGAGCAACCCAAACGGCAGCCGCCATCCCCGAAAACCTCCAACTGCTGTGGCTACTGAAAATCCCAGGCCATCCACAAGTGTTTCCGATGTGGACAACAGGGACATCGAGCAGTGAGTTGCCCGGTCCCTTACCTTCAGCAGCAGAGCAGATCAGGAGCATCAGTGAAAAAAAAATGAGCCCAATATCCAACAAAAGAGAAATCCAACTGGATCACGCAGGAACCCATTGCCCAAGTCACATCCCCCACACAGGAGAGTGCCGAGACACAAGCTGGACCTGCTGCCACTCTATCCTCCTACAACAGCGATGACGAAGGAGAGAACGACCCGATGGTGAGTCAACACGTTCCACCTTTCTCACTACCTTTATCCTAAAAACTCATAATCCCCAAGACGGAGGCACAGGTAAATTTAAAAGTACTAGTCGACTCTGGATGTTCCTGGTGCATTATTAGCTTGTCACTTGCCCTGAAAACTGGCATATGAGCAAGGCTGCCCTCCAAACTCATGAGGTTTGAGCAAGCCGATGGCACCCTAATGGGAGGAACTTTAGTCATGCAATTGACTGAACCCCTACGCTTAGAAAAAGATGAGCACTGGGAGTTCATTCATTTCATGGTGGCTCCAAAAATGATTGAGGCTCTGATCCTAGGACTAGCCTGGTTGGACAAATGGAAGCTGTTTATCTGGTGGGAGAAGGGTATGAGGACTATGAGGTTATCTATAGGACCCAAGCCCCCACCTTAACTCAACGGACATTACAGGAGACTTTAGCCCACCCAATGAGCTAGCGTACATGGCTGCCTTGTTTCAACCAGGCGAGCCACTCATCCCCACTGAATACTGGGACCTAGCGGAGGCATTTAGTGAGAAAGAATGCAACACCCTGCCTCCACACCGACCCAATGACTGCTCTATCGAACTGTTACTGGGAGCCAAATTCCCACGACCGAGAATGTATGCTATGTCTCCCCTTGAAATGGAGGAGATGCAACAATATATGGACAAAATCCTAGTGAGGAGATTTATCAAACGGGCCAAGTCTGCCGGTGTTGTTTAGAAAGAAAAAAGATGGGTTGCTTTGTCTCTGCGTGGATTATAAGGGTCTGAACGTGATGAGCGTGGAAAATAAATACCCCCTCCCCCGCCTGAAGTACTTACCCACCTGGAAAAGGGGAGTGTCTTAACTAGGTTGGACCTGAGAGAGACATATTACCGGGTGAGGATAAAGGAGGGAGATGAGTGGAAGACTGCTTTTAACTGTCCCACGAGAAACTATCAATTTAAAGTCATGCCATTTGGATTACAGGGAGCTCCAGTTGTCTTCATGCAGCTGATTAATCAGGTCCTACATGATCATTTATACAAAGGGGTTCTAGTGTATCTTGATGAAATCCTAATATACAGCACGAATATGACTGACCATGTAAAACTAGTGAGAGAAGTGTTAAAGAAACTGTTGAATGCCAAACTTTATGTCAAACTATCAAAGTGTGCATTCTACCAGACCCGATTAGATTATCTTGGCTACAGAATTTCCAGCGAGGGCATTGATGTGGACTTGACCAAAGTGAAAGCCGTAATTGAGTGATAGCCTCCAAAGACTCGCAAACAGCTCCAGAGCTTCCTAGGATTCACCAAATTCTACCGTCAATTCATCCCTTCCTTTTCTAAAATTGCCCTACCCCTTACAGAATTACTAAAAACAGGCAAAGGGGGAGGAAAGCTGCATCTGGGCCAGCCACTAGCATGAACTATGAGCTGTCAGACTGCTTTTGAGAACTTAAAAAGACTATTTGCTGTCGAACCGGTCTTAAAGCATCCCTACCCAGGGAAGCCCTTTGTAATTCAAGCCGATGCCAGTGACGTGGCCGTTGGAGCTGTACTACTGCAAAAGAACCAGAGTGGGACCCTACAACCCTGCGCCTACATCTCGAAAAAATTCACTTGAGTGCGAGAGGAAGTGGGCTGTGTAGGAAAAGGAGGCCTTCACAATCCGCTGGGCTCTATTAAACTGGAGATACTATGTAGAAGGGAGCAAGGTGCCTTTTGAAGTATGGACTGATCACAAAAACCTAGAAGCACTGAAAACTCCCCGCAAATTGTCCCTGAAACAAGTACGATGGGCGCAGTACTTTAACCCTTTTAAATTCACCTTAAAATACATACTAGGAGGAAAAAACTGCTTAGCTGATGCTCTATCCAGACTGCCCCAGTACAAAAGCCAGCATGAAGAGGTTAATGAGGCAATTATCTCCAATCCACAAACTGCTTCTCAACTCACGCCGCACAGAGACCCACCTTCAAGATCCCCTAACTCTGATGACCCTGGGGCAAAGAAAATAAAACAAGAGCTCCTTACCGACCAATGGTTCAAGGACAATCAAACCTCCCTAATATGCAGGGATGGTTTGGCTTACAAGGGGGGAAAGCTATACTTGCCAGAGACCCTCCGCATTAATGCTCTCCAACACGGCCATAACATAAAATAGGCTGGGCACTTTGGATATGTAAAAACTCTACACCTCATCCACCGGCAATTCTAGTGGCTTGGATTGAAACAGGATGTGGAAAACTATGTCCGGAATTGTGCTGTATGTGCCACCATGAAAAAAATTCCGGGGAACCCCCCCTGGGTTGTTGCAACCGGTGGCGGACCTTTCCCAACCATGGGAAGAAATTGCTATAGATTTTATAGTAGATCTACCTAAAAGTAATGGAAATACGGTCATCTGGATCTGTTTTCAAAGCAGGTTCACTTTATTGCCTGCAAAGGATTCCCGTCTGCCCAACGACTAACCAAGATGTTCCTGAAACACATCTGCAGACTGCATGGTGCATCAAATCGAATAAGCTCTGATGGGGGTGCAGTTTACCACTAAGTTTTGGAGAAGTTTTCTCAAACTAATTGGCTCATCTCAAGGACCATGATTGGCCTTTCACCCGTCTACCAATGCGGCAGCTGAATCGGCTAACTCAATGGTGGAGCAATATCTCCGATGCTGTGTGGATTACCAACAAAGAAACTGGACTGACCTCCTCCCTTTCGCAGAGGTGGCTTACAATAACTCTGTTCACAGCAGCACCGGCTTCATGCCTTTTAAAGTAGCCACAGGAAAAGAATTCAGCCCAATACCCGAATATCCCCAAGGACCCTCCGCTTCCCAGACTCTTGATCAATGGGTGAGGGGGTGGGAGGAGGTCTGGAAAGCGACAAAAACTGCTTTGAAAAAAGCTTCCGAGACATACAAAAAACAGGCATATAGGAAAAGGGCTCCTCAAAGGACATTTCAAGTTGGGAAAAAGGTTTATCTGTCGACTAAATATTTACGGCTTAAGTTACCTAGTAAGAAGTTAGGACCAAAGTACTTAGGACCCTTCCCCATTGTAAAGATCATTAACCCAGTCACGGTAGAATTAAAACTTCCTGTGGTCTTAGGGAAAGTGCACCCTGTTTTCCATTGTAGCCTGTTGAAACCTTTTCGAGATTTCACCTTAAGACTCCCCCCTAAGAAGGCACCTGGACCCCTCATAGTGACTGGACAGACTCACTATGAAGTAAAGCGTATTCTTGATTCAAGGTTTTTTAAAGGGAAATTGCAGTATTTAGTGCAATGGAAGGGATATCCGTTGTCTGAGGCCACCTGGGTAAAATCTAGTGATGTAAAAGCTGACAGACTCATTAATAGAATCTATAAGAAACACCCTAACAAACCAAGAGGCAACCCCTAACCTGTGCTTTTGTTTGCATTACAGGATTTGTCCTTCTTGTAAGGGGGAGGGGATGTCAACACTGCTAACATTGGATGTTATTGCTTTGACAACAGATGGAAATGCAGTCATTTTTCTCTTTTGCTTTTAGAGCTGGTTGATGCTGGGAGGGGGGGGATGTGGATGAGAGTTCAGTTAGTTATAACAATAATAACTCAGCTGTGGGAATCCAAGGTTACTGAGCCCAGAGTTAATTTGGCAGGCTGGAGAGCTGTGGAGAAAGCCCGCGTTTCAAGCTAATTGGGGAATATAATTTATGACCATTAATTGGAGGAGGGAATTGCGCTTTGCTACTTTGTGCCTAGGGGAGGGGAATTTAGTTTTTGGCTTCAACTATATAGTGCCGATACTTTATTTCTTGAATAAAAGATTCTTTAAGGTAAACAATGCCTCGACGTTCTTTTGAAGAGTTTCATCTGTCTGAACCATGACACATATGTTGAGTGCAGTTGGTCAGCCAGTTTCAAATCCATCTGGTAGTGATACTGTCTAACCCAGATTTTTCTATCTTGCCAAGTAGTAGATTGTGGTCTACTTTATCAAATGCCTTATTGAAGTCCAAGTAAATTATGTATAACACATTTCTCTGGTCCACTAATTTAGTCATTTTGTCAAAAATGCAATAAGATTTGTTTGGTATGATCTATTTTTGACAAGCCCTTGTTAGCTTTTGTTATAATTTTTCTTGCCTCTAAATGTTTGCAGATTGGTTGCTTGATTATCTTTTCCAGGATCCTCCCAGGTATAGATGTCAGGCAGATAGGTGTGTAGTTTCCTGGATCCATTTTTTTCCTTTTTTGAAGATGGGGAACCATGTCAACTCTTTTCCAGTTTTCGGGTAGATCTCTGGTGCTTCAGGATCTTTGAAAGATATGGTTCATTGGTTCTGAGATCACATTTACTTGCTCCTTCAAAACCCTGGGATGTAATCCATCTGGACCTGATGATTTGAACTCATCTAGAATGGATAGGTGTTCTCTTACAATGTTCTTACTTATTTTGATTTGATTTGAATCTTGTGTCTTATGGTACTATTTTTGATAGACTGTTTTTTCCTTTTGTGTAAAGACAGATGTAAAGAATGAGTTAAGCAGTCCTGTTTTCTCCTTGCTGCCTGTCACTTCCTTGCCATCTTCTCCTATTAGTGGACTGACACATTTCCTTGATTTTTTTTCTTGTTTTTTACATGTTGAAAGAACCTTTTTTGTTATTTTTGACATTTGTTGCAAACCTTCATTTTCAGCCTTTTCTGACTTCATCTTTGCAGGTTCAGGCTATACAATATGTTGATATTCTGCTTTAGGAATGTTCCCCACTTTCCATTTTTTATATTTGCCCTTTTTGTTTTTCTGTTTATCAGAGATGTCTGTGGAGTTTCTCAGTCATCCAGGTCATGGTTGGCCCAGAGGTGCTTTTTCAGGAGGCAACTGGACTTTCTTGTTTTTCTTTGAAGACATTTCGCTTCTCATCCAAGAAGCTTCTTCAGCTCTAACTAGATAGTGGGGAATGAAAGGATTTATGTTCCTTGCAGACAGCTGGTCATTTGCATTCATTTAGAGCAGTGAAGGCGAACCTTTTAGAGACCGAGTACCCAAAAACTGGTCCCGCCCCTGATCCACCCCCCTGCCCCACCCCCATTCTGCCCCCCCATACCCTGCCCCGCCTGCCCACAGGACCACTCACTTCCTCCAGGGCCCACCGCAGATCGCCCAGGCAGCCCAGCAGTGCTATGGCAGCCACACCCTCTGCCCACGCCCTGCAGCATCAACTGCATGATGAGGTGTGAGGGCAGAGTCTTGTCTACGCTGCCTGGCTGCCATGTCCTTGGCTGCGCTGCTTTGTGTGGGCCACGCTTGAGGGCGACTCTCCTTCAGGGGGGCTGCTGGAGAGGAGGGGGTCACGGGGGGAGGCAAGGCTAAGGCAATGGCACGTGTGCCCACAGAGAGGGCTCCGAGCCACCTCTGGCACCTGTGCCATAGGTTCGCCACCACTGATTTAGAGAGTTGTTGAAGGCATTTGGAGGTTTATGTCAATGCTGCTAACATCAGATGTTCTTGCTTGACAATATATAAAGATGCAGACATTTACTATTTAACCTGTGTATTACTTTTAGAGTTAAAAGAGATGGTGTTGGAGGGGAGGGGGAAGAATGTTCTGGGGACTAGTTAGCCATAACAATATCTCAGTAGAGTATTCTTCAAGGTTAGTTGTAGCAAGAGGAGATAACGGGAGGGAAAGTTCACACTTCAAACTAATTGGAGAATGTGATTAAGGACTGTTAAATGAAGGAGTGAGTTATGTTTTGATATTGTGTGTTTGGGGGAGGACAATTCAGATTTTGGCTTCTCTATGTACATGCCGAAGCTATGTTGCAAATTAAAGATTCTTGAAGGTAAACAATGTCTCAAAGTTCTTTGAGGAGCTTCTTCTTTCAGAACCGTGACAGTTTACATGTGTCCTTAGGGCAGTGGTTCTCAACCTTTTTAATGCCGCAACCCCCAACTGGTCGTAAGTTGAGGACTAAACCGGTCGTAAGTCGAGGACTACCCAACCGGTCGTAAGTCGAGGACTTTCCCTGCCCGGGAGCGCCGCGCATGCGTGGTGCCGCCCTCTGCGCCAGCCGAGGCGTAGCTGGCAAGCTGCAGAGACGGAGCAGGCCGACCACCGGCTGGGCCACCAGCTAGCCCAGCCCAAGGGAGGTAAGGCACCCGCTGGAAAAGGGGAAAAAATGGCGGACAGCCTTCCTTGGTGACCCCTGTGAAATGGTCGATAGACCCCAAATGGGGTTGCGACCCATAGGTTGAGAACCGCTGTCTTAGAGTCACCTGAGTAGTGCAAATGTGTGAGGAGCCTTCTTGACTGCAGGATGTTTTCTGCCCTGTGTCCCTTCACTGTTGAAGACAGGCGCAGGCTATTGGGGATGAGTCTGTATAGTCTTCATCTCAAACTGAAGCGCAAATGATTCACTTTTGATATGGGAGTATGAATGGATTTTCAGAAAACATTGCAGTCTAAGGAACCATTTGCACTGAAGAAGCTTTTGATGAAAAGCGAAACGTCTTCAAAGAAAAACAAGAAAGTCCAGTTGCCTCCTGAAAAAGCACCTTTGGGACATATTTATCAGAGAGTTGTTTCTGCAGCCATGCTGGTTTCTTTTGGGATCTCTTATTTTTCTTCTTCATGCTTGTGTGCTAGACTGGGCTTTTATAATCATACTTTTCAGAGTTGTCTAAGCTTCCCAAGCACTCTCTAAGTTTGCTGAAATTAGCTCTCTTAAAATCCAAGACTAGTTTGACTTTGTTCTATTGTTTGAGCTTGCACTGTATTGAATTCCAATATTGCAAGATCACCCTCCCTAAGATTCCTGTAACTTTAATCCCTTCTATCATTTCATTTCTGTTATCTGTTGGGTTCATTAGGAACCTGTTTGATCTACTAGGTGCTGAGTTTGTCTCTCACTTTATGTCAGGGAAGTTGAAGTCCCCCGTTATTATTGTTGTGTGCATACTGCACACTGTAGCTAAGTGATTAGCAAATAGTTTCATCTATTTCCTCTATTTGGTTGGTGTGGTCTATAATATACACCTATGGCAACGTCATTCCTTTTTCCTTTTACATTAACCCAAATGCATTCATGAAGGTTTTGTCATTGATCTTTTGTGTTTCTATAGAGGTGCATATATTTCTTATATATAGTGGATTTCTACCTCCTCTTTTATTAGGTCTGCTCCTTTTGAATAGTTTAAATTCTTCTAGCTGTACATTCCAGTCATGGGTTTCATTCCACCAAGTTTTGGTAATGGCAATGATGTCTTGCCTGTCTTTATGTACTAGGATTTGAAGTTCATCCTATTTATTCCTCATATTTTGACCATTAGTGTATAGGCCTCTAAATCCTGAGATGGGCAGCAAACAAATTTAATAAATAAAATTATAAGATGCTGCAGATTCTTGAATGCTTCTAAAACTGTAAATTCTCTGAACTGAACCTAGAATAGTAGAAGTCCTTAAGTTTTCTGACTGCTTAGAGATAAAATAGCTGGTATTAATTCCAAGTTGATTTTCTTTTAGTTAAGCTTCTCTGGGAGCTTTTTTTGGGATGAAATAAGAAACTCTTTGTTAGAATAGAATTTATAAGAAACATTCTATCTTACTGCATGGTATCTGAACTCTCTCGGGTTAAACTATATCTGTTTCATTACAAAAAAAGGGTATGTGTGTACACGTGTGTGATTGTATTTTTATTGGTTAATGAGCAAAATAAAGTTCTATTAGTTTTCATTAAGTATCATAGAAAGTTGATAGTGACTTAAAAAATTAGAGTTTCATGTTAAAATTAAGATAAATTTGCCAATAGCTGGCAAATAATCTTTCTGACAATAATTTACGTTTCCATAGAAAGGTGCCAACAGAAGTTGATTCAATACCTAAAGGCATCTCTGAACATTCTTAATTGCATGGGGAGAATTCCATGATTTACCAAATCCTAAAAAAATGGTCATTACCTCATTTATCTTTCTGCAGAATGGTCCAACAGTTTGCAGTTGATTTTGAAAAGAGAATTGAGGGGTCAGGAGACCAAGTGGATACATTAGAACTCTCAGGTGGAGCCCGAATAAATCGCATTTTTCATGAGAGATTCCCCTTTGAATTAGTTAAGGTAAAGTGCTAAAAACTTTTCTTCTTAGAAATATATATATATCTGATTTTCAAATATGTTGTTCACCAAGATTGAATCTATGGATTTCATGCTGTACGGTTTCAGCAAACTTGATAACAACTCCATTTCAATGTTTTTCTGTGCATAAAAAGAATAAATTTTTATTTTCCTTGAAAATGTTTTGGAAACATCCTGGCAGTAAAAATGTAAACAGAATATGTATGTTTGTCTTTCTGTTAAAGTCTGAGTATTATGCAGAAGCATTTGTCTATACATGAGTATATATTCATAGAAATACCTTATGTGTTAGGAAATTCAGATCCGTTTAGCCAGTCTGTTATATGTTATATAAATTCTGATCCATTTAGCCAGTCTGTATATCTTTTACAGAGAGTTCTTTTTATAATGTTTTAAAGGGGTAGTATAAAAGGGAATTCTTAGATATGTCTAATTTTGGCTGATTAATTAAGAATTTTCAATTTTCACATGTCTATATTACTAGAATCTGAAGTCCAGTTTACAACAATTTACAGCAATAAAAATATAGAAATACAAGTTAAAAAAACTACAGAAGATTAAAATAAAAAACAGCTATCCTCTACAACCTTCCCCACAAAGGGGAGATTGGAGACTGGACGGAAGTTATTTAAATCAGCCGGATCCAGGGTAGGCTTCTTGAGCAGGGGCCTCACAACCGCCTCCTTCAGGGATTGTGGAAAAGACCCCTCCCTCAACGAAGCGTTGATCAACACCTGGAGCCAGCTTCGTGTCACCTCCTTGGCAGGCGAGACCAACCAGGAAGGACACGGGTCCAATAAACAAGTGGAGCAAAGGCTCATTTATGCTAGTCAGGTGATTCCAAAGGGCAAGGCACTCTATTAACTAGTTATAGTTAATAACTATATAGCTGAGGGTGATACTATGAAGCGCTAAATAGGCCAGGATGATGTTCCCCTGGATAACATATGGATTACAAGTAGTTTTTTAGACTGTCTCACTCAGCTTATAATTTCACTGTTTACCTTTTGTTTAATCCTCTCACTATGGAAAAGTGAACGTTTGCTGAACATTTTTCATCACTCTCCTTGGAAATATTAAGGACATAAGAAATGTTATGAGTTAAAGCAAATATATGTGTCCCAGGATAATGTTGCAGAATCCAGTCTGGGTCTGTCACCAGAACCAGAAGTTTTGTCTTCCGAGTTTTTGGACTCATGCTGGAGTCCATCCTCAGGGAACTTCTCTGTGTGCTCTGGGCTGTTCTATGTATGGTATCTACATCTAAAAAGCTACACACAATGGCTACCACATAAACATCACACACAGAACAGCCCAGAGCACACAGAGAAGTTGCCTGAGGAAGGATTCCAGCATGAGTTTAAAAGCTCAGAAAACAAAACCTCTGGTCCTGCTAACCGACCCAGATTGGATCCTGCAATAAAAAACGTTATATAAATGTTTGTATAAATACATATGCCAGATATATATTCACTGTAGTAACTCAAGGAAGTTGAGAAAAATATTGTAGACTTTTGTATAAAATTACATTTTCTAAGGCAAAGCTTACTTTCTCAATTATTGAAAAGCCTGAGATCTACCCATGTCAGGAAAAAAGTGTTTAGATTAAAAAAACATGGGAAACCATATTCATATCTCTAACATTTTGCTATCTTTATGGAGAAAGCCATTTTCTATATCAGAAAATGAATTTAGAAAACAAACTGCCTTAGTGATCCTGAAAGGTAGTCTTGCAATATCTAGCAATACACTGTTGAAACATGTTGAAATTATCTGGGAGGAAAGAGTAAATACGTGGAAGATACCTTTTTATAGTAGAGAGTTCTATATATATATATTTATTTCAAGTGTAATTTAAAATTTAAAAATATATTATTAAGAATCTTCCTGTATCATATTTTATTAAATCAAATGCATGGTCATCACTTGTTATTGTTGTTCAGTCGGTAAGTCATGTCTGACTCTTCACAACACCATGGACCACAGCATGCCAGCCCCTCCCCCCCCATCCTCCATTGCCTCCTGGAATCTGCCCAAACTTACGTTTATTGTGTCAATGACACTATTTAAACATCTCATTCTCTGCTCTCCCCTTCTCCTTTTGCCTTCAATCTTTCCCAACATCAGAGTCTTTTCCAATGAATCCTCTCTTCTCATTAGGTGGCTAAAGTATTTTAGCTTCAGAATCTGTCCTTCCAAAGAACAGTTGATTTCCTTTAGGATTGACTGATTTGATCTTGAAGTTCAAGGAACTCTCAAGAATCTTTTGCAGCACCACGATTCAAAAGCATCTGTTATTTGGCTTTCAGCCTTCCTTATGGATATATGTTTCTACTGGGAAAACCATACCTTTGGCTATATGGATCTTTGTCTGCAAGGTGATGTCTCTGTTTTTTAATATGCTGTCTAGGTTTGCCATAGCTTTCCTTCCAAGGAGAAGCATCTTTTAAATTTCATGGCTGCAGTTGCTGTCTGCAGTGATCTTAGAGCCCAAGAAAATAAAATCTGTTACTGCTTCCATTTCTTTCCTTTCTATTTGCCAGGAAGTGATGGGACCAGATGCCATGATCTTAGTTTTTTAATGCTGAGTTTCAAGCCAACTTTTGTACTCTCCTCTTTCACCCTCATCAAGAGGCTCCTTAGTTCATCACTTTTTGCCATTAGAGTGGTATCATCTGCATATTTGAGGTTGTTGATATTTCTCCCAGCAATCTTACTTCCTGCTTGTGATTCATCTGGACCAGCATTTCACATGATGTAGTCTTTACTTTTAAAAAAGCCGGGTAACAGTATACAGCCTTGTCAACTATCTCAACTTGGTCAGTTAGGAAAGAAAGAATCCTGCCCCATGATTAGTCAAAAGTATACTTTATTAAAGCCAAAACAGTTACAAAAGAGGCAAAGCTGGATCTGAGATTTTCGTGCATAAAAGATACAATAGCTTTCCCTCGTTCCCAGCCAGCCCCCTGGTTATCAGTCAATGTCCAATCAGGTATTAACTAATTGTTTGGAAAATGGTCTCTGTCTTCACATGCTCATCAGCTCTGTATCCTTTTGGTGTGACCTTGAGATGGCTGGTGCCTCTCATGGGACAGTACTGCTTGGTTTTGATTCCTCTTGAGTTTCCTCCCTGCGTTCCTACCCCCATTGCTTCCTCCCTCCATAAACTGATGACCTGACTCAGCTAAACCTCCCAAGAAATCAGAACTTTTGAAACATGCACCATTTCAACAGGAACTTTTATTGCGGATGCTGACTACAGGAAAGTAAGACAGGATCTGATGGTTTCTCACGCAAAACCATGCATTCAAAGTAGGACTCCAAACCCCATCCCAACTGTCCATCCGGTTGGTTCAAAAAGAGCCAATCCAAAGGTGTCAAATTGTTGTGGGAACAAACTGATAAGGCACTGCTCTCAAGGTTGTCAGGTCTATCCGCAGCTTCTTCCCTCCGCCCAGAGATAAGGCAGATGGCCGGAGGCACATTCCTTTCTCATCCCAAGAAAGGGATGGGATACTTCAAACAGGAAAGAACAAAGCAAAGGAAATACACTGCAGAATACCTATAAGCCTCCCCCCAATAGAATGGCAGAACCCGAAAAAGGGAAAGAGGGGGGGAAAGGGTTCTGACATGCCACCCCTCCTTAAAAAAAAAGAGAGATCCACCTGGAGAAAGGCAAAATAATAACAGGGAGATAAAATAAATAGAGCAGTTAGTCAGGTTTGTCAGGGTAACAAGCATGGAATCCTTTCAGCAACCTAGGGGTCTCACATGTTTTTATGGACCCATTCATTTTGGGAGGCTGGGAGGTCTTTCCAGGCCACTAATATTGGGTTGATCCATGGTGCTTCTTGGAGTCTAAAATTTCTTTAATTTCAAAATGTTGCTCTCCTTCCACCATAATAGGTTGTGGTGGTGGAGGTGCAGCAAGTCTTAAGGTGAATTTAATTCAAATTTTAGCAGGCTACAGTGAAACACTGGATGAACCTGTCTCAATGTTTTTGGGAACTCCAATTCTACTGTGACTGGGTTAATGATGCGTTTGATGGGGAAGGATCCCACAAATTTTGGCCCTAACTTCTGAGAGGGTTGTAAGGGTTTTAGGAATCTTGTGGAAAAGTATAGCCTGTCCCCCACTTTGAAAGGCTTTGGCTCCACCCATTTTTTGTCTGCCTGTACTTTATAAGCTTTTCTAGCCTCATCTAACAGTTTTCTAACCACTGACCATGTATTTTGAAGTTGGATGATCCACTCCTTCAGGGATGGGATGGTTGGTTCGTTGGCTGGCAATTTAGGCATCGGTTTGAAGCTCTGTCCTGTAGCCACCTGGAATGGGGTGTAGCTGGTACTAGAGTGCACTGCATTGTTGTAGGCCACCTCAGCAAAAGTTAATAGGTCAGTCCAATTGTCTTGTTGTAATTTATAAAGCATCTTAGGTATGTACTGAGTTCATTTGTTCTGTTCCCCCATTTATTTGTGGATGATGACTAGATGACAAGCCCTGGTCGGTACCTAGCAGACCCAGAAAAGCTTTCCAGAACTCCCAGGTGAATTGGACCCCCCATCTGATATTATGCATTGGGGGGCTCCATGCAGCTGGTATATGTGCTGCACAAGTAGTTTGGCTAAAGCTTTAGCAGTGGGGATCTTTTGGCATGGTATAAAGTGGACCTGCTTGGAGAATAGATCTGTCACTACCCAAATGACAGTATTTCCAGTGGTCTACCGTAGTTCTATGATAAAATCCATTGAAATCTCTCTCCAGGGTGCTGAAGGGCTTGCTACCGCCTGCAAAAGGCGAGGCATTTTTCCTTGCCTCCGCTTTGCTGAAGCACAAACGGGGTAGCTAGCTACATAGCTTTCTCTGTCTTTTTTAAGGATGGCCACCAGAATTGTCTCTACTAAGTGGAGGGTTTTCACAAAACCAACATGTCCAACTTAACTTCGAGTTATGGCAAAGTTGCATGAATTTCAGTCTTTGGGTTGTAGGTATATGCAATTTCCCCCCTACCCACTGCAGTCCATTATTCATTGAGCAGAGATTTTTGTGATCACGAAACCATTCATCCTTTTCTAGTGCTTGTCTAAACTCTGCACCTGCTGTGCTGTCCAAAGATCCCAGATTCTTTGCTTGTGCTCTCGTAATGAGAGCAACTAATTGTTTTGTTGGTAACAGTGGCTTAATAACCTCGGTTTTTGCCCTGTTGTATTGTGGCATTCTTGATAGAGCATCCGCTAGGAAGTTTTCCTCCCAGGCAAATACCAGATGGTAAAGTTGAAGCGGTTGAAGTGTTGGGACCACCAAGCTTGTCTGGGGTATAGCTTCCTTGGGGTCTTTTTTTTAAAACAAGTTTTATTGGTTTTTTCATTTTACAGACAAGTGCTTAAGAAACAACGTGGTGGCAGGGCAATCAATTATCCACACAACAAAGTCATACTCATAAAGTTCAGATTAAATCATTAAAAAACCCCTCTCTTTTCCCTCTAATAACATGTTATATTCAAATTAATATATTTCAATACAACTAGATCAATCATATCAATCCTCAATAACCTTTCATCTAGATCCAGATCCTGTACGAAGCTTACTATTTCAATTACTATATTCCATATTTCTAATCTAAGTACATAGTTAACACTTCGGGAGTCTCCCCATTACCTTTTTCCTTAACATATTCAATAAACATTTATTAATATCATTTCTTCTTTTTCCCTATTCTTCCATTACAAAGTGACTATCAGTTCTAATACATATCAAAAAATATATTAGTTCATATCAGAAAAGAAAAAGAACAAAGAAGAAAAAACAAAAACAAAACAGAAAAAACTGAAAAAATACCTTTCTATTATACTTTATAATCTAACAATCAATCCCTCAATATCTATATCACATTTCTTTAACCTCAAAGTTACTATATCCAAAACGTATTAATACATAGACAAACACCTTATTATTAAGTTCAGACCTTTAATTAATTTTTATTCAATCTAACATCTTATTTAACTGTCTTGAGCCATAAATCAATCCATATCTAGTAAGCCTTTTAAACTCATTACATAAAACCTTAAATCACATTCTTAAATCTTATTCTAGATTTCTTTTTATGCCAAACAGGTTTCCATAAAATGCCACTATATCAATAAACAAGTCATTTTTTATGTCTTGTAGTATCCTCTGAATCAAACAGAGACGTCTTCTTTTCTGTTTTAGAGACCTAGCTCCTTTGTAAATAATCCCTTGTTGTTTGGAAAAGTCAAATCTCCATGTTTGAAACTGTTGAATGGCCGGCTCAATTACGTTCAACTTTGTAACTAATAGTTGTTTATCCAAGCTACCATAGTTCTCAGTTTGTTGGGCTTGTCTGTCCATTTCTGTTAGTTTTAGGGTTGTAAATGGTTTAATTACAGTCCTTTTTAATTCCTCGGAGATCTCATCAGCCTGCATATGAAGTAAAATGGAATCTTCTTTACCTTTAGTTAATCCCACTTCTGTTGTTTCTTGGTCCATAGAGTGCTCAGACAAAGACTGGGAGTCAGTTTGTAAGTTCAAAGCAGAATTTCTGTTTTTTATTTCCATTGTGAATTCTTTTATTTGCAAATGTATTTCATCAGTAGCTTCATATTATCGTCAAGTTGAACCAAGGGTTGCTCCATTTCAAAGATAATTAAAAACAGTCTGTATCATTTAGTAGAGGCTGTGTTCAGAGAACATTTAATCAGTGTCCACCCGCACCAGTACAGCTGTTAATTTTCTTTGTATTTTCCCTTTTATGGTAATCTGAAAATCAAGGTCAATCCAATCCTCAAAAGAGAAAGTTGCAATTTTATCTTTTTCCACAAGGTGTCCTCGGTACAATGTAAAATCTTCTCCCAGAGACCAGGAATCTCATAAACAAGATCAGGAAACACAGAAAAAAGAGGAATTCAAGTCCAATAGCAGATTCAATATTCACAAAATTTTCCAAGACACCAAAGTGAAAAAAAAATCACTTTAAATTAATTCAGTCCATTTAAGCTTCTTTTTCCCACATTCACAAACGCCGCCTTCTTAGAATAGGGAAATCATTTCAAAAGTGCTCTTTATAGGCACAAAAGAAAAAGGAAACCCAAAAGAGGGAGAAAAAAAAGTCTCACCCGGCTCAGCCATGGTGGTTCCTGTGCTTAGATGTTCTTCTGACTTCTGGTTGCAGCGGCTAGGTGAACGGCCATTTTACTGGCCGTTCTTTCCACCGTCGGCCCAAAGGAGCTATCTCGGTCCTTGGAAGAAGCTGCCGCTCTCCCAAGGACGACGAGGACCTCCTCACCGGTAGCTGTCCCTCCAAGGCAGCTTTGCGACCCGATTAAGGGTCTACCGACAGCGGAGAATCAGTTGGCGAGGAGAGCCGTCTCCTCGCACAGCTGCGAGCGCCGCAATCTGGAACCGGAAGTCAGCTTCCTTGAGGTAAGTCCGTACTTGAAAGTGGATTTTATTCCCTTCCAGGAAGTTCCTCCAAGTGAGGAGGGCTCAAGCACACAACATATGCTGCCTTCTCCCAAACTGCCCACCTTTGCTCGGTCTTTGTGAGCTTTTTTGAGATGTAAGCACAAGGCTGCAAATGGCCCTCCTGGTTTTCCAAAGTAATACTGCTCCCACCTCAATGTCACTGAATAACATCAGTGATACATCAACCTGAATAACAAATGGTTTCTCCAGGTCTGGTGTTTAAGTACTGGCTTGACACAGAAAAGCCTTTTTAACTTTTCAAAAGCCGCCTGACATTCCATAGTCCATTTCAAGGTCTGGCTGGGCTTTGGCTTGTCCTCCCCCTTCATTTTTAACAAATTGGTAATGGGGAGTATGATTTGCACAAACGAGGGGATGAATTGCCAGTAGAAGTTAGTGAAACCCAGGAAACTTTGCAGTTACCTCCTGGTTTGTGGCAGTGGCCATTCCAGCACAGCCCGCACTTTCTCTGGATCTATCTCCATCCCCTTGTGGGAAATGCGGTAGCCTAGGTCAGGGCTTCTCAACCGGTGGTACGCCTACATCTGTGGTACTTTGTCACGTGGCAGATGGTACGCAACTGCTAGCCAAGTGTAGCAGGGGAGGGGAATGAGCAGAAGCGATCCAAGCCTGAGGGAGAGGCAGCTGCAGCTGCAGGACTGTCTGGGCTCGGCAGAAGCCCCAGGAGCCAGCAGGGCTCCAGCTGATTGGTTCTAGCTGATTGGTGCTTCCGGAAGCAACGTGGAGCTGGAAGTGAACTGAAGAAAAAGGGGGGGAGGGGAGTCCTTTTTGTAAGGGGGGGCAGATGTCAACGCTGCTAACATTGGATGTTCTTGCTTTGAGAACATATGGAGATGCAGCCTTTTTCTTTCTGTTACTTTACCCTTAGAATTAGATGACACTGGGGGAGGGGGAGGAACGTGATGGGAGTTAGTTAGACATACAATATTGTAATAAGAGATGATAAGTCATGGCGGGATAAAAAACTGAGCAGAAAGTCAGCATTTCAAACTAATTGGAGAATGTGATTTATGACTGTTAGTTGTAGGAGGGACTTGTGCTTTGATTTATGTGCTGAGGGGAGGGGAAGTCAGGTTTTGGCTTCAACCATGTACATGCCGATGCCATGTTATTTGAATAAAGATTCTTTAAGGTAAACAATGCCTCAAAGTTCTTTGAAGAGTAACATCTGTCGGAACCATGACATTAGTGAATGAACTCCCAATGTTCACCTATTTCTAAGCGTACTGGCTCTGTCAATTGTATGACCAAAGTTCCTCCCATTGGCTTGCTCAAATCTCACAGGTTTGGAGAGCAACCTTGCTCGTATACCCAGTTTGAGGGCAAGTGGCAAGCTAATAATGCACCGGGAGCACCTCGGGTCTATGAGCACTTTCTTTTTTTTAAAAAAAACAAGTTTTATTTTTCAAATTTTTAACATCCAGATACTTAGGAAGTAGCGTGGTACTAGGGAAATCAGTCAATAACAAAATCATTCATATATATCTCAGGTTACATCAATAACATTTCCTTACTGTTTCCCACAAATATTATATCATATTCATGTTAATAAGTTTCTAACTAGGCCAGGAGTGTCAAACTCAATTTCATTGAGGGCCGCATCAGCATTGCAGTTGCACTCGGGGGGGGTGTGTGTGTGGCCAGGGTATGTGTGGCCTACTGGGTGGGCATGGCCAGCTGTACATCATTCGCATCAAAGGTGACTGGGGCCTGGGCAGGAGTGGGACAGATCTGAGGGTCTCTGGCAGAAGGGGGTGGGACCAAGGCAAGTGGCAAGGCATTGTCCATTGGAGGAGCCTCACTGTTCCTCTCAGACCATGTGGGGAGGGCTTGATGGTGGTATGGGCTGCCGGGAGCCCTGGACAGCAGAGATCAAATGCCCAGCCTGGCCCTCAAGCACCCGCGGCACCAAGCCTAGCCCCACTTCTCCAAGGGGGTACCCAGCTGCACCTATCTCCTCCTCAAGGCTGCTGCTGCTGTGCTTGCTCTCCTTACCCAGGTTGCTCATGATGGGTACGAGGGCAAAGTCAGAGGGAGGCCCATTTCCTCTCCATGGGAGGAGACCCGGCTTTGTATCCAAAGCTTCCTTAGCAATAGGATGGGAGACACCCAGGATAGACCAGGAGGAGGGGGCAAGGGGGATGGTGAAAGGGCAACAGGGCAGGACTAAGGCAGGACTTCCCTCAGACCCTCCTCTCCTTTCCTTCTTTCCTTCCTTCCTAAGAACAGAGTGGTGGGAAAATATTTGAGATGAGGGAGGGAGAAAAACAGGCAAGAAATGCAGCTGGGGAGGTGTCACCCTTTGTGAGGAATGAAGAAATGCACCATCGCCTGGAAGTGGCCAGCACATGGCCCTCACCTACTTCACATATCTGGCTTGGTGGGCTCTGGGGGAGGGGATGCCATGAGCAGCATGAGAGTCAACATTATCTGCACAATGCCGTCCAGCCCCCAGCCTGCCCAGTTTCAGCAGGCAGTGAGGCACTGTCCTCGCAGGCTGGGAGCTGGCTGGCCTCAACGTTTCTTTTGGGATTTGTGCCGCCTGGCTCAGTCTCTTGGCACTGTGAGGAGAGCGCCCCACTGCCTGCCGAAACCCCTCCCCCAGAGCCCATCAAGCCGGATATGTGAAGTAGGCGAGGGTCATTTGCTGGCCACTTCCAGGCGATGGTGCATTTCTTCATTCCTCACAAAGGGTGACACCTCCCCAGCATGCATCCAGGGGGTGGGGCCGATGCGGCAGGGGCTGGTTCCTCACTGTTTCCAGACAGCCTTGTGGAGCTAAGACTGCATTTCAGCATAGATGGCCACAACAAAATTGTACATTGGCTCCCGGCCGGCCTGGGTCAAAGTCAAGGCAGCGGGGGGCCGTTCCCTCACTGTTTCCAGGATGGCTTCATGGGCCACATGAAACCACTTCGCAGGCCGCATCCGGTCCCTGGGCCTTGTGTTTGACATGCCTGAACTAGGCTCAATCAATCAGTACATTTATCAATAGTATTTTACTTATATATATCCAAGTCTTGTTTAGAGATTTTATTTAATTCCAATTTATACATTCCAATTTAGCCTTTTATAACCAATGTTTAAACTTTGGATAACCTTGATTTCCCTCATTTCATTATAATATAATGAAATAACTAAAATACACATATTATTCCAAAATTTACCTTCTTTATAGACAAATATATTCTGATTCTCATTCTAATAACTCCTCCTTTAATAACAAAATATCTTTCATTATCACAAATCTATTTCCATATAACAATTAAAGTTATAGTCTAACAGTTAATTTTAACTCCCATTATAAATCTAAGTGCTAAATATTAAAAAAAAATCTCTAAAAAGCTGCTTTACCCATTAAGTAGATTTCTAAATCCCATTGTTAAATCTAACTCTGGCTTTTCTTTTGTGCCAGGTAGGTTTCCATGCCAGTGCCTATAAAACCTCCGATGTATCTCCCTTCATTCCTACACCTGTTGTTTGAATCAAGGGAGAATGTCCAGTTATCAGTCTTTCAAAAGAACTGGCCCCTTTGTAATTGTTAAGTTGTTGCTCTAATAATTCAAATATCCATGTTTGGTTTAGGGCAGCGGTTCTCAACCTATGGGTCGCGACCCCATTTGGGGTCGATCGACCATTTTTCGGGGGATTGCCAAAGGCGGCGATCCGCCATTTTCTCCCCTCCGGGGGCCGCGCCGCGCATGCACGCTGTGCATGGGGGGCCCGCCCCCATGCGTGCCGCGCCGCGCATGCGCATAACGTTTGTGTGACGGGTTGCCATCACACAAACGTTGAGAACCGCTGGTTTAGGGTATTTATAGTCAGTTCAGTAGTCTGGTCCTCTTCTTCTTCTTGCGATTTCATCTGAATAGAATAGAGAGTCATATCCAGTGTTGTTATTTGGTTATCTAAAATGTCTGCTTTTGGAATTACAGGTGCTGTAGTTAAAGTCAGTGATTGAACATCAAAGTTCTCAGCCACTTGTGCATGTTGTATGAAGTCTTCTTTAATGTTAAATTGTTCATTTTCTGTTATTTTTTGGGTCTGATCAGTTTGGGTCTGAGGTTCAATTTGTAGTTTTGTAAAAATGTCTTTGGCTTTCACTCCTGAAATAATTAGCTCTGTTGCTTCATGGATTTTTTCAAGGATAAGTTTGTAATTAAGTTGTGGGTAAGATTCATCCATTTCCATGGTGATTAAAGATAGTCCTTGAGTGGAGGCTATGTTTAGTAAAACTCAGCTATTGTCCACCTCCACAATTTGTAGGAATTATTGTCACCACAGCTGTTTCTACATCTTATCTTTTTTGATAGTATGAAGGACAAATCAAAGTAGTCAACAAGCACAATTGAAAAAAGAAATTCCAGTTGCTATGCCAAATTTTGCCACAAGATGTCCCCAGCAGACCACAAAATCTTTTCCCAAATGCCACATAGCCTCTTATTCAGTTAAAACACACAAAAAAGCTGATTTTTTTGTAAAGTTAATAGTTAAAGAAGTTTTAAAAAATGCTAAATCTCTATAATAAAAAGTTTTGGGCCCCCAAGGTATCCACAAAACAAAGATCCATTATTTGGTTGTTGAAGTTAGTAGTTCTTTCCTTTTCTTTCCACGCTGTAAAATCCCACTTATGCAAACGCCACTGAATTGAGAGCTAGGAAATAAATTTCAAAAGGCTTTCACAGGACGGTAATTAGGGGAAAAGAGAGGTAAAAAAGGATCTCACCCAAGTCCTCCACTCCTGCTTCATATGCTTAGCTGTTATTGGGACTTTCGGCTGGTGCGACTAGGTGATCGGCCATTAACGGTCCTAGGGAGCTGCCTTGGATCAAACGGAAGGGCTGCAGCCCTTCTGCGATCTTGTGAGGGTCCTCCCCAATGGCGGTTGCCCCTCCAGAGAGACTTTTGACCCTTTCCAGGGTCTTCCGACGAAGGGAAACCAGACAGCAGGGAGAAGCTTCCCTCCACGCATCCGAAGGCGTCGCATCCTGAACCGGAAGTCCAGCACTTTCAAATCTACTCATGCACCCATCTTGGGGACTATGAGTTTGGCTGCGAGAGAAAAGGGTGGAATGGGTTGACTTATCATCAGGTTGTTCTCCCCTCATCACTGTCGTAGGAGGGCAGAGCGATGGCAGGTCCAGCTTGGGCCTTGGCGTTCTCCTGCATGGTGACGTAACCTGGGCAACGGGTTCTTATGTGATACAGTTTGACTTCTCTTTTGCCGGCTGCTGGACTGGTTTGTTTTCTGATTCTCCAGTGGCCCGGGGAATGTGATTCTTAAGAGGTTCCCTTCTGCAAATCTACTTCGGTTGCTTTCGAAGAACTTGCTTTTAGCAGGGTCATCTTGAGGGGCTTGGAGTCTCCACTGGGCAGAGGCCACTCTGATGACCAGATCAACTCTTGCATTTTGGGGGTCGTCCCCAGCTGTAAGGCCTGAGAAGATTCCTTCTCCATTGGTGCGCTGGCTTGCGCTTCCTCCGCTGAGGCGGCAGCCATGTCTGGGTTGCTGGATCCAGGCAGTTCTTCCTTCTCCATGCTGAGATCTTCCCCAAGTTTTTGTCATTCTGTCCCTTGACTTAGGGACGGTGACTGGAGCTCAGGACCCCAAGGTGGTCAAGGTAGAAAATGGTAGTTTTGGGGTTAATGTCAAGGTTCTGATAGATGAACCCCATCAAAAGAACTTTGAGACAAAATTCTTCCTTTAAGAACCTTTATTCAGGATACAACATATCGGCACTACATAGTTGAACTAAATTCCCTTCCCCGGGATACAAAGTAACAAAGTACAATTCCCACCCCCAATAAACTGTCATAACTCACATTCCCCAATTAACTTAAAGCGGGGGCTTTCTCCTAAGCTACTCAGCCCACTAAAACATTATCAGCTTGTCCTTGGGTTCCCACAGCAGTGTTATTATTATGGCTAACTGAGTTTACATCCCAACCCCCCTCTGCTGCACCTGATTTCTAAAAGCAAGAAAGCATGTTAAAGGAATAGAGAAAATGGCTGCATTTTCATCAGTTGTCAGAGCGGGAACATCCAATGTTAGCAGCATTGATATGCTTATTGTGGCTAGCCCAGAATGTTTTGTTTAGCTCATTTTAAAGATCAAAGAAGTAGGTTATCTCATTCTGGGTGTCCTGCCAATACTTATAAGAAAACAGCTAAAGTTATATATTCTCTTCCACCACTTGATGTCAGGAACAGTATGTTTTGTCCCCCCTTAATAGTTTAATTCGCTGCTTCCTTCCATGGAAGGATGGGGCAAAGCTCCCCCTCCTTTTCACTTTTGGAGGCTTTTTTGCTTCTTGGGGTATCTTTTCCAAAAGTTCAGGATATAAAATATGAGAGAAAAGATCAAATTTCTCACCCAGTTTCAGCACGCTGTTCACCGATGTTCTGGTGAGTACTCGTGGACTTCGTTTGCATGTGGCTTGGGCTGGTTACCAGTATGGGACCAGACTTTCTCCTATCGGTTTAGAGGGAATTTCCCAATCGAACGAGATGACCGCCATCATTCCTGAATCGCTGGGACGCCCCTCTTCTCCTCGCCGTCTCTTCGGGGTGGCTTTAGACCCATTTAGGGTCTCCTGGCAAGGTGAAAAGAGCCACGGGGAGTGGAGCTTTCGCAATCCCGCAACTGTGCACCAACGGGCAAAACTGGAAGCCCTCCCATTTCCTCTTTATCACAAGAGCTGGAGGAGTCTGAGCTACTGTTGCTCGGGCAAGCTTTCAGGGGGGGCTTCCACCCAGCGCTCATCTTCTCCTTTCTCGCTGCTGTGGTTTGACATCGCTTGCAGGGTCCCTGTGGCAGGGGGGTTCTTCCCTCTGGGTTGACCACTTTGCAGATCCTGCCTAATGTAAGGAACCTACCTCAGTTAAACCTCCCAAGAAAGCAGAACTCTTGAAACTTGCACCATTTCAACAGGAACTTTTATTGGGGATGCTGACTATAGGAAAGTAAGGCAGGATCTGAGGGTTTCGCGCATGAAACAATGCATTCAAAGTAGGAATCCAAACCCCACCCCAACTGGCCATCTGGTCAGTTCAAACAGAACCAATCCAAAAGTGTCAAATTGTTGTGGGAATGAACTGATAAGGAAAGAGGGGAAAATGGTTCTGACAGTTAGGCTGTCAGCTTCCGATGCGTAGCTTAGCAGAATGGCAGCCATGACAAGCCTTGTCATAGTCTTTTCCCTGTTTTGAATCAATCAGCTGTTCCATGTTCAGTTCTAACTGTTGCTTCTTCATCTGCATACAGGTTTCTAGAGGAGACGGGTAACGTAGTATGGTACAGGTAGTCCCGGAGGTATGAGCCTAATAGAGCCTGCCCATTAGGCTTGTAATCATCAAATGAATCAGACTCATGTTACAACATTATAAAATCAAACTCATTAATTGAATCAAATGGGTTGTTAAATGAATGAAGATTTGACTTATTATTTCTTCCGATGGCTGCCTGAACTGAGAGACTTTTTTTGCCGCTGCTGCAAGGTGTTTCCGGCTGCAAATCAGCTGCTTCAGGTTTCAGGAACTACAGTATTGTAAATTGCCTCCCAAGCAGGCAGAGCAGGCTTTTTTAAAAAAAACCCATTTGTTGCTAAGCAGCTCAAGCTTCTTCAGAAGGGGGGGTGGAGAACTCTCCAAATTGCAGTTGCCACTAAAGTAAGTAGCTTTAGCTTTAAGAGTCTCCAGGCAGGCATAAGACAAAAATTAAAATAAGCAAGAAAATGATAAGAGAACACCTATCCAACCTTGACGAGTATAAATCACCAGGACCTGATGGATTACATCCCAGAGTTCTGAAGGAGCTGGCAGATGTTATCTCAGAACCATTGCACCACATCTTTCAAAAATCCTGGAGCACAGGGGAAATACCTGAGGATTGGAAAAGGGCTGATGTGATTCCCATCTTCAAAAAGGGGGGGGGGGAACCGACCCAGGAAACTACAGACAATAAGTCTATATCAATACCTGGGAAAATCCTGAAAAAGATAATCAGAAAATAGAACTGTGAACAACTAGAAGCAAACAAAATTATAACTAGCAGCCAGCATGGGTTTGTCAAAAACATCATGCCAAACCAATATTATTTCATTCTTAGTTAAAGTGACTAAACTAATAGACCAGCGAAATACTGTGGACGTAGTATACTTAGATTTCAGTAAGGCACTTGATATGATTTATAGACCACAACCTACTCCTTGGTAAGCTAGAAAAAGGTGGAATAGACAATATCACCACCAGATGGATCTGTAGCTGGCTGGCAAACTGTACTGAACGAGTAGTCCTCAACAGCACTACATCCACATGGAGAGAAGTAAGCAGTGGGATACCACAAGGTTCCGTCTTAGGCCCAGTACTCTTCAATATCTTTATAAATGATTTAGATGAGGGAATTGAAGGGGAACTCATCAAATTTGCAGATGACACCAAACTGTCAGGAGTAGCCAACACCCCAGAAGACAACAGAATCCAAAAAGATCATGATAAACACGAACAATGGACAAAATGAACCAATGAACAAAATTGGTTTCAATGTGGAGAAAAGCAAAGTTTTACAATTAGGGAGGAAAAATGAAAGGTACAAATACAGACTGGGGGAGATCTGGCTTAAAAACAGTAACTGTGGGAGGGACTTTGGAGTCCTAGTGGATGATCACTTGACCATGAGCCAGCAGTGTGCAGCAGCAGCCAAAACTAATACAATCCTGGGTTGATTAAACAGAGGCATAGAATCAAGATCACACGAAGTACTAGTACTGCTTTATAAAACCCCAGTAAGACCACACCTGGAATACTGCAACCAATTTTGGTCACCATATCACAAAAAAAAATGTTGAGAGAGTGGAAAAAATTCAGAGAAGAGCAACTAAGATGATCAAAGGCCTGGAGACTAAAACATACAAAGAACAGCTGTAGGACTTGGGTTTGGCTAGTTTAAAGAAAAGAAGAAACAGGGGTGACATGATAGCAATATTCCAGTATTTGAGGGGCTGCGACAAAGATGAGGGGGTCACGTTATTCACCAAAGCACCAGAGGGAAGGATGAGAAATAATGGTTGGAAACTGATCAAAGAGAGAAGCAACCTGGAATTAAGGAGAAACTTCCTGACAGTGACGACAATTAACCAAGGGAACAGCTTGCCTCCCAAAATCATGGGCGCTCCATCACTGGAGATTTTTAAGAAGAGGCTAGATAGTCACCTTTCTGAGATGGTATCGGTTTGCATGTTAAAAAAAACTGCCTTCTCTGCTATTACATATTCCATTGCTGGCAAGATCTTTGGGTTACATGTTCCTAGTTGACCTTGGCAAATATAAGCAAGATTGGACTGAGTTAGTATGTAGAGGGGAAACCATTTGGAAATCCTGAAGATTAAATTAAAAATTTTTCAGAAGATGGCATAAGTAACTATGGTTAATCTTTTGCAGAAGACACAATGTAGGAAATGACCAGGCTGAGCCTGAGGGAGAGATCAAACGTGTCATCAGCCTCAAGTCCCTTCACATCCACAAGAGATCTAAATCCAGCCCACATTGAATTCCATTGACTTTTATCTACCGCCTATTTGCTTTGACAATCGCTAGTTCAGATTCTTGTAGAAAGCATAAGCGTGCAATAAATCTTTATATTCATTTGAACTGCCTGGACTTTCTGATTTTCCCATGTTTGACACACAGGCAAATTGATATGGCCAGCTGCTTCCTTAGGTGTTTTGTTACTTAACCATTTAGTGCTTTGTAAGTACAAACATTTTTTGTTTCCAAGTAAGGCATGCATTTATTTTTTAAGATCAATGTGAGGAAATACAGAAACATAGTGTGAAAAAATACTTTATGTCAGATTTGCCATCACACTGGTTTAGCCCTACTTCACTTTGATGGCAACCTGCCATAATGTATTGGGCGGGAGAATAGAGGGATACAGGGAGAGGGGATGACAGGAACCAGAAGTGCCAACCAGGAACAACGGTTGAACAATCCAAGGACACAGGCGTGGGAACGGAATACAAACACCCACCGAAGAGGCACCAAACATTAGAACAGTTACCAAAACAACTAATTTGAACTTTATTGGACACTAACAAGATGACCAAGGGGGGAGGGCCTGGGAGAAGGGAAGAGTATCAGTTTTATGTGGGACTCTTCAGATCTGGCTTTGCTTATACTGTAACCACTTGGCTTTAGTAAAAGTATATCTTCACTGAAAAATGGAGTCGAAGGTTTTTCTTTCCTAAATGCCCAGCTGGGACAGACCTGAAATTAAGCCAAATCTGCAATAATAATCCACCCGGAGACTTGCATCTATTGTGTATGGAATGACTCTCCATGAGAGTGAACAAGAAGAGATGAAGACCTGGGAGGAAGCTTCTTTGAAGCCCAGGAGCAATGGAGGTTAGCCCGAACTGGGGAGAGAAACAGAGACCTTGGAGGATTGACCAAAGCCCTAGTGGTCCATAGGGATTGGAAAGATGGAAGAATGGGAAGAGAAGCCCTCCAGGGTAACCTTTGCCCAGGGAAGTCGAAGCTGCCACAAAGCACCCCTCGCCAAGGAAAAGTGCAGAGCAATGGGGAGGTGAGCCAGACCTATATGATCATATTCAAGCAGGCAATTGACTTCCTAAGAAATTCCAAGAGTGGCAAGCACCACTGCCAGCCCAACTGACCATTGAAGCAATCTAACCAGCCCCGGCACCAGCCCTCACCCTGCTAGCCCTGGCACAACCGTCAGGATTGTCCCAGCTACCTTGGCCAACACCTCCTTCTCTCCATGAGCACTGGGATTGAAATTTAATGTCAACCCAAAAGAAATGACATTCTTCCTCGCCCAAGTGTGCAATTACATGCAGAAATATGGGGCCAACCTGCTGAATGATCCAGCCAGGGTGTGATGTGTTACCATGACCATAGAGGGAGAGGCTGCTGAGTGAATGGTAGCCCTCCATGATGATGATGCAGTGGAGCTATGCAACTTCGGCTGATTCATGGCTGCTCTGAGGAAATGGTTTGAAGACCCTCTCGCGGATTGAAAGGCCAGAACAAAAATCAAAACTATCAAACAGATGAGGTGACCCGTTGCTCCCTATATTAAGAGTTCCAGAGCCTGGTCTATAGGTTAACAGACTGGCCCCTGGACATGCTGATCGAGAGTTTCCAAGATGGCCTGAACAAAGTCTTCTATACCTGCCTATCCCGAGGCATACCACAAGCCCTTCAAGGGTGGTACGTCCTGGTTGATGAAGTGGAGACCTGGCCGAACACCATAGGCACACCAGCCAAGAACAGCAACGATTCTTCATCATGGAAAAGAAGGAAGCCCCGAGGCCAGGGAAGCGAGACCATAGCCCACGTTGCCACCCCCCAACTGCTTTTTATGCAGCAAGGAAGACCATTGAGCTGCCGATTTCTTCCCATAGCATTCTGCCAATTGGATGGCTCAGTGGCGAGAGGGCACAACCTTTGTGACAGAACCAGTGGGAATGAAAAAGAGGCCCCATGAAGACTCTCAGTTTCATTGTAGTGCCAGGCATGGATATATCCATGGTTCTAGGTTTAGCATGGCTACTAAAATGGAATTCCTCTGTAAACTAGAGGAAGTGTATATTTAAGATCCAGTGAAAGCTGGTTGAGGGAAGTCTAACAGAGAAATTGCCATCTCACCTTCATGCGCTGCCCATTAAGAAAGTGAAAGGAGAAAATGCTGCGGCAGTATGTGAGCAAGAAAAGGTGGTCTCTCTGATCCCCAAGAAGTATCGGGATTTTCAGGAAGTTTTCAGCGAGCAAGATTCAAACATGCTTCCCTACCCATCACTTCATTAACTGTTCAAGAAAATTTTTGTTGGGGGCTAAATTACCCAAGCTGAAGCTATATTCTATGATCCCAAGGGAATTGGATGAACTCTGGTCATTCATAGATAAAAATCTAGCCTGGGATTTCATTCAATCAGCAAAGTCACGTATGGCTGCACCTATACTGTGTAGATTATCATAGGCTAAATGCAATTTTCATTGAGAATGTCTACCCTTTGCCACTGATAAAGACATGATAGCCCACCTGGCTAAAAGGAAGATTTTCACCAAATTAGACCTGAGGGAAGCCTATTACCAAGTGCATATTAAAGAGGGAGATGAGTAGGAAGTACCTTTAATTGCCCTTTGGGGTGCTTCCAGTTTTGAGTGCTGCCCTTTGGGCTACAGGAGGCACCTGCAGTCTTCATGCAATCAATTAATAAAGTCCTGCATGAGCATTTATGTAAAGGAGTCTTAGTTTACTTGATTTACACTGAAACTATGAAAGAATATGTGAAGTTGGCCAGAGCTGTGCTGAAGAAGCTCTGCACCGCCCAACTATATGCAAAACTCTCAAAGTGCGAATTCCACAAAGACAAGATTGTCTATTTGGGGTACCACATTTCACACAAGGGGGTGGAGATGGATATCCCAAAAATGTACAAGCAGTACTCAAATGGGGGACCCTGGGTTTGCCAATTTTTACCAGAAATTCATCCTATCATTTGCCCAAATAGCGCTCCCTGTCATTAACATCCTAAAGACCAAACGAGAGGGAAAAACTAAGCCAAGCCAAGCCCTCAAATGGACAATGGAATGCCGGGCAGCTTTTGAGAGACTTAAGTGCTTATTTGTAGCTAAGCCTGTGCTCAAACACCCAGGACCTGAATGCTCCATTTATCATCCAAGCTGATGCTAGTGATATGGCAATCTGGGCTGCCCTCCTTCAGAAAAAACCAAGGGATTTTACAGCCTTATGCCTACACATCTAACAAAAAAACTAGCTGAGGCTGAGCGCAGATGGACGGTCTGGAAAAAAAGAGGTTTATGCTATGCAATGTGGAAACTTCTCACGTGGAGACACTTCCTGGAGGACAGTAAAGCCCATTAATTGAAGTGTGGACAGACCATAAGAATTTAAAAGCTTTAAAGACACTCAGGAAACAATTCCCAAGGCAAATGCAATGGGCTCAATACTTGAACCAATTCAGTTTCATGCTGCATTACCTTCCTGGGGCAAAATTGTTTTGGCTAATGCCCTCTCCCGACTTCCCCAGTATAATAGCTCAAAAGATGCAAATCATAAGCTGGGTTATCCCTTCCAATCAGCTGGCCACCCCTGCCATCACCAGAACTCAGAAAAAAACCACACCACAGAGAGCTGACAACCTACTGGTAAAATTAAAAGAGTCCTTAATCAAAAATAAGTGGTTTAAAACCCACCAAATGGACTGCACTATGCTTGATGGCATTGCCTAGATTGGGGTTGAGAGTCAGCATGCCCCTGTTCTACAAAGAAGCCATGACTGAAAAACTGCAGGACATTTTGAATTTGTGAAAACCCTGCACTTAGTGAAATGCCAATTCTGGTGGCCCTCCTTAAAGAAAGACATTGAACATTATGTCAGCAGCTGCTCTATTTGCTCGTCAGGGAAAGGTTGACTAAAGAAAACCCCTGGCCTCCTGCAACCAGTGGCCAATCCTACAGCACCTTGGAAGGAAATCTCCATTGACTTTATAGTCGAACTACCGGAGAATTCAAGAAACACAATCACTTGGGTCATCACTGACCTCTTCTCTAAACAAGTGCACTTCGTGACGTGCCCCAAAATCTCATTGGCATGGGTCAAACTCTTTGTGAAACATATCTGTAGACTCCATGGCATCCTTGAATGGATCTTCTCAGACTATGGAGTCCAATTCACGTCTCAATTCCTGCAGGAGTTCTTGAAAATATTAGACACCACACGAGGGCTCACCACCTTGCATCATCCCCAAACGAATGGAGGTTGTGAATGTATAAATGGCATCCTAGAACTGCCCACATCGATGGGACTCTGTGACCAGTTCGTCATTATGCAGGGCAGCCAGCATGCTATGACTGCTGACGGACACGGCCCCCATGGACTTGCTGGCCTCTGTGTGCGGGGGCACACTATCTGTGTTTTGGCACTAAGAAATCCCACTAACCTGCCCAGAAAGGAAAATTTGTATTTTTTTTTTTTTTAGAACTAGAGCAGAGTGGGAGAAAACAGAGAAGTTGCTGGACTGAAGAACAAGTTGGTTTGAAAATCTTCACACAGTCTCAGAATTAATTTATTGGAATTTCCAGAAGAAATACCTATAGAAGGAGCCCCATCAGCGTGGGTGGAGACAGCCCTGGGATGGCTGGAAGGAAGTCCGGCCCATCCACTCAACAGCTCTGATGGCAGTTTCTACTGCTGCTCCGACCTGTCAACCATGCAGGGAAGCAGGAGGGGCAGCTGGTGCACAAGATCCGCTGCCTCGTTGGGCTGCCAGCAAGCAGCTGAGGCAGCTCCAGAACCCCGGCTGCCCCTCCACTTCCTCCTGCTTCCCTGCATGGTTGACCGATTGGAGCAGCAGCAGAAGCCACCCCCCGTCAGAGCTGTTGAGTGGATGGGCCCAGGCTGAGCAAGGGCTTCCTTCTGGCTGTCCCAGGGCCATCTCCGTCTGCGTCAATGGGGCTCCGTGGCCAGTTCGCCATTATGCAGGACAGCCAGCTTGCTGTGGCTGCTGACGGACACCGCTGGCCCCCATGTGCTTGCTGGTCTATGTGCGGGGGCCAATGGTGTCGGGCAGCAGATCCGGAAGCGAAGCTGTGCTTCCCATCCTCGTGCTGATGGGGGCGGCAGGGGAAGGCGGGATCTGGCATGTGCCCACCCTTTGCCGCTGCTGCCCCACATCGTCCCGCATGCACCTCTGGGACATGCATGTGGGAATGATGTGGGGTGGTAGTGGAGAGGGGTGGGTGGACGTGTGCCACAGCTCACCTTCCCTCTCCATTGCCTCCACCAGCACGAGGATGGGCGGCACAGCTTCTCTTCCAGATCTGCTGCCGGCTGGGCTTGGCGATGCAGGGATAACCGCCGCCGTCTCCTGCTTCCCTGTATGGTTGGCCGGTCAAGGGGCTTAGAGCAGCAGGAGGAGCAGCAGCCACTGCCCCCGTCACAGCCACTGTGTAGACAGGGTCTGCATCAGGTGTAGGCTTCTTTCAGGCCGTCCCGGAGCCGTCTCCATCCATGCCGATGGGGCTGTGCTCTGCCCATGCCGATGGGGCTGCCATGATGCAGGACAGCCAGCAGGCTGTGGTTGCTGACGGACACCATCAGCCCCCATGCACTCACTGGCCTCTGTGTGGGAGGGCCGATGCTGTCAGGCTGGTGTCAGGCAGCAGCTGCTCCGGCTCCTGCCTTGCCTTGCCTTGCCCCACGGCAGTTGGCACACCCACCCTGCCTCACCTCACCTTACCCTGCAGGATGAGCCTCTGGCCCACCGCCCTACCCGCCAGAGACCCCCTGGATCTCCCCCAGCCCTGCCCAGCCCCCAGAGCATCCCTCCCCACAAGCATCGTTGAGGTGACCATACCACTGCAGCCATGACCACCCGGTCGGCCACACCCACCCAGTCAGCCACGTCCACCTGGCACCCAGCGATAAATAAGTGGGTTTTGGGTTGCAGTTTGGACACTCAGTCTCTAAAAGGTTCGCCATCACTGTCCTAAAATAATACCTCCGCTGTTACATCAATTACCAACAGGACAATTGGGCCAACCTCCTTCCCTTTGCAGGGGTAGCATACAACAACATAGTCCACAGCATCACTGGCTTTACATTGTTTTGAGTAGCCACTGGCCAAGACTTCATAGCTATACCCAAACTGTTTTAGACAACCCCACAGAATATGTCACTAACCGTTTAGATCAACACACTTCAAAGCACCTGGCTGGTGGTGTGCAAAATGCTAGAGGAAGAAACAAACCAATAAAAAATGAACCAAACCAAAATACTTTAAACTTGGCTTTGAGGTCCACCTATCCACCAAATGCCTTCTATCTAGACAACCCTCGAAGAAGCTCGGACTGAAATACATTGGTCTTTTCCCCTTCATCAAAATTATCAACCAGTGACTGTACAATTAGAATTACCAAAGTTTCTCAGACACATCCAGTGTTTCACTGCAGTTTATTGAAACCAGCAACCTCTTCCCCCTTGCATGCTGCAGAGAAGCCACTTTCAACCTCTGTCCTTATAACAACAAGTGTTGTAAGTGCTAACAATACTTCAAATTTAAAGGTAGCTTAGATTCTGTAAACACAGGCAAACTATAATACTTAATATCATGGAAAGATTTCCCTCCCACTGAGACTGAATAGATTGATGCCCAATATGTGTGAATCCCACAGTTCCTCCGCAAATTCCATGACAAACATCCTGACCAACCCCATTGAACCCCTCCCAATGTCCTAACCATTTCTCTTGTCTTTCTCTTTTTCAGGAATAAACCATTTTTTTTCAGGAGTGGGGCAGAATGTCAGTTCTGGCATCACGCTGCTTTAGTCCTGCTTCGCTTTGATGGCAGCCTACTATAAAGTATGGGGAGGAGGGATATAGGGATACAGGAAGGGGGGATGACAGGAACCAGAAGTGCCAACTAGAGGCAACGGTTGAATGATATAAGGACATAGGCATGAGAATGGAATGCAAACATCCACCAAAGAGGCACCAAACTTTAGAACTGTTACCTAAACAACTAATTTGAATCTTATTGGACACTAACAAGATGACCAAGGGAGGAGGACCTGTTAGAAGGGGCAAGTCCTGGTTTTACGTGGGTATCTTACGTGCTTATGGTATAACCACTTGGCTTTAGTAAAAGTATACGTTCACTGAAAAATGGAGTTGAGGGTCTTTCCTAAATGCCAAGCTGGGACAAACCTGATACTTTACTTTTTGGCAGCCAGTAATGTTGGCATTCAGAACTCTCTTTGTAATATGTTACAGCAGAGGATACAATATCACATTGGAGGCAAAAACATCAGGTGGCATCCCACAATTATTTTTTAAATCAAAATCATTAATATCTCAACAAGACTTAAGATTTTTGGAGAGAGTATAAGCAATTCCATGAAATTGCACAATTGTATACATGCTATTGTCTTCTGTGACACAATAATAGAACTAGGTCATAACAATTATAGCTTTTGGGTGGAAACCAATATATATGCATTGAATTGGAGCAGAATTGTAAGGGTGGATTGCTGCAGATTCTATGACTTTGAATAGGCTTATATGTAATATGGAACTGTACATTCCTTTAACCTTCTTGGAAGATCAAGTTTACAGTCCTCAGTCATGATTCTTCAACTGTAGATGCTCAGATTGCAGGTGTAACGGCAATTGGGTTTTGCATGCTTTCCTTCCTGATAAGAATCTTATCACAAACATTCACATTGTGAAGACTTTTGGTTGTCAAGAAACTGTGAAAATTATAGTACCTTTTTCTAAAAATAGTACATATATAACATATAGCATTAATACATTAATACAGAATTAATACAATGGCAATAAGCCAGCAGGCTAACCTAGAGTGGTAGTTGGGAATTTTTGTATAATCCTGCATCCTTCTTTGCATCCATGGAGATGTCTGGAAGTCTTCAAGCCATTAGATACCACCAGCCTTCCAGCAAGGAGATCACTGCTAGGCTGCCATAGCCTTAGATGCTTGACCCTGTCCTTTGCCCCTAAGCTCTGATTATGCCACCCACTCATCCATCCATTCTTAGCTCATGAGAACAGATATTAGTCCTGATCTGGCTCACAGGCTGTAGTTTGTTGACCCTGATCTAGAGTGGAAATAGCAGTACTATCTTTTCAAATTTTGAAGAGCTGTGCTAAATTATTTAATCTATATTTTACATACAGTATATTGGATCTAGCTATCATGTTAGATTAGCTCTTATTTAAATATATATCACATTAGATTAGCTCTTATTTAAATATAATTACCTTGTGTGTTACTAAAGTTTGCTACTAAATAGCTCAATACTACCATAGCTAAGAGACTACTTTTCTGTTTGAGTCTTTCTACTCCCAGAGAGATTTATTCTTAGAATTTTCAGTATGAAATGTTGCATTGTTGGAAATTAAACAGAACTTCATCAATAAAAGAATATTTTGCTTAGATTGTATCCACCATACCACCTCATTCTAATTTTTAGGCAATTCTGTGGGCTCTTACTATTGCCCTTAGCTTATTAGTCAAATATGGTACAGAATTGTTGGAATATGTAAATGTCCCCTTATTGAAACAGACACAGTCCATTTTTTTGAACTGCATCTTGGGAGTAGATAACTTGAAACCAATTCGAGAAGTAATAATATGAAGTCATCTGAGACTTCTGGTTTTGTGCCCATAGCGCATGGCCTCACAAGAGCGGACCTCCACTCCCCACGGCTAGTTTCGTCCCAAAGAGGTTACCATGAAGGAGGGGTGCCCCGTTGATCATGAAGCAACAGTGGTCGCTTCGTTTGATCCAGGGAAGCCCTCTGAACCTGACGGGAGAAAGGTTAGTGTGAGATCAGCGTCTAGCCCAAGCTACTTGCAGCCGAAATCCCAGAGCACGAACCTGAACATTGGTGAACAGCGTGCTTGGAATTGGTGAGAGTACTGATCTTTCTTCTATCTACTAATTGAATCCTTGAGAAAGTTCCCCAAAGCAAGAAAACCTCCGGAAGTGAAGGGAGGGGACCATATCCCCATTCCCTTACAGACGGAAGTGGAGAATTAATATTATGGAGGAAAGAGATATACTAACATTTGATTTAAAATACTACAGTCTGGACAAATCTAGGAACTAAGAAACTGTCAAGATTATACCCTAAAGAGTTTTCGATGGAATTATAAAAATATATAACAAAAATAACTTTTTGATTGGAAAAAAAGCTGAAAAAAGAAATAACTGCTGACATCTAGTGGAGAATCAGATAATAGAATACTAACAATACGGACTAAGAAATTGGCAGAATTTCTAGAAATAAACAAAAAGCTGTTCCTTTGAATTGTAAATAACCTTGAAGACAGCTGGGAACAAAGGAAGAGCCAGCTATAAGATTAAAAAGTGTCTGAAAGGAAAAAGAACACTTGGACTGTTGCTTAAATCTAAGAACTGTTTATGGAAAAGAAAAACCTTGGCTTTTGGCTAATCTTTTAGACGAGAATCTACAGGAAGGATTTAAAGTGGCTTAACATATTGAATTGTAATTTTGACTGACTAATAAATTGACTTTTGAATTAAAACATTGTTGAAAGTTTGTTTGAAGAGGGGAGACAACATGGATATCACATACGTATCAGAAAATGACAGGATGCCACATTCAATATTTTCTCCTGAAGGACTTAACTTGGAAAATCAAGAGCCTCCAGAAGTAATACTTCAAGGCAAGATAAATACTTTCCAGGAGGAAATATATGTAATGTTGGGACAAATACAAATGACAATAGACTCAAACCACAAGGAAATTTGAAACACCTTTGATGATTTAAATAAGCATATTTCCAATCTAAATCTACAATTAAAAAACACCCAGGAAATAACAATGAATGAACAAATAAATCAGATAACTGACTACAAATTAGAAGAATATGGTCAAATTGATGAAATAACAAATTAAAAGAATTACAATTTAACACAAACAGGAAAAAATATACAAGTTTCTGATACAACAACAAAAATAGAATGGACTATATAATTACCAAGAGAACCATCAAAGTTTGGGAGACAAAGTATTCATCTTACTTACTTCATCTTTTATATTCCCAACAACATTTGTAAAAACACAGGAACCGCTGGGTAAGTGGATTACATCAACTTGGAAAACTACTCGGCAAAAGAAGAAGACCAGAGACAGATACAAGAGATTTGACTCGCCCTACCAGATGGACAAACATTTGTTTGTTTGTTTGTTTTTTAAAAAAACAAGTTTTATTAACTTTCCAATTTTACAAAGCTCCAGGTATTAAGGAAGCAACATGGTGATTGGGTAATCCATAATAAAATAACAAGCTCTTTCATATATATGTCTGGTTACATCATCAAAAATTTCCTCTCTATTTCCCTTTGTTATTATATCACATTCAAGTAGATACATTGCTAGTTATAACTCAATCGGTTAAAACATTTATCAATATCTTTTGACTTATATGCTTCCATGTCCTGTTTATAACTTTTATCTAATTTCAGTTACAGTATTCCAGTTAGCTTAGTGTTCATAGTATTTAGGTTTCGGATAGCCCATGGTTCCCTTAGTTCATTACAAAATAGCTATCGTATCTAAGATACACATTATTTATCAAATAAATTCTTACTTTATTTCACAATCGTATTCTATTTCTCATCCTAATATCATCACTTATTAATAAAATAACCTTTAGCATCTCAATCCATCTTCTGTATTATAATTCAAAACTATTATTCTAATAATTAGTTTTTAGTTCCCTTATAAGTCTAAATCCTAAGTATTAAACCAGTTAATGTCTTTTAAAATCTCCTTAGCCCATTAAATAAGGTTTTAGGCTCTTCCATTAAAGGTTACATAAAGAAATCCCATTTTTTAAGTCTAACTCTGGCTTTTCTTTTGTGCCAAACAGGCTTCCATAGCAGAGCCTTTAAATACTCAGGTGGATCTCCCTTCATTCCTTCACATGTCATTTGAATCAAGGGAGACCATCCAGTTATCAATTTTTCAAGGAAGCTGGTCCCTTCATAGTCATTAGATTGTTGGCCTAATAACTTGAATTTCCATGTTTGGCTTAGTATATTTATCGTCAGTTCAGACTGGTCCTTCTTCCGATTTCAGCTGATTTAAATAAAAAGTCATGTTCAATGTTGTAGTTGTTGTTTGGTTGTCTGGGTTATCTAAATTCTCAATGTGCTGTGTAAGCAGGTCTTCAGCTCCTTCCGTCTTAGTGTTACTTTTTTCAGTTTCTGTTGCTGTTAGAATTGCAGGTTTTTTAGTTGAAATCAAGGTTTGGTATCAGGGTTCTGAGTAGGTTGTAGCTGGTATTCTTTAAAGTCCACTTTAGTGACAATTCCTTCTTCTGTTGCCTTTTGAGTTGTAATTTCATCACTTGAAATCTGGGCTGAATTTTGTAGCTTTGAGGTGGCGCCTTTATCTTTCAGTCTGGAATTCATTAGCTCAGTAGCCTCTAACATTTTTTCAAGTATAAGTTTGTAGTTAAGTTGTGGGTAGTATTCCTCCATTTCTGTGGTGTTTAAAGATAGTCCTTTAGTAGAGGCTATTTTGATAAAAGTCAATAAATGTCCATCTCCACTATAGATAGTTGTTTTCACCACCCAGCTGTTTCAAGTTCTTATCTTTTTTGATAGTGTCAAGGACAAGTATTAGTCTGGCAGGTCTGCTAGTCAGAAGAAAAAATTCACTTGCTGTACCAAATTTCACTACAAAATGTCCCCAGTAACATGTAAAATCTTTCCCAAACTCAAATTAGGCTTTTATCCAGTTTAAAAAGAAAAAGAAATATTCTTTTTTCCCCAGCTTAACAGATAGGTAAGATAATAAGTCTCTGTAGGAATAGAAACCTTTTGGGACCCCAAGTATCCAAAAATTACAAGTCCAATTATTTAGTCATTTAGTTTAGTTGTTCTTTTTGTTTTGTTTTGTTTTCCATAGCTTTGTATTTCCAGAGTAGGCAGAAGCCATAGGCAGAAGTTAAGAAGGGGGGAAAAAAGAATTTCCAAAGGCTTTTACAGGAAAGTAATTTGGAAGCAGAAGAGGTAAAGTAAGGTCTCACCCAGTTCTTCCACATTGCTTTCGTTGTGCTTGGTAGTGCTTTTGGCTTTTGGCTGGTACGCTTAGTGATTGGCCATGTTAATGGCCGGTCTTTTCTTCGTCGGTGCAAAGGAGCTGCCTCGGATCAAACAGAAGGGCTGCTGTCCTTCTGCAATCTGTCGAGGGTCCTCCTCAGCGGTGGTCACCCCTCCAGGGCGACTTTCGACCCTTTTCAGGGTCTTCTGACAAAGGGAAACCGGGCGGCGGAGAGAGTGCTCTTCTTGCGCGTCCGCTGGTGCCGCAATCTGGAACCGGAAGCCTCGTGAACAAACATTTGTTTCAGTATGGCTAAAAGAATAGAGAACTTTGAACATAAAGGAGCCCTATAACAAGAGGGATAAGAGATCTAAGTAATATAGTATGTTCCATAATATGTGAAATGTAAAAATAGCAGGTTGATGTAATTTTTATTAATATGTGAAATGTAAACTAATTAAAAAGGATGTTATATCTAGATACTATAAGATAGATAAAAAGTATAGTATTTTTATAATGCATGACAAAATATTGGGATGATGTACTTAAATGGGAAAATTGGGACAGTTAGATGACTAACATATGAAGAATTATGACTGATAAGAATTGGATGGAATATAAGGGAAATTAAGTGTAAACAAAAATTATGAAAGTAGGATGCATGCTGAACTAATGAAATGATGGTTATAAGAATAATATAAGCTGAAAAAAATGTCATACATAGAGGTTATTACTATTTGTATAACTATAAAAATGCCTATAATCATTTATATATTGAAAATATTAAGAATTATATTTTGGTTAAGGTTGAAGAAGGAGAATATAAATGGGGAAGGGAAGATGAAAGAAATATATCATTAATTAATATACTAATTATGAAATTATAAAACTTAATCATTATTGATTATTAATTATTATTGTCCTTTTTTTCTTGTTAAAATATAAACCAAGACAACACACTGTACACCAGGCACTGGAGATTGTTATAGTTAAAAACCAATAAAATATTTATAAAAAAATAAATAATAATATAAGGTCATCTAGTAATTAAAGCATTCAACTGTATGTTGAAGATTTTATCTATGGATCCAGATAAATTTCCAAGATCAATTTTGAAGAACAGATGCATAATATGCTTCCTAACACTTGGGCTTCCTAACACTTGGGCTGTCCAACTTTCAGATCTGAAGACTAATTATTAGTAGACAGCATCATTGTTGCTATGATTTGAACATTGACCATTGATAGATGCCCTTCACTTGTACAGTGAAATTCAGTAGCCTTCCTCCCACTAGATGGAAACAGAATTTATCCCTGTGATTGGATGAGAGGAGCTCCCTGTTTGTGGATGCTCTCCTTCCACTGGTGATGATGTATTACAATTAGTACCTTGCTCTTGCTATTATGTCCTCAGATGTTGTATCTTGACATAGGTTTGCATTATAAAATGATTGTCAATCATGACTTCACATAAATGCAGATTTTTTTGAAAAAGATCTGCAAATGGAAGAAAAGGAGGTCTTTTGGTCATATATTAGCATTTTTCTTTTAGATGGAGTTTGATGAGAAAGATTTGCGACGTGAAATCAGTTATGCAATCAAAAATATCCATGGTATAAGGCAAGTATTCAGACTGGACTAAATGTACATGGCATAAAATGTATATAATGATACTTATCTGGGACATCCAAGCAGCTGATAGTTTGGGAAGCCCTTGCTACTGAAAATGTTTCCCATTATCTTGAAATCAAAAAGAAAAATGTTGATGAGAATGTTGCACTGAAACATTAATTATTTTTATCCCACTTTTATTATTTTTATAAATATTTCAAAGCAGTGAACAACATTGTTAGGCTGAAAGAGAGTGACTGGCCCAAAGTTATCCCCCTGCCTAAGGAAGGGGACTTTTTTTTCCCCTTCTGCTTGGCCACTGGCCTGGTGCCTTAAATTTCTAGAGCAAACTGATTATTATGATTATCATATTGGCATGACTGGAGATTCACACCTAAACTACAACAACTTCCTGTTATTGAAAGAATTTCAGCTAGAGGGGAGGATGAAAAAAGCTCTTAGAAAATCAGATTGTAAATCTACTGAGAAGTTTTCGATTTCTGCTGTAACAGGATGGCAAGGGGAATGATTATTCCCTCCCATCTAGCAATTATTTATTTTGTTTATATTGCAAATGAAGATGTAGTTGACAGAAACATATGTTGAATTTGAGATTATATTGATTTGTATTTTTAGATTGCTAGCTATAGGCTAAGTGACTCCTGCTATTACACAAGAAAGATAAGTTACTATTTCCTGTTATTCCTAGCTGCTTGGGGGGGGGGGGGGGGCAGCAGCAAGCAAAATCCATTGCTTCCAGAACAGTTATTTTTTTCTCTGACAAAGCAAAAATACCCATTTTGATCTATTTTGTGGTTAGCTGTTTTTCACACTTCCACATTCTAGTTCTCTAATAAATAGTACAGGAATTTTTTTTTCTCCTAAAATCAATAATGTTGGCATTTCCTTTTTATATTCAAAGATATTATAAAAGCATTATAAAGAAGCATATTACAAATTCAGTTTGCAAAAATCTTTCAATAACAAATATGTATATTCATATCTCTTTCTATAATCTTCATTTTCTGAAGTCCTTGTTCCATCCCTATATTATTTAACTAACATTACTAGCAAAAGGAGGGGCTTGTTGCAACAGAAAAGCTGTCTGTTATGGGAGGGAATTGTGTTCTGGAATGTTGCCCATATTTAAATCTCTTTTTCCCCTCCTCCCCCTTTTTTCTCTTTGCTGTGTTTATGCTCTTTTGCCCTCCCTGTGCTGATATAGGACGGGACTGTTCACACCAGACTTGGCATTTGAAGCCATTGTGAAAAAGCAGGTGGTGAAGCTGAAAGAGCCTTGTTTGAAGTGTGTCGACTTGGTTATTCAGGAATTAATCAATACAGTTAGGCAGTGTACCAGTAAGGTATTGAACTAGCTATTGAGCTCTTACTTGACTGGGTTGGGAAAAACCTAAAACTGTACTATTCTATTTTTCCCAACTTGCCAAATACAACCTCCAAGAATTGCTGCAAACTTCTTCTAAAATCTTGATTGGCTAAAGTTGAGAATGTCCTGTTTCCTATATTTTTATAAAATGCTTAAATACAGCATTATGTGGTCCAGACAACAATCTTGTTATCACATTTCAGTTAGCCCTAGCTCTCTCCTATTTTCATCCTTTGATATCGAACAGAAGCATTTGTGGGCTGTCTGGAGGTTGTTCAAACTAGCAAGCAGATTTCTTCTTGGATCCTGGCTTTCTATTAAGTGCATGGCTTCTTGATCTGCCATTTCAACCACTCTCTGTGAATTTTTTTCATAGCAACAGAGCCAATAAAGCTAAAGTTGTTTTTGCAATTTAATCTTAACTACATTGGTTGAAGTAATGCGCTCTCTCTGTTCTAAAAGTCTCTCTCAAATAGGAATTCCATCATTTCAGTATAATTGGCTTGGCCATATGTTTAAAACCTGATTTCTCAGGAAACTGACTTTTCTCTGATTATATTTTTGGACTCAAAAGTAGGCTGTCCAAACCAAGATTTAAGGATCTCATTGTCTGTATATTTTCTTAATATTTTTTATAATTAGCAAAGTACTGAAGAACACTCTGTGAAGAGCAGTTTACATTGCTTGACTTTTGCCGTGCTATATGTGATAGATTAAATCTGTTTCTGACCGAGGAATTGAGCTTTTATTGATACACTGTGAAGAAGCCAGCACTTGCTGTCCAAGGTCCTTCAAGTCCCACTTACTCAAATGCAACAGAATCTCCTGTTGTCCGTCTGCCCATCCATCCATCAAATTTATTTGATGCCCATCTGGTATCGAAACAACTATGGGCAGCTTACAGCATTAAAACATTAAAATCCTAACATAAATATTTCTAAAACAAAAACCTGGAAATTACAATAAAAATAAAATTAAAATTATAGTTAAAAGTTGGGGAAGGAGGGAGCAGAATGCATGGAGGTGGGATTGCCTCTTAATTCATTAACCATCTCCAGAGTAATGTTCCTCCATCAGCACCCCATGCCCTTTGGCAGAGTCAGGTCTTCAAGCTCTTGTGGAAGGTCGAAAGGGTGGGAGCCAATCTCATCTCAGGGGATAAGATGTTCCAAAGGGCAAGAACCACGGCAGAGAAAGTCCTTTTCCTGGATCCTATTGGCTGGAATTCCTAGACTGATGGGGCCCGCAGCATACCGCCTCTGCCAGTGTAGGTGGGACAGGCCAGTTCCAGGGAGTGAGATGGTTCCTCAAGTAAGCTGGACCTATGCCATGTAGGGCTTTTACAACAGTAGTTGTCCAGCTGGTTTGTACTGAGATGCCATAGAATTCATTACAGAAGTCTTTCCCCAAAAGTATTGTATAAGACATTTTAATGTGAGTATGGAAATAACTTATTATTAATCTGAAAACAGGTACAATCAACCAGTGAAACAACTTACCCCCAGAAATCGTGGGTGCTCCATCACTGGAGATTTTTAAGAAGAGACTAGACAAACACCTGTCTGAGATGGTATAGGTTCTCCTGCTTGAGCAGGGGGCTGGACTAGAAGACCTCCAGGGTACCTTCCAGCTCTATTCTATTCAATCTATTCAAGATGACAGAGAAAGAGATTATAAGAATGATAAAATAGGACTACATGTAATTGCTACTGCAAAGAGGTATTGGTTATTAGTTCCATTTTTTGGTAGTGGCGTTTCTTTCGAGCTAAATGGCCAAGAAAGCATTGTTAGACTTTTTCTGGCCAAACTGTGGGCACTGAGATGCAGTTGAAGTGCTGATTTCTGAAAGAGGTCTCTTCTTTACTTATACAGCCATCATGTATGTAAGGGCCTATATACTGTCCTGGAATTTTTCTTAGTTCAAACTATTTGCTCTGCACATAGAAAACTTACATGTTACACAGAAATATTTTCATTGACATGGCTGGAGAATACATGGAAAAGCAGTAAGTTACATGAGTCTTGTGTCTTCTGATTTAGTCAGACAAACAATATCTCAGTTTCATGTTCCAGTGATGGTGCTAATTATCTATTGTAGAAGTAGAAAGTCAATAATTCTATTTATTAAAAGTGTCAATCATCACCTATATCCTTTTCCCCCCTACACTATATGCCTAGTTACCTGCTAAAAAGGCTTTCAGACATAGGCAGCCAACCAAAGTCAAACCTTAAGTATGAGGTACTCTGCAAAGCACGGTGCTTGAAAGAAGTTTAAGTCTAGTCTTTTGAGACAAAAACTTGGTGCTAGCATAGCTCTTCAGCAAAGCAACACTTTAAAGTGTGCTTCTGACATGATCAGAAACCTTGAAGTTTTTCTGCTCTTTTCTATGTTTATATTTGTACTTGTAACCCATGTGCCATAAGTTGGCCAATTATGCTCTAGACCAACAGGATAGCTGTAGGCACAGCCATAACTTTTTCCCTGCCACTATACTGAAACAGTTTTCATGAGCTTTGAGAATAGCAAGTAAGAGATGGACTTCCATGCTTTTACTGAAGACTACTGTGACATGGAATACTTTACAAGGATGAGATAGTCGGATTACAGTCCATTTGCTGCAGGATTTGAATCCTGTCTGAGGCTGCTGAGGAGCATAATTCTTGAAAGATCTTGGAAGGGAATTGCTCATTTTGACAATTCAAAAAGGATCTTCTTAAGGAAGTGCTGCTGCTTTTTCATTTTGCACACTACTAACCTTTTCAATCTCTTTTTCCCTCTCTGTCATTTTTCCTCTATTCTTCGGAATCTCTCCTTTGTGTTCATGCTTTCTGCATGGTGCAGGACGGGGCTCTTCACACCTGATATGGCTTTTGAAACAATAGTGAAAAAACAGATTATAAAGCTCAAAGAGCCCAGTCTGAAGTGTGTTGATCTGGTGGTCTCAGAGCTGGCCATGGTCATTAAAAAGTGTTCAGAGAAGGTAATGGGTCTGTACTCTTTTTTCCACTTTTCTGCTATCTCCCTAACTCTTGATAACACTTCAGGAGTATGGCTTCATATGGTTACTAGCTAAGTGAAAACCTGAATGCATTCAAATAAGAAGCAATGGACATTACACAAAGTTCCATTCTTCTAGTTAATTATTGGCTTAGTTCTCTTGAATCATTTGGGTCAGTTACTCATTTGATTAATTGAGATATAAGTTCCTTTCCTGTGGTTTCTTACACATGGATCGGCTATACAATTGAATCCTATAGTAATGCTGTGTCTTGGATTATAGCAACTATAGTTGTATTTGATTTGAAATGGAACAAAAGAACACTTTGCATAACTTCCTGTGAAGTATTTTCTCTATATTAAACATGTATGTCATTAAAGATGCTTTGGAATGTATACAATATTTAATGAACAATTCTCTCTAAGGAAAAAAAAGAACAATCAATTCTTATTTTCCCTGTGATATTAAGAAGCCAGTCTTCTGTGTACTCCTTTCTTCTACTAAATCAAAGAAGGATCGTGGGCTATTTCCCAGAAGATCATTGGAGAGTATTAGCGAAGTATTATGTCAAAATAGATTAATAAATTAAAATGGATCTGTTCTAAATTGATAAAAATAAATTTCTCTTACTTGATAAATCAATCCTTCCCCAGTGATGAAAGAAGGGAAGCAGCCCAACCCAGATCTTTTTCCTTGTATTTCTGTATAAATAGTACTTAAAACTGCAGAGATGTGATGTCTTATCCTATTGTCCTTAGCTTGGTTCCTATCCCAGGCTGCGAGAAGAGACAGAGAGAATTGTTACTACATACATCAGAGAACGTGAAGGAAAAACTAAAGACCAGGTAAACAGTCTGCTTCCTTGTCTTCTAGATAAATTTTTGAACTGACCAAGAATAGAAGGATCAGAATTGAAAAAAATAGTTCTTAAAAATGAATCCTTCCTTGTTTTTAATATTTGTAGTGAGCTGAAATTACTTTTAGGTTAGTAATTTCAGTCTCAGCAACTTTGATGCTGAACAATTGTGAAATACTGAACTAGGATTACAGCGTAGGATTTATAGTACTTCTATTTGAGGGCAGTGCAGATAGGTTTTGAAGCCATAACTTAAAAACAATTGCTGGACCAGACCAGCTCTCTGCATTTTTCCCTGTAATCCTTTTGAGGAGCTGCAGTAGTTGAGAAAACTGCAAACTCAGATTAGGGTCTTTTTAAAATAAAGCAATTTTTAGGAAACCAGTATAAGGTTAGTAGGGTATCCCAAAGGTGCTTTTTCAAGAGGCAACTGGATTTTCTTGTTTTTCTTTGAAAACGTTTCGCTTCTCATCCAAGAAGTTTCTTCAGCTCTGACTGGATGGTGGGGAATGGAAGGATTTATATTCCTTGCAGACAGCTCGTCATTTGCATTCTTTTAGAGAATTGTTGAGGCCATTTGGAGGTTTACCTGTGTCCTCAGGGTCATCTGAGTAGTGCAAATGGGTGTGGAGCCTTCTTGGAACTGCTGAAAGGACTGTGTTGTACACTAGAAATAGATGATGTTGTATCCCTCCCCCTCTGTTCAGAGAGGTATGTTCAATTTTGACATAGATGGCCTCTTTGACCCCTCTTTCAAACCAGCAGTCCTCTCTGTCCAAAATGTGGATTTTGTCTTTTAAATGCAAATGGTGAATCTTATCCTGATGGGTTTGTTCTCCTATATTGTGCCATGCATTTATGAAGTGATTGTTTTGTTTCCCCAATGTGCAAATCTGCACAAAGCAACCTGGAGATTGGAGTATAGGCTGGTGGGTGAACCCTGTAAGATTTGTATTCTTGTAAAATCTGTTCAGTATGTTTTTCTTTATTCATTGTAATCTGTTCCTTTATTTTATTGTTCTGGCTTTTATTCTGGTAAGTGTCCAGTATTGGCTAGAATTGGGTGTTCTTTAAATTTATGTGTGTATGTAAATAAATAAATGTTAATCTCCATAGATCAGACATGTCAAACTTGCAACGTCATGTGATGTTGCGCAACATATCGGGACGGTTTTGCCATTGCCGGCAATGGGGTGGGCATGGCTTCTGGATGACACTTCCGGCCCATGGGTGGCAGTTTGACACCCCTGCCATAGATGATCTTCTCCAAATGCAGAATGAAAGACTAGATGAATTAGTTTTTAAATTAGGTTGCTGTACGACTGAGAAACTTTTGTCATTCTTTTTTCAGATTCTCCTATTGATTGACATAGAGCTGTCCTATATCAACACAAACCATGAAGACTTCATTGGATTTGCCAAGTGAGTGTTTGCTATCTAACAAAGATCTAGAAAAGTATGTATGCTACATAGTATCTCTGTTCTTCACTAAAGACCACAGACATCATCTATCTAAATATCTGTTTTGATCTGCTAGATCAAGTAGAAACTAAGAATGCTTGATTTTATGTTGTTAAAGAAGCTTTGTTATAAAAACTTAGTTCAAGTGAAATTGATTAAAAAAAGTTTTATTACACTTTGGTTTGGGTGCTATTCTCTTTAGAAATTTGAGAGCAATACACTCTTTTGAAAAAAAAATCCAATAAAAATAGGAGTAAAAGTATTTTGTTGTTGTTAGTTGCGAAGTCGTGTCCGACCCATCGCGACCCCATGGACAATGTTCCTCCAGGCCTTCCTGTCCTCTACCATCTTCTGGAGTCCATTTAAGGTCATGTCTACTGCTTCAGTGACTCCATCCAGCCACCTCATTCTCTGTCGTCCCATTCTTCTATTGCCCTCAATCTTCCCCAGCATTAGGCTCTTCTCCAGTGAGTCCTTCCTTCTCATTAGGTGGCCAAAGTACTTGAGTTTCAACTTTAGGATCTGGCCTTCTAAAGAGCAATCAGGGTTGATCTCCTCTAGGACTGATCGGTTTGATCGCCTTGCAGTCCAGGACTCGCAGAAGTCTTCTCCAGCACCATAGTTCAAAGGCCTCAATTCTTTTGTGCTCAGCTTTTCTTATGGTCCAACTTTCACAGCATACAATGCAACTGGAAAAACGGCCTTGACTCTACGTACTTTTGTTGGCAGGGTGATGTCTCTGCTTTTTAGTATGCTGTCTAGATTTGCCACAGCTTTCCTCCCCAGGAGCAAGCGTCTTTTAATTTCTTGGCTGCAGTCCCCATCTGAGGTGATCTTGGAGCCCAGAAAAATAAAATCTGTCACTACCTCCATTTCTTCCCCATCTATTTGCCAGGAATTGAGAGGGCCCGATGCCATGATTTTGGTTTTCTTAATGTTGATTTTCAAGCCAACTTTTGCACTCTCCTTCTTCACCCGCATCAAGAGGCTCTTTAGTTCCTCTTCACTTTCTGCCATTAGAGTGGTATCATCTGCATATCTTAGGTTGTTGATACTTCTCCCGGCAATCTTAATTCCAACTTTTGATTCATCTAGCCCTGCCTTTCTCATGATGTGCTCTGCATATAAGTTAAATAGGCAGGGCGACAGTATACAGCCTTGCCGGACTCCTTTTCCAATTTTGAACCAATCATGGTTCCGTGTCCAGTTCTCACTGTTGCTTCTTGACCCGCATATAAGTTTCTCAAGAGACAAATGAGATGGTCTGGTACTCCCATCTCTTTAAGAACTTGCCACAATTTGTTGTGATCCACACAATCAAAGGCTTTAGCATAGTCAATGAAGCAGAAGTAGATGTTTTTCTGGAACCCCCTAGCTTTCTCCATGATCAGGCGTATGTTGGCAATTTGATCTCTAGTTCCTCTGCCTCTTCGAAATCCTGCCTGTACTTCTGGAAGTTCTCGATCCACATACTGCTGGAGTCTAGCTTGTAGGATTTTAAGCATAACTTCACTTGTATATGAAATGAGTGCAATGGTGTGATAGTTTGAACATTCTTTGGCATTGCCTTTCTTTGGAATTGGAATGTAAACTGACCTTTTCCAAACGTGTGGCCACTGTTGAGTTTTCCAAATTTGCTGGCAAATTGAGTGTAGCACTTTTACTGCTTTGTCTTTTAAGATTTTCAATAGCTTAGCTGGAATACTGTTAACTCCACTAGCTTTGTTGTTGCTCAGCTTTCCTAAGGCCCATTTAACCTCACATTCTAGGATGTCTGGCTTGAGGTCAGTGACCACCCCATCATGGTTATCAGGGACATTAAGCTTGTTCTTGTATAGTTCTTCTGTGTAATTTTGCCACCTCTTCTTAATCTCTTCTGCCACTGTTAGGTCCCTGCCATTTTGGTCCTTTATCATGCCCATCTTTGCATGAAACGTTCCCTTCATATCTCCAATTTTCTTGAAGAGATCTCTGGTTCTCCCTATTCTATTGTTTTCTTCTATTTCCTTGCACTGTTCATTTAAGAGGGCATTCTTATCTCTTCTAGCTATTCTCTGGAATTCTGCATTCAACTGGGTATAAAAGTATTACATTTCCATTATTTTTAAGGAATTTATTCAGATCTTAACCTTATTTATTTATTATTTAACTAGGCTTACAAGCTAAGCCAATCATTGCTGATTCTGAATGGCTTAAAATGATAGCATTTGTAAACATGCTTAAAGTAATAAATCAAACCAAAATAGCAATTGAAAAGACTGATTTCCATGGTCCTTATTGATATATTTCCTTGTGAGCAATTATCCAAGAGGCTATTCTATTTTCCTTTTTCTTATTGAGCAGGCAGATACCTTTGGGAACAGTTATTCATAAACATACCCAGACTCTCAACCATTAAGGACATGAAAAGTGACAACCAGCATCTTACACTGCATCTCACTAGTAACCAATACAGCTGTCACCCACTTTTACATGGATGAATCAAGGAATGTCCATAATTACCTAGGATGCTGAACTCGGGACCAGCTTCCAAGTGGTCTTCAAAGGCAGTTCCATGTAAAGTGCATTGCAGTAGTTAAGTGAGAAGTGACCAAGGAACACAAGAAGCCTTCCTGCCCATTTGTGCTATTTCCTCTTCAAGTTATGATCCACTTCAGTGTGACTAACACTGTGAGGGAACAGGTCTCAACCAGAACCAGAGATGGAATATGTTTGGAATTGGGAGACCTGAACTTGAACCTATTCTTTTCTATCCAGATTCTAATAATGGTATCCAGACACCATAATTAGTGCCTCAAGGACATGTTGATGCTGTATCTATAAATGACTTCCCACATTGGCTTCATGTAGATATTAAATGCATGTGGAGAAAGTGTCCACAAGAACCCCAGAAGAAAGGGCCATGGGGCTCAGTCTCTTCCCTGCTTCTACTATCTGGAACAGCCCCATTCCCCAATTTCCAAACATTTCAAAAATATGTGTCTCATTATCAAAAGTAGACAAAATACAAGTTTAATACAACTTTGAAAACAATAGCAATGTAGAAATGTAATAATTTAGAATGTGTATCCATGCTTTCAATGAATAGATTGTGAGGATGTGCATGAACAGCATTAAGAACATCCTTAATTAAACACTTGAGTAATGTTGAGATGGGAGAAAAAGAATTGTTTACATGTATGTAATCACCATGCTATCCTTTCAAGAAGCAAAACAAAGCAAACCACGACTTCAGAGGGGTGATCACAGTGAAATGGATATTAAAGTAAGATGCTAGAGAATAGAACAGTGTCGTCATGCTGTTTGCTGCTACTGCTTCTCATCTTTGAACTAAGTGACAGTGTAATGTTATTTGCTTTGAATAGTGAGATAGGCAGCATATAAATTTAATGAATAAATAAATAAAATAAACAAGTAACTATTATTCTTGAATTTATAATTCCACGTTTCACTGTGAATGTATGTGAAAGGGAAGCATCTTCCTCTCTATGATTAAAGTATTGCTGGCTTGAAAGTGCGAAGTAGATTACAATCTAATAATACAGCTAGTCCTTACAATTGGGACTAACAACTTGATTCTTAAGCTAAGTGGTCGGTAAGTGAAACTGCGACTGTTTACTTTACTTTTGTTTTACAGACTTCTGAAGGTTGTAAATGTGAGATTTGTTTGCAAAGTTACTATTTCATAACTGTCCTAGCTATAAATAGTTGCTAAATAAATCAGTCACTAAACCAGAACTAAATGTACCTTACAATTTGAAAAAAGATTCTAATTCTATTAATGTGGTTCTGATTAAAACTTGTAGCTTTTTAAAAAATGACTATCATTTCTGATAGTCAGGTTTTTAGAAAAATTATACAGGGGGGAATCAGTGATACTACAGGTTATTATATATTACACTGATATTACAACCATTCATTTAGTGATCCTTTGAAGTTACAACAGCATTGAAAAATGTGATTTATAACCATTTCTCACACTTACAACCATTGCAGCATCCCCATGGTCACATGATCAAAATTGCAATGTTCCCAAGTCACATGATCACCTTGTGCAACCTTCTGACAAGCAAAGTCAATGGAGAAGCTAGATACACTTAATAACCATGTTACTAACTTAACAACTGCAATGATTCACTTAACAACTGTGACAAAAATGTCGTAAAATGCGGCAAAACTCACAAGAACTGTCTCACTGAGCAACAGAAATATTGGGCTCTATTGTGTTTGTACATTGAGGACTACCTGTAATTTGTTCAAAAAGATTAAATGGGAATAAAGTGAGAATACCTTTTTATACTGCACTGGTAAAACCACACTTGGAATACTGAGTCCATGTCTAATCACCATGATACAAAAAACATGTTGAGACTTTAGAAGGAGTACAGGGAAGACCAGGGCTTTTTTTTCTCATAGAACGCCCAGAACGGAGTTCCAGCACCTTTTTTGGATGGAAACTGGTAGGCAAGGCAGGTTGTATGATGTATGTGAGTTCTGGCACCTTTTTTTTTTTTTAAGAAAAAAAGCACTGGGGAAGACCAACAAAGATGATTAGGAATCTGGAAGCTAAAGTATACAATGAACGATTGCAGGAACAGGGTATGTCTACTGTAATGAAGTGAAGGACTATGGGTGACATGATATCAGTCTTCCAATATTTGAGGGGTTGTCACAGAAAAGAGGGGGTAGACCTATTCTCCAAAGTACATGACGGCAGGATAGGAAGTAACAGATGCGAAGATTATTAAAGGAGAGATCCAACTAAGGAAAAATTTCCTGACACTGACAACAAATAATCACTGGAATGGCTTGCCTCCAGAGGTTGTGGGTGTTTCATCGCTGGATATTTTAAAGAAGAGATTAGACAACAATTTGTCTGGAATGGTTAAGATTAGGCTCAAGCAGCAGGTTGGACTAGAAGACCTCCAAGGTCCTTTTCAACTCTATTATTCTATGATTAAATAAATAAATAAATAAATAAACTTTATTGTCATTGTATGTGTATACACAGTGTACACATACAACGAAATTTACGTGACACCCAAAGACCAGGTCCCACACACATAATCCCCAAACACACTCCCACCCCCCACAATTTCCCACCCCTAAAAACCACCCAACATCCACCCAACAGACCAAGTAATACTGTCCAACAGTTCACTGATGGTGGCCTTTTAATTCATTATTAAGTGCAATTATAGCTCTGGGATAAAAACTATTCAGAAAACGTATGGTCCGAATTTTAAATGTTCTATATCTTTTGCCAGAAGGCAACAGTCCAAAGAGATTGTAAGCAGGATGGGAAGAGTCTCTGAGAATGTTATGCAACTTCCTCAAACAGCGAGATTCGAAGATGTTATCCAGGGCTGGTAGCAGGAGTCCGATAATATTCTGGGCAGTTTTAATAATTCTCTGTAGAGCTTTTTTGTCCGCTACAGAGCTGCTCCCATACCATGCAAGAATGCCGTATGTCAGGACACTCTCAGTGGTGCTGTGATAGTAGGACAGAAGTAGATGCTGAGATAGATTTATCTTCCTGAGCATTCTCAGGAAGTACAGCCTCTTCTGTGCCTTCTTCACAAGCATGTTAACGTTCATAGTCCATGAGGGGTCCTCTGAGATATAAGTGCCCAGAAATTTAAAACTACCCACCCTCTCCACCTCCTCACCATTTATGTACAATGGTAGATGTGCATCTCTCTTCCTCCTGAAGTCAATTATAAGTTCTTTAGTTTTTGTGGTGTTAAGTGTGAGATTATTTTCATTACACCACAGTGTCAGCCCTTGTACCTCCTTCCTGTAAGCAGACTCATTGTTCTTGTTAATGAGCCCCACCACTGTTGTGTCATCCGCAAATTTAATAATAGCGTTGGTGTTATACAGTGGGGTGCAATCAGGCGTATACAAGGAATAAAGGAAAGGGCTTAGCACACAACCCTGGGGGCCTCCTGTGTTTAATATCAGAGTAGAGGAATGGTGAGATTCCATCCTTACTGACTGTGGCCTACCTGTCAGAAAGTCCCTTATCCACAAGCAAATCCTCTGATTTATACCCAAATTGGACATTTTAAAAAACAACCTGTTGGGTAAAATGGTGTTAAAGGCAGAGCTATAATCCACAAACAACAGCCTTGCATATGTCCCCTGTTGTTCCAAATGGTTCACTACAGTATGGACAACAAGAGACATAGCATCATCAGTTGATCTATTACCCCTATATGCAAATTGGTATGGGTCCAAAGTAGATGGAAGACAAGCCTTAATATAAGTTCAACACCAGCCTCTCAAAACATTTCATGACAACAGATGTTAAAGCTACTGGTCTATAATCATTAAGAGATACCACTACTGTCTGTTTAGGAACTGGCACTATAATAGATGTCTTCAGGCAGGTAGGGATAGAGCACTGCGACAGAGATAAATTGAAAATATCCGTGAACACTTCAGCTAGCTCTGCAGCGCAGTCCCTGACAACTCATCCCAGAATTCCATCTGGCCCAGCTGCCTTCCGGATATTAACATTCTGGAAAGTGCGTCTCACATCAGAGATCTGCAGTAGAAGTGGTTGTCTATCGATGGTAGATGTTAATGATGCACCATCAGTGGTAAATGCTGGAATGATGGTTGTTCCTGTATCCTCCTCAAAACGGCTGAAGAATTGATTTAACTGCTCAGCCAAAGGGTCACTACTCCCAGGCAAACTACTTTTATTGCTTTGTCCTGTGATTTGTCGCAGACCTTGCCATACACAACCAGAGTCTAAGTTCTCAAAAAGATGTTCAATCCTCTGTCTGTATGTATCTCTTATTTCTCCAACTCTCCCTAAATCATTGTTATTCAAGAAGTATACTAGCTTTGTAGCTAGATTTATTGGGTTTGTTTATATTAGTTATTTTGAATGTATTTCAGATTTCATCAATGTATTTCCTTGATGGCATCACTGGAAATTACCTTTGGTTCACTATAATTGGGTTCTCTTTTCCCTTTTCTTAAATACTTTATCAGGTTTGATGGTTTCCTTTTTAATATTCTTTTGAAAGGTTTGTTGCTTCTTTACTGGGCTCAATGTTGTGTTTCTTGTGCACACAGGCTGCAAAAGGAAAGTATAATACTTTACTTTTGTGGCATCTAGTGGCTATATATGTATGCTCAGACCAGCTGCATCAAACAATAAGAGTAGTGTTTAATTACGTTATCCCATGTCTACATAGTCTTAATCTTAGTGTTACTGCCATTGTTTGCTGTGAGAATTTTTAAAACTTTTCTTATAATTAAACATCTGCCCTTTGATTCAGCTCCTTACATTCCATGATAATAGGATTTAGCTGTTACAGCCCACAAAACGAAGAAGTAAGATATTCTTGAAATAGCTTGAGCTTTGTTCAATGGGAATATAATTTACTCAGAATATTCTAATGAACTTTTTTGAATGAAACAATATATTTACAGTAGACATTGAAATTATTTTTCATCTTTTTGTATACTTCTGCTTCTCTGTTCAGTCTATTATTATTTAACTAACCCAAGGCTTGCCCAATATTGTAGCGTTGGCTGTTTTCTTTTTTCTACGAATATCTCTTCTACATAACTTGTCAGCTTTCCCCTTTTCCTGCAACTCAGGCACTATAGCCATAATTCCTCAGTAACTTGCTTGCATTGTATATACTCCCATAGCCCCTGAATCAAAATGGCTGCTGTAGTGCTAGCTGCAAAAGGCTGAAGTGTTGCTGTAACTTTTTCTTTCATGTGCTGTTATGTAACAGAATAACAGAATTGGAAGGAACTTCAGAGATCTTGTAGTTCAACCCCCTGCTCAAACAAGAGTTCCTATACCATTTCACAAAAATGGCTGTCCAGTCTCTTCTTAAAAACCTCCAGTGATGGATCACCCACAACTTCTGGAGGCAAGCTATTCTATTGATTGATTGTTCTTACAGCCGGGAAATTTCTCCTTAGTTGTAGATTGTATCTCTTTTTGACAAGCTTTCACCCATTATTTCTTGTCCTGCCCTCTGGTGCCCTAGAGTATAAGTCAATCCAGTCTTCTTTGTGGTTGTTGCTCAGTTGGAGGACTGCTATCGTGTCACCCTGGTCCTTCTTTTCATTAGGGTAGATATACCCAATTCCTGCAACCATTCTTCATATGTTTTAGCCTCCAGTCCCCTAATAATCTTTGTCACTCTGCACTCTTTCTAGAGTCTTGGCATACTTTTTGTATCATGGTGACCAAACCTAGACATAGTATTCCAAGTGTGATCTTACTAAGGCAGTATAGTGTTGTGGTGTTGTGACCATGATACTATCCCCCTGTTGATGCAACCTAGGACTACATTGGCTTTTTTGGGCATCTGCAACACACTGCTGATTCATATTTAAGTGATTGTCCATGAGGATTTTTAGATCCCTCTCACAGTTACTGTGAGGATAAACCTTGCCTGGAAGTTCTTTGAAGTGTTTCATTAGTCGGAACCATAACATTCTGTACCTGTGCAATTGCTTTTTTCTTGCCTAAGTGTACATTTCTTACCACTGAATTGCATTTTGTTGAATAGGGCCAGTGTTCAAGTCTGTCAACATCCTTCTGTACCTGTCTTCTAAAGTGTTAGCTATTCCAGCCAGCTTGGTGTTGTCTACAAATTTGGATAAATTCCCTTTCTATCTCCTCATCCAAATAATTTTAGAATTTAGAAGTTGGAGAGTCCTAGACCTTTTGCATGCTTCCCTCCATGTAGATGTAGTTCCATTGAGGACTATACATTGAATGCAATTTGTCAGCCATTTACGAATCCATCTAGAGGTGATGCTGCTTGTCCCACATTTTTCTCTCTCAACAAGAAGCTGTGATTTACTATGTCAAATGCCTTATTAATGTACCTATAGCAGGTTTAGGTTCTTTAACAAAATCTACTTTCCCTTTTTTGCAAACTTGTAAAATATGTTAATGTAATATTTTTTTCCTCTGTATTAAAATACCAAGCAATCTTTTGGCACAGGGGTCTGAAAGTTTTTTAATAAAAGGAAAAGCTTGCTACTTTTTAAATCAATGTTTACTATAAAAGAAATACCTGAATCCTTTTGATTTGTTTTTTTATACTGTGATATGATCTTAAGGACCTTTAAAATATGGTTTACGCATACTGCAAATAAAATATTTCCCATCAATTTATCAAATGACCTGAGAGTGAGTTTCTTTACAGCAGCAGCTCCCAACCTTTTCTATATCCCATACCCCTAGAATACTTCTGATATATTCTCGCACATCTTACAAAAGTTCGAAATAATGGCAACAAATTATGCATATACACTATCATTTTGAAAACCCAAGTTTTCACATCCCCGGTTGGGAACCCCTGCTTTACAGTATGTGTGCATTCATATATCTCTTCTTTCCCACTTAATACTGAGTTCTTTCTTTTCTTTAATCTGTCTGTCTTGGGTTTTGTTTTGTTTTTTTGTTTTTTGTTTAATTGTCTTACTTTTGCTTCTGGATTCCTTGGAAACTGTCCAAAATTTCCCAGCTGTTACACTGAACAGCACATGATGGCTGGGTGCGTATCTGCCTGTGAGAGTTTTTCTCTATTGTGGCAAGAATCCAAATTGTCTAATCCTTTGGAACACTTGCTGAAAGTATCTTGCATTTAGACTTGCACTGGAATGAAGATTGGAATTGTAGAAATGATTTCTTATAAACCTTCATTTCAAAAGCAAACACTATTGTCATGCATATCATGTCTAACAATGCAAAAATCATTTCCTTGAAGGACTTGTTTGTGCTGCAGATTAGAAAAGATAAAAATAATCACAGATTTCTTCTGATGAGTTGGAACAATTCTTTCTGTTGCTTGCATTTTTATATTTCAGTGCAGATGAGAGAACTTTTCTTCTGCGAAAGCTGAGAGTGACACAAAACTTCCTGAATTTTGTTTCTTAATGGCTGCTTGGCTCTCTCACTCTCTCAATATTTTATTTACCCTTTATTGCTCATTTATTTAGACTTCTGGTATTAAGAACAAAAAATCAGGTTCAAATTTAAATGCAACTTGAACTTGCTTTTACAAGGCAATTTTGTGACACACATCCATGATCACTAGTTGAAGGCTGGAGTTAAAACTCTGTGCAGCATAAAAGAGGGAAATGCTTCTGCTGGCTGACGTACATGTAGTCCTCAACTTAAAACAGTTCATTTAGAGACAGTTTGAAGTTACAACAGCACTGAAAAAAGTGACTTATGATCATTTTACACACTTATGACGATTACAGTATCCCATATTCACATGATCAAAATTCAGACGCTTGACAATTGACTGATGACAATTGCAGTGCCCCAGGTCATGTGATTACCTTTTGCAACCTTCTGACCAGCAAAGTCAGATTCACTTAACAACCGTGTTACTAACTATACAATTGCAGTGATTCACTGAATAGTTGTCGCAAGAAAGATAATAAAATGGTGTAAAACTCACTTAACAAGTGTCTCACTTAACAACATAAATTTTTGGCTCAATTCTGGTTGTAAGTCGAGGACTATCTGTATTATACCACTTGTTAATAGGGCACTTAGTAATTTGAAATGACATCCACCCAAGAAAATGGTGCCCTATAGTTGCTTTTTTTACCTCTGAAAATTGGAGATCACTATTTAGAATTAGTATTGTAAATTGTCTTCTTAATTTAAACTTCTGTGGAATATCAAAAGTTAGTGGCTTCAGTTGTATATCACACTGATCTGTGGGTTTTTTAGGCATGGTTTATTAAATGGAACACAATTATTTATGACAGTTCATCTTCTTTGGAAATTATGCATTCATTTACAACCATTCAATAGGCTGAGAATTGAAGATCTCCATTTATTTCAGAGCAGCCAATTATGAATGCATGGGCCTTGAATTTATCTGCAATTATGTGGACAAAATAATTCAGCATGTTATTTGAAAACTTCGTTCATTAATTTATTTGGTATTTGAAACTTTAATATACAATGTTCTTTTGGAGAGTTTAAGTTAGAGCAGGGATTCCCACACTGTGAGTCAGGACTCCCCCAAAAGGAATGAGAGTGATCACAGTTTGTTTTTAAAAGTTAGATAAGACATGCAAGCTAAGTGAGAGCAGTGCCAAAGCTGGTTCTGGGCTTGGTTCCCAGTTCTGTCAGTGCAATTAGTCAGTTTTGTGGTATCTCAGAGTTTGAAAACTTCTATAAATATATACAGATTAAAGTCAGAATGGGACAATTGGCCACAGCTGCCTGGCCCCTCCCACTTCACCCCGGCCTCCATATGCCAGCTGACCCAACGGGGTTATCCCTCCCCCACCAATCCTCCCCCCTCCACTCTTCCCTCGCTGCCTCAGCCTGACAATTCATTGTGGGACAATTTGTCCCTGCCAGTTTGCCATGTGGGACAATTAGCCACACATCCTAGCGGCCAATCCACGCGCTGAGGGATAGACCTCTGCCTTCCCATTGGACATGGCACACAGAGAGGACACTAGGTATGCACAGCAGCCTTGGGTGCTGGGCTTTTTTAAAAGGCTGTATGCTGGGAGGCAGTGGACATGCCTTGGCATGCCTTCCCGGAGGTGGTGCAGTGCCCTGCCACCCCCCCAAAGAGGGCACTGGGCTTCACCCTATCTGACCATGCCCACTGCTGGGGCCACTAGGCCACTCCTCCCTGCCAGGCGCACCTTCCCAGGAGTGGCACAGCTCCCTTCCACCCTCAAAAAGGAGGGCACTGGGCTCCACCCCACCTCGCCAGGCCCACTTCTCATCCACTGCTGCACTGCCAGGTTTGGGTGAGCGGGATGCTGCTGAGTTGGTGGCTATGGGACAGAGTGGCTGCCACTGCTGCTGGCTACACTGGCACTCAGACCCTCCCCGTCATCCAGATACAAAACACATTTGCAAAAACAATACTTCATAACCAACTTCCCACCCACACCCAACCTCCCTCCGCCCTTAGCAAACACCATGCCCCCTCACTATGTACACCTTGCTGTTCCCCAAGCATATAACACTACTTTCTCCAGCATGTAGAGGAATGTAGACTCCAAGGATGGTTGATTTAGTCTTCTAGCCCAATCAGACCAAACAATCAAAGTTGCCACGCCTCTGCAGGGTCTGACCATGCCCCAGTTTTCATTTGGTCTCAGCCCTGAAGAGACATGAGAATTTGGCTCCTAATTTAGATTCAGAAAGGTAGTTATTGCCATTCGTGGTTTCTCTATCCTTTTTTTCCTTCTTTGATGGGGGATTGGTTCAGCTCTGAGCTCAATGCTGCACCATTTCTTCTCTCTTAATCAATTCCCTTCTCCGTGAGTTTTTCAGAGGCAGACAGCTGATCGTAGATTGCTGCCTCCTCATTACAATCCACCTCCCCCACCCCCTCCCAGGATCTTCGCTGTGAATGTGAAGCTTTAAACTACTAATTTTCAGATGAAAACTGAAATCACCTTCTTAGGGCACCATTTTGAGCCTCTAGAAGTAGCCTCTACACTACTCAAGTACTTCCTTGTTACTGTTGATTGTCAGCTGTAAATTACCCAAAAAAAAAAAAAAAACCAGCAGGTGAACTGTTTGACTAAAAGAGCTTATTACCAGATTACTTGCAGGAGAGGATCTTTTCTCTCAGCTTGTTTTATCTCTAATGATCGTCTCGGCTGCCATTTTGGGCTCCGCCTGATTGCACACATTAAATTGACTGCTTTGTCCTAATTACAGCCTTTTCAGTCACAAAGTAACTTACTTATTTGGTGATTCTCCCTAAGTGGGGGGGGGGAATAGGAGTTCTAATTACATTCCTTTAGATCTTCATTACCTCGTGCTTCAGCTGCTTAATAGGCACCATCTCAGGTTACCTAGTGGACATAGGGAAAATACCTTGAGTCTCTCACTCCATTTTATCTGGTAATATTCCAGACTGTGTGACTTACCAGTACCTTTTAAATATCCAGTGCCAACAGATTGGACGGCTGCTTGCCTTGCCTGTTTTCCGCTGTCTGCATAATGGTCGGCACTTACTGTCCTAGCCGTCACTAAGTGAGACACGAGGATCAAAAAATAAAAATAAATAAATAAAAATCAATTAAAATAAAACAGAATTAAAATAAACAAGATATATATCTATATTCATATATAGACTTATCTTTAATTGATATTTGATACCTTTTCGGCCAGATTGTCTCTATTACAGTGGGCCTGAAAAATTGAACGGGGAGGACAGCCCCTGAGCGTAGTGCGGCTTATATCGCGTAGTGACTCCGTGCTTAACGGCAGGCCGGACCTCACAGACCCTCGTGCAGGCCTGTACCACCCAGGTGGGCCGTGGCCTTCCTTTCTCCTGCAGACCAAGGGCCGATCCAGGGATCTCCTGGTGAAAACCTGCCCTTTCTTCTCCTGCAGAACAGGACTGATCCAGGGATCTCCTGGTGAAAACCTGTCTTTTCTTCTACTGCAGTACAGGCCAGATCCAGGGATCTCCTGGTGAACACCTGTTGTTTATTTCCTATTTATTTCAATATGGCGGATAACACCGTTTCACAGGCTTCCACCTCCAGTGGAAATATAAAACGCAAGCCATCCAGTCTGGATACACCTGCAAAAGCCAAGGCCAAGGTCAAACGGACCTCTAAGGCCGATGACAAGCAAGCAGATAGCAGACATAGGGCGCTGGAGCGACAATTCTCCAAAGCCCAGTGGCAGACAGGAGAGACGCAGCTTATCCCCTCACCTCCTCTTGCATCCACATCAGGGGGGCATCGACCTTCCCCTTTTACACAGGCTTGGTCTCCCGAGCAGACCCTGGACAAGGGTTCCTTGCTGGGATATGAACGGGACCATCTGTCCCTCTTTGACTGAGAATTGAGATTACAGGTCCAAGATTCAATTCCAGCTGCTGAGCCAGGACCTTCCTCAGTGTCTTGTGGGTCTCAGGGGGAGGTTACTACAGTCGCCCCTCCCCCAATCCCTTCAGCATCTTTCACGCCGACGGCGGCGGGTCTTCGGGGCCCCGAACATCCTTCATTTACTGTCCAGCTCCAAGCCATGATCTCACAGGCAGTGGCTCAGGCAATAGCGGCTTCAGGGAGGGCCATTCCGGTCCAAGGACCGTCAACCCCCCCTATGCCCACGGAAACTAGGCATCCCAGGGAGTATGTGATTTCAGATCATGGTTCTCCACCTCAATCTGAAGGGAGCGAGATATCGGATTTTTCCGCTCCGATTCCGGAAGAAGGCATGTGGTCAGACGGGGAAGACATTCAGGCGGAGGCCACTCCTATGGTAGGGGTGTTTAATCCAAATTCCTTCTATTCTCTTTTACAAAAGGCCTATGTCACCGGAAAAATTGAACCCGTGAAACCACAGACGACCGATCAGGACTCTGGACAGAGTTCTGACCCACTGTTTCTGGAACTGGTCAAGAAGAACCTACAGATACCTTGCCCCCCTATGTTTCTCAAATCCATTCAGGATCAGTGGGGATCTCCTGGAAGTTTCTCTGCTCTTGGGGATTAGATCGTAAGCTTTTAGAAACGGTCCCTTCCCTCAATGATGTCCTCGAAGTTCCGAGTGTAGATGAGGCTCTCGCCCCCATACTGTCAGACACCAAAATCCCAGGAGATATGTCGGAGGCCCTTAAGGCTGAGGACAAGAAGTCTGAGATTTCCCTAAAAGGACCCATCAGGCATCGGCTTGGGCTATAAGAGCCTCAACATCTAACTCCTTTTTCGCTAGAATTGCATTAATCTGGCTCAGGGAATTACAGGCCAGATTATCCCCAGACGAGGTAAGGGTTCACCAGGATGTCACTAAACTAAGGGCTGCACTGGAATACATGGCGGATGTGTCTCTGCAGTCGGCCAAATATTCGGCTCGGGCCATAGCTTCCAATGTGGCCGCATGCCGGTTGTTCTGGCTAAAAAATTGGAAGGCCGATACCAGGCACAAATGGAGAGTAGCTGCGGCACCATATCAAAAGGGTCACCTTTTTGGAGAGGCTCTCACTCCTTACCTGACTGAAAACAAAGAAAAGTTGAAAGTACTAGCTCATGTTGTCAAAAAAACTGGCAGACGTTTTTCTCCATACAACCGGCGTCCGTCGTTCAGGTCTGGCTCAGACCGAACTACATGGAGCGGGTATCGGCCCTTTCAAGCAGGGCCGGACCGCTCATCGGACTGGTCCGGCTACAGAGACAAGCCAAAGCCACAATTCCAGGCTAAGTGGCCCTTTCGCGGCAGAGGAGCTCGTCCTTTCCGAAAGTCAAAGTGACTTGAGGCGGATTCCTCCCATTGGCGGAAGACTGGCACTATATTTCCACAAATGGGAAAGTACCACCACGGACAATTGGGTTCTAACCACTATCAGAGACGGACTGTCTCTAGAGTTCCTCACACTCCCCCCTCGGTGCTTCATCTCCTGCCCCCTATCCAGAAATCCCGTGAAACAAGGTCTCATGGAGGAGGCCATTTGTCATCTGTTAAGCATAGAGGCAATAGAGCGGGTACCCCCAGATCAATGGGGACTGGGTTTCTACTCCATCCTGTTCGTGGTACCAAAACCCTCAGGAGGATGGAGGGCGATCCTAGACCTCAAGGCTCTAAATCGGTACCTAATTTACCAAAAATTCAAGATGCAAACTCTTCATTCTATTCTGGGCAGTATTCGGCCAGGGGATTTTCTTACATCCATAGATCTGACAGAAGCTTACCTGCACATTCCCATACATCCAAATCACAGGCGTTTCCTCAGATTCAGGTATTCCAACCATCACTATCAGTACAGGGCCCTGCCATTCGGCCTATCATCAGCTCCAAGGGTTTTCACCAAAATCCTGACGGTTCTCGCCGCACAGCTCAGGTTGGTACCAGTCCGCGTTCAGTGCTACTTGGACGATATCCTAATCCAGTCGTCCTCGGCACTGAACGCCCGTTCAGACATGGCACTGACGATCAAGACACTCCAGGATCATGGATTTATGATCAACTTCCCAAAGAGCCATCTGATCCCAACAAACCGTTTGCTCCACCTAGGCGCAATAATAGACACCAGCCAGTGCCGAGTTTTCCTGTCTCAGGAGCGTCAGCTCAGCATACGTACGATGGTCACCAGGGTGCGCAAGGAGAAACATGTAACCCTGCTCCTGCTGTCACAGCTGTTAGGGAAACTGATCTCATGTATTGCCATAGTGCCTTGGGCCAGGCTTCATATGAGACAACTACAGTGGTTTCTACTCCCTTACCAGAAACGGGGTGTAGCATGTTTTCCACAGAGGGTGCGAGTCCCACCACAGACACTCACGTCCCTCATCTGGTGGTTGTCCCCAGCACTGTCCAAAGGAACCCTGTTCAGAGAACCGACTCGGGTAATCTTGACCACAGACGCCAGTCTGTTTGGATGGGGGGCACATCTGCAATCCCAATTCGCCCAGGGACGGTGGTTCCAACAGGATCTCAAGAAAAATATCAATTGGTTAGAGCTCAGAGCCATACACCTAGCACTTCGCCATTTCCACAAGAAGTTGGCGGGCCGCCACGTGCTGGTTCTGACAGACAACGTGGCGGCAAAGGCCCATGTCAACAGGCAGGGCGGCACTTGATTGCGGATTCTAATGTCCGAGGCCCAGTGTCTGGGGTCATGGGCGGAACAGAATCTGTTGTCCCTAAAGGCGGAACACATTTCAGGGGTGGAAAATGACCAGGCAGATTTTCTGAGTCGATCTACGATAGATCATTCAGAATGGCGTCTACATCCCCATCTCTTTCGGGAGATAACTCACCGTTTCGGTCGGCCCAAAGTCGACCTGTTTGCATCCCCAAAGAACACCCAGCTTCCCCGGTTTCTATCTCGGTACCCATCCCAGGGTTCGGTAGTAGCAGATGCCCTCCGCAGCCCTTGGCCGGCGGGCCTTCTATATGCATTTCCACCCCTTCCCTTGATCCCGGCCGTCATCAGGAAGCTGTTAGAGGAACAGGCGGAGCTAATCCTTGTGGCCCCATATTGGCCGAGGCGTCCATGGTTCGCGGATCTCGTGAACCTCACCGTAGCCCCCCCCTTGGCAAATCCCTCCAGAGAGGATAATTCTAACACAGGGGGCCATATGCCATCCGGACCCACAGTGGCTACAATTAGCCGTCTGGCATCTGAGCGCCAGTTCCTGATGTGCGGATCTTACTCTTCAAGGGTGATAGCTATGATCCAAGCTTCCAGACGGCCGGCGATGAACCGAATCTGTGATGCCACTTGGAAGAACTTCTGTGACTAGTGTACCTGTAAGGGTTTGTCTATCTCTTCTGTCACTATTCCAGTGATTCTTGAATACCTCATGGATGGAGTGGATAAAGGCTTAGTGCCCAACATCTTGCGTAGACAGGTGGCCGGTCTTTCCACGGTGTTCACCTGTGCCAATGCCACTCCATTGTCCCATCATCCCAGGGTCCGATCCTTTATGAAAGGAGTCTCCAACGCCAGACCTCCGGTAGTAGACAGGTATCCATCTTGGGAACTACCTCGTGTTCTGCAGGCACTCACTAGGTCTCCCTTTGAACCTATAGGGTCTTGTCCTCTTCACATTTTGTCCCACAAGGTGGTTTTCCTAGTAGCCATCACGTCGGCGAGATGCGTGTCAGAGCTGGCTGCTCTTTCAGTTAGGGAAGACCTGTGTACCTTCTATCAGGACAGAGTGGTGCTGAGGTTAGATCCCTCATTCATTCCCAAGGTGAATACCCTGTTTCACTGGGCTCAGGACATTGTACTACCAAACTTTTGTCCCAATCCTTCTCACACACTAGAAAAGCAGTGGCATTACCTAGATGTACGTAGGGCATTACGTCATTACATTAAGAGGACAGCTTCCTTTCGCAAATCGGAGGCATTGTTTGTCTCTTTCCACTCAACTTCCAAGGGACAGAAGGTTTCCTCCTCTACTATAGCCAGGTGGATCAAGGCCTGTATCGCTCAATCTTACCAGGCTTCCTCTTTACCTGTCCCAAGCCGCCTGACAGCGCACTCTACTCGTAGCGCTTCCACATCGGTGGCGTGGCAGACTCAGGCGTCCATAGAGGACATCTGTAAGGCGGCTACGTGGTCGTCCCCTTCACCATTCATTCACCACTACAAACTTGACAAGTTTGCTTCCGCGGAGGCCGCTTTTGGCCGTCGGGTTTTACAACAAGTGGTCCACTTCAGCGCCGACACTTAACCAACCTGCTTCCCACCCGTGGGATCATAGGGGCTTTGGTATGTCCCATTCTTGGAGTCTACATTCCTCTACATGCTGGAGAAGGGGCGTTGTCTTACCTGAACGCCTTTTCTCAGCATGAGGAATGTAGACTCCACCCCCTCCCTGATCATTACTAGCAGCTAAGTTAGTGTCAGCAGTTCGGAGCCATCACGTCACACAATCATTTGCTTCGCCCTTTCGAAACTGGGGCATGGTCAGACCCTGCAGAGGCATGACAACTTTGATTGTTTGGTCTGATTGGGCTAGAAGACTAAATCAACCATCCTTGGAGTCTACATTCCTCATGCTGAGAAAAGGTGTTCAGGTAAGACAACGCCCCTTCTGCAGCTGCACCTCCCTATTCCTCTTGCCTTGCCTGAACATTCAGCCTTTGTGCATGCCCCTTACCTGTCCTGCTCCCTTGCACCTGGGGGTAGCCAGAGCAAGCAACATCAACAACACACCATTTCCACTGACTTTGAAGTCATTGCCCTGCTCTGCCAAAAATCTTGGCCACTCTTTGGAGAAGAGCCATAGGAGACAGCCTTCACTTCTCACCTGCTTGAGGACACACCATGCTCTGTTACCAGTCAGCTGCCCCTCCCTCCGCATTTTCCCAACTTCCAACACGCCTTGCAGTGGGAATGTACATTAGCCTGCAATACTGCATTCTAACAACTGCAGTATATCATCTGGTGAGATCAAGCTGGTGCACCTTTTCCATAGCAGTTCCGCCATTGTGAAAGAGGTTCACATTGTCTGTCTGTCCATCCAGCCATTCCTCAAATTTGTATAACTTCCCACATAGTGACTCTGGGCAGTGTACATAGTAATAATCAAGTAAAAAACCATTAAAACAATCCATTTAAAATAAAAACTAGTAAAAATGGCAGTAAAACATGTAGAGAATCAATCTATTAACTGTCATATAGCCATTAACAGGTTGCACTTTACCATGATCCCCAAGCTAGTTGACAAAGTCTTGTTTTAAAGGCCTTCCAGAAAACCAATAGAGCTGGGGACAACCTCACTTCAAGGTGAGTGATGTTCCACAGAGTGGGACTGACTGCAGAAAAGGCTTTCTTCCTAGGTCCTGCTGAACAACATTGCCTAACTGCCAGAGCCCACAACATGCCTTTCCTGGCAGACCTCAAATATCCCAGTCCCATGCCATACAGGGTTTTAAAGATTATAACCAATATTTGATTTGGACCTGGAAGCAAACTGGAAACTAATGCAACTTGCACAGCAGAGATATAATGTGTGCAATTTGGAGCACACATAACTGCCTTCTGCCGCTGCATTTTGCACCAACTGAAGTTTCTGTAAACTCTTCAAGATCAGCTCTATGTAGAGAACATTACAGTAATCCATTTAGGAGGTGACTACAGTATGAAGTAGCATTATCTTCTTTCTTGTGATCAGAGCTAGACTTTTGCAATACAGCTAATTTAATGTTATTGCTGACAAATGTTATTGGAATTAAGACTGAGATTAATTATACTTAAAGAAACAGCTGGATTACCAACTAAAAACATTTTTAAATGTACCTCTACTTAAGTTATTGCTTTTTCACATTGGTATTCTTAAGGCAATACTTTTGTAATACAGAATACAATAGTACAAAATAATGTAACCCCCCCCCAAAAAAAAACAGTTTAAAGAAACCTAAAATCACCAATCCAGTGTACTAGGCTTGCTGTACTTACCTCTTTGTCATCCAAACTGGATTTTATGTTTATTCACTGCAAAGTAAAGGCTCCAATACAATTCAGCTTGGAACTAGACTAAGTATCTCTCCTTTCCTAAAGCCATTTTTTACCTGCTTTTGCGGCAAGCAAGCAGTTACAGGCTTCAACTTAGTTTTTTCCCCTTTTCCCTTTCCCTAATTTAGATTTGAGATGGAATGTTTCACAGCTCCTCTGACTTAATAGTATTCTAGTACTGACAGACTCTGTTGTATGGCTTATTATTGGTGACATTTTTCTTCAAGTACTGGCACTTTCTTTCTTGCATGTTTGTTATCTTCTCTTGACTTAGAGCATTGCTAACATATAAGCTATCTTTGGCGGGTGGGGAATGACATGCAATATACATGTTTAGTAAAAAAAAAATTCTTTCTCTTTGTTCCTTTCAGTGCACAACAAAGGAGCACCCAAGCAAATAAGAAAAGAGCAATCCCAAACCAGGTACTGATTCATGTTAGGTACTGACTCATGTTTCCTTTCAGCAGATTGTAACTACACACACAGTGCAATCTGTTGAGCACATTAATATGTGTAGTTGCAGAAAATTGAATAGGCTTGTGAGTATAGTACTGCATAATGTAGGAGATAATATTCTTTCCGTATATCATCTGAAAATGATATGGAAGCAGTTCCAATTACAAAATGTACAGAATCTCCAGCACGTTTTTTTGCTGTATGTGCTGATTTAAACTGAAGCTGTTTCTGCAAAGTGCATTTCCAAGTTCTTTGAGAAAACAATCAGAAAACAATGCTAGTTATAAAGAAAAAAAATTAGAAAAAATAAATAATGCAACCATAATATTCCTTTGAGAATTTGTCAGTCTTGAGATACTTGCATTTTTGATAGCCAGGAATTAGGCACAAAATTGGCAATTTAACTTGTTGCATAATGGTTAGTTGATATACAGTATAGAGGACCAATATATATTGATTCTTGTTTGGAAAGAGTGTAATGAAACATTAACACTGTACAATTATAATTAATAGCATGTAACTTTTTTTTTCTTTTACTATTTTTTTTCTACTTTTCCTTTATTTTCCTACCATTTTTATGTTTCTGCTTCTCCTTTCCCCTCCTACTCAATTTATTTGATTTTTTTCACTGTTTTGTCCCCTCATTCTGCTTTTCCTTATTTTGACTGCACAACTAATTTTGCCAACCTCTAAAGGGTGAGATACTGGTAAGTACCTGTATAATATGCTAGTGACTGATACTTAAAACTTGGTGATGGAGATTTTCTTTCATAACAAAAATCCCAAAATAGGCCATCTTGCTGCTACAAACATTGTGCACTTAATTGTACAGAAAAGCAAGTCTCTCCAAAAAGTGTTCCAGGAGATCCAGACATGGGAACTACAGAATAGCTTTAAGCCTAGCTCCTAGTACTAAATTTGTGTGGTTATCAATTTGGCAATGAATGTTGCTCTTCATAGACTTTCTCTCTATGATGCTCAAGGGCAAACTAGTTTTCTCTGAAATTGTATAGGTCCCTTCCAACTGTTGTTCTCCCTTCTCCTCTCCTCTCCTCTCCTCTCCTCTACCCTTCCCTGTAGGAAAGTATGCTTATGGAAAAATCCCTCTTTCTGCATGTTTTTGATCTTTATCTTCTTCTGGTGAGTGCTGTTGGTGTGATGGAATGTCAACACCTATGCTGTCCACCTCACCAATGCTTTACCAAATAAAGTTTTAAGTCTCAGTTCCTAAGTGTCCCTAATTTTTAATTTAAGTTGAAAAAGTAGTTCCGGGTGGAAGCTAAGTGTGTTGGTGAAACTTGATTGGTACTTGCAATGTTACTAATTCTGTTAGATGGAATTTCTCTTATGACATTCCTAGTTGCAGCTTAAATTTACCTTTTTGAAAATATCTCAGAATCTTTGTTGTACTTAGAATATAATAACATTATTAAGTTGCTGTTTGAAGTCTTAACTTCAGGCAAACACAGGGAATGGTTTAAGGAGCAGTGCAAATGGATGAAGAAAATAACAAGTACAATAACTGAGTAATATTGCATCCTAAGGCTTAAACTGATGAACTGAATTGATAAGATCATTTAGCTGATCTTTGGGAAATGGATTGCATAAGGCCTTTTTGTAAAAGGAGATCTGATTCCCTCAATCTTCTAGTCACAAGGCACTTGAACATTCTCTACACTTGCTTGCCTGTCATCCTCTGCTCACTTACCATTTGAAAAAACAGCTTCAAATGGTCCAGGTGGGTGTCCTGATCAGAAGTATTGTTTCTATATCTCCCCTGTTTCTGAAATAATGTCATTTCATATTTAATGAATGCATATGTTTGCTTACAGTGATGATGGGCTCACAAGCATGTTGCAAATGCTGTCCAGAAATGGAGTCCCCCTTTAGATGTAAATTTAACTGTGAAAATTTAATGGGTTAGCTTAGATATTTCATGAGATATGATGAATTTTCTGAACTCTTTTGAATTCTCAATATTTCTGTATAAATATGACCTAAAACATGATCTGTTCTTCAACAGGTTCTAAAACTAAATAAAGAGAACCTTATTAAATAAATGAGTCAAAAACAGAGTAAGAGAATAGAATAACAAAGATGGAAGAGACCTTGGAGGTCTTCTAGTCCAACTCGCTGCTCAAGCAGGAAACTCTATATCATTTCAGATAAGTGGCTATCCAGTCTCTTTAAATGCCTCCATTGATGGAGTATCCACAACTTCTGAAGGCAAGCTGTTCCACTGGTTTAGTATTCTCACTGTCAAGAAATACTGTATACTTGGATTTCAGTAGACATTTGACAAACTAGACCACAACAAACATGAGGGAATTCCACACTGGATGTGGCTACTGGATTGATGGCAGACTCTAACTCCCCCCAGCTTGCTCTCTAGTCTCCACTCATCCATCTTTTTGGTTATCATATTGATGTAGTCACATGGTGTTCTTTTTCATTGTTTATTTTATTGTTTTATTATTTTATTTCTGTTTTGTTTACATTCTTTTCATTTCTTTTTATTGTTGTAAGCTATGTAGAGTAGCCCCATGGTGAGATAGGTGGCAAATAAATTTAGCAAAACTGGACCTTAAGGTACCCCAATGCATGCTTCCTTCCATGTAAATGTTGTTCCATTGGGGACTATTTATGAGTGCAGTCGGTCAGCAAACTGTGAATCCATCTAGTGGTAGTACTGTCTATCCCACATTGTCTTAGGCCCAGTACTCTTTACAAATTATCTAGATGAGTGGATAGAATGGTAACTCATCAAATTTGCAGATGACACCAAGCTGGGAGAACAACCAGCAATTTAGAAGAAAAGCTCAAGATCCTGAAGGATCTTGATAGGCTTGAACACTGAGCCCTAACCAACAAAATGCAATTTAGTGGTGAGAAAACTAAGGTTTTACATTTAGGCAAGAAAAAGCAAATGCATAGGTATAGAATAGGTGGCTCAACAATGGTAGTTATGAGAGGGACAACCACGTAAATATGAACCAGCAATGTGCTGCAGCTGCCAAAAAAAAAGCCAGTGCAGTCCTAGGGTGTGTCAACAGGGGGTATTATCATGGTCCCATGAATTGTTAGTACCACTTTTGGTAAAATCACGCTTTAAATACTATGTCTAATTTTGATCACCTCAATACAAAAAAGATATTAAAACCCTGGAAAGTGTACAGAGAAGAGCAGCAAAGATAATAAAGAAGACTAAATAATATGACAAACGGTTGAGAGAGCTAGATATGTCTAGCTTTCAAAGAGAAGAATTAGAGCAGGGGTATCAAACTGCCGGCCCACAGGCCAGACGTGTCATGAGGAAACCGTGCCCACCCCATTGTGGGCAATGGGGAAAAAGTTCCGCTACGTCGTGCAATGTCACGTGATGTCGCAAGTTTGACATGTCTGGATTAGAGGGAACATGATAACTGTCTTCCAATACTTGATGGGCTATCACAAAGAAGAAGGGGTTGTCTTATTCTCTAGGGGGCACCAGAGGGCAGGACAAGAAGTAATGGCTGAAAATTTGTCCAAGAGAGATACAACCTAGAAGGAAAATTTTTCTGACAATGAGAGCATGATGAACTCCAATGTTAACTTTATTAGGCAAAAAAACAATCTGGCAAGTTTGAAGTAAAGCTAAAGCTATGGCAAGAAACAGATAATTAAAAGAATAAAATTTCCCCTCTCCTCTCTGCAGGCTTTGCAGCTTGATACCATGGTAGTTCAGTGTTCTCCCAACACAGGTCTCTTGAACACTGACATTCTCTGGTACAAAAGAGGCCTTTAGTTATTTAAAAGTAACCTGGACTTCTTTAAGGCCTTCAAAAACATAAATGTTTTGCTTTTGGTGATCTTGATTGGTCAGCCACTCCTGGGGAGGGTAACATGGATGTTAAATTGCATACTGTAGACTGGCGGAGTCAAAACTCTTTGGCAATAGTTTGAACATTTTCCAGCCTGGTGAGCATAAACAACTTTTATAGAGATCCACAGAAATCTTTTCTGTTACATGATGTATTCTCACATACCTACAGTATATGGTGAAAATCAGATAATACCCAGAATGCTGTTCTTTAAATAAGGCAGGACCTCCCACACCCACACCTGATTATTATTCCATTGATTGAAATATCTGACTCTAATTTCCCCTTCCAGTGACCTGATAAATCATCTTGAATGCATTTGAGTCAGTATAAAGGGGGGGGGGGAATGACATTGCTATACAGTATACTACAGACCACCCAACCAAACAGAAGAAATAGATGAACCTTTTCTCCCAAAAGGTAGAGAAGGGAACCAGAGGGTCTGCCATACTGGACTTAATTCTCACTAACAGAGATGAAATGTTGAACTGATTTCAATAAACTTAGAACTTGAGAAGGATTCCTTGGATGAGAATTCTCAAGGGGAAAACAACCCAAGAAGCTTGGGAAACTTTGAAAAGTGCAATTATAAAAGCCCAGTCTAGCACAAGTCCAATGAGGAAGAAAAATAAGAGATGTCAAAAGAAACCAGCATGGCTGCACAAAAACTCTCTGATAAATTGAAAGACAGAAAGGAAAAGTATAAAAAGTGGAAAGAGGGGCACATAACTAAGGCAGAATATTAGCAAATAGCCCGAATCTGCAAAGATGAAGTCATGAAAGCTAAGTCCCAAAATGAACTAAGGCTTACTATAAAAGTCAAAAATAACAACAAAAAAATCTTCTTTCAACATGTAAAAACAAGAAAAAAAGTCAAGGAAGTGATTGGTCCATTAACAGGAGAAAAAGGAAAGAAGGTGACAAGCAGCAGGTTGAAAGCAGAACTACTTAACTCGTTTTTTTGCATCTGTCTTTACACAAAAGGAAAAAACAGACCAATCTATCAAAAAATGCTATAAAGTACAAATTAGGAATTCAAGTCAAAATAAGGAAAAAAAATAGTAAGAGAACACCTATCCACTCTAGACGAGTTCAAATCATTAGGACCAGATGGATTACATCCCAAAGTTCTGAAGGGATTGACTGATGAGATCTTAGAACCACTGAAGCATACTTTTCAAAAATCCTGGAGCACCAGAGAGCTACCAGAGGACTGGAAAAGGGCTGTTGTAGTTCCCATCTACAAAAAAGGAAAAAAATGGATCCAGGAAACTACAGACCTATCAGTCTAACATCAATACCTGGAAAGATTCTGGAAAAGATAAACAACAAATATGCAAACACCTAGAGGCAAAGTCATAAGCAGAAGCCAACATAGATTTGTCAAAAACAGATCATGCCAGATAAATCTTATTTCATTCCTTGACAAAGAGACAAAATTAGTGGAGCAGCGAAATGCTGTGGATATAACTTACTTGGACATCAGTAAAGCATTTGATAAAGTTGGCCACAACCTACTACTTGATAAGATAGAAAAATAAGAGTTAGACAGCATCACAACCAGATGGATTTGTAAGGACCTACCTCAATTAGATCTCAACCGGTCTGGCTTCTTGGCTGGAGCTTTGCTGCAGCATGATGGCCTTCCTTGCCATACCTGAAGCAGGTGGTTGACCGTGGCTGGCTTATGGAGGGTTTACTTGCTTCTCCTCTTCTCTCGGGTTGGATTTGCTTCCTGGGTTTCCTGGAACGGTACTGGTCTGGTCAATCTCCACTTCTTTGGCTAAGATGCACCAGTCATATAAGCGCACCGGTGATCCGTGTACAGGTCATCATTTAGCCCGTCCTGGAAACACTTGCACGTACGTGAGAACATGAGCCAGGAAGCACCCCAGCTGTTGGGGATCGCTGTCAAGCTTCATCCCCAGAAGAATCAGTTTTGGCTCTTCTGAGGAAGTTCTTTCTCTGGGTGCTTGTGGGGGTCCTGGCTCTCTGTGGAACTGCTCACCGCTGCATTGCTGGAGGATCGGACATCCTCTCCGTTGAGCCCATCCCCCCCAGCGTCTTGGTAGTCACAGTTCTCCTCCGCCCTCGACTTCCTCAGTCAGTTCTTCCTCTTTTTCTGGGCACCCCAGGGATTTAGCCTTTAGGTCCTCAAAAGCCTCCACCATGTATTGCATGGATCGCTTCAGGATTCCCTCTATTGGGTATGACTGTCCATTTCTTTGTCATCAGTAAGCAGCTCCATCTTTTTCTTCCGAGCCTTCTTTCCACCTCCCCAGGTAAAAGTTACCCTTTGGGTTCTTCCTTCACAGTCTTTCTTTCCAACACCGAACAACCATCTTGGCTTCATGGAGTCTTCCAGGGCAGCCGCTTCTTCCAATCACCTGGAGGTGCCTTCCTCAGGGCAGATCTGGGTAGATGACTCACTCCAATCCTCAGTTCCAGCTTCTCCCATTTCGCTGCCATGCGAAGACATATCGTGCGCGGCCCCCCATGGTAGGGCAGATGTCTCTCTGGGTTGGGTACTACTGCAGACCTTGCTTTATGTAAAGACCTGCCTTAAGCATAGATCTAAGAAAGCAGAACTCCTGAAATAGACATTGTTTCAAAAGGAAGTTTTATTGAGAGTTAGTGATAGCAGGAAGGCAAAGCAAGGTCTGAAGGATTCACACATGAAAGGTTACATCAAAAAGCCTATTCAGGTCTCCTCACTCCAGTGTCAAACTGTCTGTTTGAAATTCAGCCAATCCATAGGTACTAGGTTGTTTTGAGAACCTAGTGATTTAGCATTGGTCTCAAGGTCTCTCTTGGTTTCGTTTCCCAACATCCCAGGTTCCGTCTCAGATTCCGTCATCTGGAGATAAGAAAGATGTTTTCATACCACATTCCTATCACACAGAGAGAGAATAAAGCAGAGCAAAGCAAATACATCCCCCAACCAACAAGCCCTCCTCCCAACAGAATGGCAGGCCCCGAAAATGAATACATAGGCATAGCAATATACAGTAGGCAAATCTATTTGAGGGATCCTGACAAACTGGCTGACCAACTGCACCCAACATATAATTCTTAATGGAACTGCATCTACATGGAGGGAAGTATGCAATAAGGTACCCCAAGGCTCTGTCTTAGTCCTAGTACTCTTCAATATCTTCATCAATAACTTGGATGAGGAGATAGAAGGGGAACTAATCAGATTTGCAGACAACACCAAACTGGCAGGAATAGCCAATACTCCAGAAGATAGGCTCAAGATACAGAAGGATCTTGACAGATTTGAACACTGTGCCCTACCTAACAAATAAAATTTGATGTAGTGAAAAGTAAGATTTTACATTACGCTAGAAAAACCAATATAGAGTAGGTGGTAACAGGCTCAACAGTAGTAACTGTGAGAGGGAACTTGGATCCTAGTGGACGATCACTTGAATATGAGCCAGCAGCTGCCAAAAAACCCCAAAACAGTCCTAGGCTGCATTAATAGAGGGAATGAACGGTTGCAGGAATTAGCTATGTCTAGTCCAGCAACATGATAACAGTATTCTAATATCTAAGGGGCTGTCACAAAGAACAAGTCAACTTATTCTCCAAAGGAAGGATAAGAAGCAATGGAGGGAAACTAATTAAGGAGAGAACCAAATTAGAATTAAGGAGAAATTTCCTGACAGAATAATTAATCAGTGGAAAGATTTGCTTCCAGAAGTTATGGGTGCTCCAACACTGAAGGTTTTTAAGAAGAGATTGGACAACCATTGTCTGAAATGGTATAGGGTTTCCTGATTGAGCAGGGGGTTGGACTGGAAGACCTCCAATATCCCCCCAACTCTGTTATTCTGTTAATCCTAAAGGGTCACATACATTTATTTGCAAAAAATATATACAGTATGTAGGTTTGGATCATTTTCCTCAACAAATAAATTAACAAGCATACTGTCTTGATTCATTTGTTTAATTGGGTCCTCTTTAATTAGTTTTTGGACTGGTGCAAATAATGCATTTTAGATCATATTTATGCAAAAATATTGACAGTTCAAAATGATTCACAGACTTTAAAATATCACTGTATTTGGCATGGTAGCTATTTTTTTTTTTTTACCTAAAAGCTTCAATTCTGATGTGTAACATTTTCTGCATAACATTTTGGGTGGTATTGCTTCCTCTCATCTCTGAGAGAAAGGTATGTACACACTATTATTCCTCTATATTCTTTTCCCTTGTCTGGTGAGACCAGTGTTCCTCTGTGCTCTTCCTTTAAGTGCACTACTTCAAAAAAATTTGGCTGAGTGGACTTGGCTTTGATTAGGCAATCTGTTATTGTGTTTTCAATTAAAAAGACACTGAAGAAACTATAGATGGTGGATTCAGAGCTAAAAATCAAGTGGGCTTATTTGGTGGCTTCATAAGAAAATGGAAATGCCAGAAACTTTGAGGGAATATCCTTTTAATACTAGGGACAGAGCATTTCACCTATCTTGTTTTGTTTTGCAATAGTTGCTCTTGCAGAGATATTTACGTCATGAGGTAATACAATCTTGGAGTATACATTTGGCTAATTAATCCATTTTGAATGCTTATGCATTCATTCTGCTCAGATTTATGGTATGGGAGATCTGTTCTTCAAAGTGCTATTTTACTTCCCTCTTCCCAGTTTTACATTTAGATTTGTTGGAAAAGAATCTAATCTAGTATAAAGTATATAAGAAGATTGCCTTTGGCCAGTTTTCTCTGGAGGTTTAGGCAGGTTGTCAGGTAGTCTAACCATTGTATTATACTTGAAGAATCTTAAGAGTTCTGACACTTCCATTTTCATGATATTCTACAGGTGATTGTGCAAATCATAGAACAGTAATTTTTAAATACAGTATGAAGTCTTAGGAGTGTGGTACAAGAAATTGGAGGTGTGTCTGAATCCACATCAATAGAGGATTGCCTATTGAATGTGTATGAAATTGCTTTGGGCTGCCAATTAAAAGCAGGAAGTCCAGTCAAAATTCCTCATACCTGAAAGTAGGTTTTTTCTGAGGATGATTAATTTCTACTCTTATGTGCACATTTCTCCTTTCATGGTATTTAAACATGTGTCCAATTTTAATTTTTCAAAAAAGTTTATCAGAACTTTGGAAAACAACTCCAATTCCAATGCAATTCCTACTCTTTTGCTGGATGTGAGAATGTGGATTATGCTGCAATAAGAGGAAGGTAGAAATCTGACTGGCTGGGCTGTTTGATATTACATAATGGGCTGGCTTCTTGAATATCAGAAGAAGTATGAACCTATGAAAAATCCTTCTATACCTCTTTCTCTAGCTTCTTACAAGTCTGGTTGTAATATTGATGACGAGAAAGGGTCAGGAGGCTTTTCTTGATCTTTCTACCCATTTTTTCCGATATTTGTATCCCTTCTGTTTTCTGGATCTATAAATATGGCTAGCTTTTGTGATTAATAAATGAAGGCAAATTTTGTGATTAAGACAAATGTCCCTTTTTCCTCCCTCAGATTGATAGCAGAAATAGTTTGCTTGAAATTTGTCATCTTTGGCTGTTCTCACTAATTTGCTGCCCAAAGATCTGCATCTGTTTCTTCTTACACATAAGCATTTCTCTTCTTCGTTATCTTCAGTCTGTTTTTCTGGCTACATTCTTTTAAACTGCAATTAGATTTTAAAATGTAAATGATTCCTGTTTCCGATTCTTTTTTAAATTTAAAAAGCAACAACATTTAAACAGATATGCTTTCTATTCAGTGTCTTGAATTCCCAGCACTTTTTCATTGCTTTATTGAGCAAATTGAATTAAAACTGAGTTTGCAACAGCCCATGCCCTCCAGTGCACCATCCTTGCATATGAGCATTTGTAAAGTTGTGTAAATTACTTGGAAGTTTATGTTGGCAGTAATCTGAGCAGCTCTGGGAAGATAAAGATTCAGTACAGTCCGTGCCTAACTCTTGATGCCTTTCCATAGTTACTCAGAATTCTTGCCTATAACATTTGTAATTGTTGTACCCTAACACATTCATCTATAGCCATTAGGTTTGGCATGATTGTACTCAAACATGTGAACAAATTCCTCAGTACAGATTGCTCCTTTCCAACTCATTACTAATCTGTGTGGTTGTGCTAATTTGGTAGAAAAAATATCTGTATTTAAGCTAAGTTGTACTAAACTTTGACTTTCTTTTTTCTTTTCCTATTCTAAAATTACCGGCAACAAGAAGAATGGTCAGCATAAATTTGGATATCTGAAATTGGGCCCAGCTTTGTCTTGCATAATTTAGTCGAAAGAGTATTGGGATTTTTGTTTGTTTGGGTGGAGGGAGAGTTGATTAGGACTCATTTTTTTTAACAGTAATCAGAAGGTAGAATGATGAGAGGCATGAAAACTAAGCTTTGGGGGATTTTGAGAAGTTGTATACTTTAATGAAGCTGACTAAAATTGTATGTTTTCAAGATTATTGGCTGTTATAGCTGCCTCCTAGCCACTGCAAAAAGTTAGCTTTTGACCATTTTGCAGTTCAGTTAGATTCTCTTGCCCAGTTGTAAGAAATTGTATTTTGTTTAAATATACATAAGCTAAATATGTATGATTATTACTTGAGGTGGGGAGTGGGTAATTCTTATTATACATTAGGAGCTTTATTTTTTAAAAAACCCTGGAATAAACATTATTGTATGTTGATTGGCTCATTCATTCTTTAGAACTGCTTGGCAGCATTTTTTTTTAAAAAGGAAACATATAATGGCTAACTTCAAAAGAGGATATTATATTCTTACAGAATATACACAGTTGGAAGAGATCTTGGAGATCTCCTTGATAAGTTTCCATCCACTTCTTGTCTTATCCTCAGGTTCTTTGGAGAATAGGTTGGCCTTCCCTTATCTGTGACAGCCCCTCAAATATTGGAAGACTGCTATCATGTTGCCCTTAGTCTTTTGCTTTCTTTAGACTAGACATATGCAGTTCCTGCAATGTTTAGCCTCTGTTCCCTTATCATCTTTTTCGTTCTTCTCTTTCTCAACATCTTTCTCAACATCTTTTTCTATCATGGTGACCAAAACTGGACATAGTATTCGAAATGTGGTCTTACCAAGGCAGTATAAAGTGGTACTGACACTTCTTGTGACCGTGATACCGTTCCTCTGGTGATGCAGCCTAGGACTGCATTGGCTTTTTTGACAGCTGCAGTACACGGTTGGCTTATATTTAAGTAGTATTCATATTTAGATTCCTCTCATAGTTATTGCTACTGAGATATCTATTTTATACCCGTGCATTTGGTTTTTCTTGCCTAAATGTAAAATCTTACTTTTCTACCACTGAACTGCATTTTGTTGGATAGGGCCCAAAGTTCAAGTCTGTCAAGATCTTTCTGAATCTTGAGCCTATCTTTTAAAGTGTTGGGTGTTCCCCCAGCTTGTATCATCTGCAGATTTGATTAGTGCCCTTCTACCCATTAGGCTAGTTCATTTATGAAGATGTTGAAGAGAGCTGGGCCCAAAACCAGACACTGAGGTTCCCCACTGCTTTTTTCCCTCCATCCATCTGGATGTAGTTTCAGTGAGGGCAGTTGGTCACCCATCCATGAATTCATCTAGTGGAAATGATGCTGTCTGTTTCATATTTTTCTATCTTACCAAGAAGTAGATTGTGCTCTACTTTGTCAAATGCCTTACTGAAGTCCAAGTATACTATGTCCACAGCATTTCACTGGTCCACTAATTTAGTCAATACGTTTGTCTGGCATTATCTGTTTTTGACAAACCCATATTGGCTACCAGTAATAGCTTTGCTTACTATTTGCAGATCTGTGGCTTGATCATCTTTTCCAGGATCTTCCCAGGTATTGATGTCAGACTGATTGGAATGTAGTTTCCTGGATCAATTTTTTGAAGATGGGAACCACATCAGCCCTTTTCCAGTCCTCTGGTAGTTCCCTGGTGCTGCAAGATCTTCAAATGATACCTTTCAGTGATTCTGAGATCATGTCTGTTAGCTCATTCAGAACTCTGGGATGTAATCCATCTGATCCTGCTGATTTGAATTCATCTAGAATGGATAGGTGTCTTACCATTTTCTTGCCTATTTTGATATATTCCTAATTTATCTTTTATGATACCACTTTTGATAAGCTAGATTTTTTTTTGCTTTTCTGTAAAGACAGATGCAAAGAATGAATTAAGCAATTCTGCTTTCTCATTGCTGCCCATCATCTCCTTGACATCTTTTCCCATTAGTTTTTTTTTACATTTTGAAACTTAAAAATTATTTTTGACATTTGTTGCAACTCTTAGTTCATTCTGAGCCTTAGGTTTCCTGACTTCTTTGCAGCTCAAATATGCTGGTATTCTGCCTTAGTTATTTTCCTTTTTTATATTTGTCCTTTTGTTTTTCAGTTTATCAGAATTCTTTACACAACCATGCTGATTTCTCCTGGGATCTCTTATTTTTCTTTTTCAGTGGTAATGTGCTAGACTGGGCTTTTATAATCTCATTTTTCAGAGTTTCTCAAACTTGAGTGATTTTCCCATTCTTTCCCATTGTTTTCTATTCTTTTACCGCCCTATCTTTGTGATGGATATAAAATCCTTCTGAAATATGAGATTTTCTAAGCAGATTATAGGGTGGAAACTTGAATATTACTTTCAGTTTATGCATTGTATCCAGATTTTGAAAATTTATATTCAAATTCCTGTTTAAATGTGATGTTCAGGAATCAAATTCTGGCCTAAACCAATACTATAGGATAGTTGCTGTTCTTGCACTGTGGAATAATGGATTTTTGTGTTGCTTTTCATAGCATCTTAATTAAGGAACAACAATTGCTGAATACTAGTTAAAGACATACAGTATTATCCCTAGAACATGTTTGTCTATGTAGCTGATAAATTGCTGTTATATATCGTAGGGAAGACTGGTAAGTTACTGTTCACTTTTTCTTTAAAGATAAGCTTCTGAGGCACCTCCAAACATAATTAAATTAAAATAATTTCATCTTGAGTAAAAGTACAGATAAATAAAAATATAATTAATATAAAGAGAGATTTCCTGCCTGATTTAAAAAGGAAGAACTCAGAATAGAATGTCTAGTTGGTTTCTGAAACAGAAGATTATCCTTCAGAGTTGTAACTTGTTCTTGAAAGAACCGTCTGTATGATTGGTGTAGCAAGAGAGTTGCTTCCTTAGCTAAGATAAATTTACCTTACTAGTTACTAGTGCCAAATTAGCATAAGTCACATGCTAAATATTTATTGGAAGTCCTTGATGGGAAGAGTTTATTGACATTCTGGAATCAGTGGACTATAAACAGGAATGATCGATGCATATTCTGTGTTCTGAGTTGTGGCTGCTGACTATGGCTACTTTGTATATTATGAATAGCTTTTTTTTTGAAGAGGCAAGGTAAATCATTGTTGCCAATATATTCTGGCTACTGTTTCATTTTTTTCAGAGATTTTGTGTAAAGCTATGTGATAGCTGATTTCAGCTATAATCTTACATTCTCTTGCCTCTGTTTCATACTGTGAAGTTCCACTGCCAATGTTTTGTCTACTGCTTATTCTTGAGAGAATTGTCTATAAGATTAGATAGAATTGTTTCCTTATTCAAGTCAAAATTGTCTTACCAGTTACTAGTGCCAAAACAGTCCAAGTCACATACTGAATATTTATTAGAAGACTGAAGAAAGTTTCCTAAAGTTTTGGAATCATGGATTGTAAGCAGGAAACCAGCTCCTGCTCACTGTTTATTCGTTGCAAAATAGATATTTATTAGTGATTTTTAAGCTGCAAACTGGATACATACATACTCCAACTAGGTTATTCTGTATCTTGTAGATGAGCTGATCTTTCCTATTGCAGAGCTATGGTCATGTCATATATCAAAGTCTACTTCAGAGACCTAGCATTTCTTGTAGTTGACACCAGTATTAAAATTTCTCTAGATTCAGTTTTTCATAAATTCAAATGTTTGCTTCCAATTTAGTCTTATGGGATTATTTTACTTTCTTATTAAACATTGGTTTTAAGTTTTACTGTCACAAACCAGGCTGCTGTGGATTAACAGCTCAAAGAAAGATTAAAGACTGGTATCATCAGTGGACTTCCATTATTTGCCAAGGCCATGGTGCTGTAAGCTGAGGTGCTTTAGTCTTTTCTGTTTGTGTCCTGCTGCAGCTAGGCTAGAATTTTAAAATATTGTATCAAATCTTTCCAAGCAACTCCCTTCTTCTTTTGCTCTTGAAGTTGGCCTGTAATCTGTTCTTTTTCCTCCCTTCTCAACTCCCACTTTTTGATTTCCTCCAGGTTATCCGGCGAGGCTGGCTGACCATCAACAATATTAGCATCATGAAAGGGGGCTCCAAAGAATATTGGTTCATCTTAACTGCAGAGAGTTTGTCTTGGTACAAGGACGAAGAGGTATGTAATACATATCTGCCTCATGTCATGGGATTTTTTTTCAATTGTTATCCTATTCCAGCAGAGTTCTGTTCTGTTCTTCAATTAAAAGAAAGCCAATTTGATTTTTATATAAAACTTAGCTGAATTTATGCATTTTGTATTGCACAACTATATAGTATGTGTTCAAATTTTCAGCTGATAAATATTTTGGAATGGATGCTAGTGTGATACAGGAATTAGATAGTTAGACTATAAGTCTATAAGACTTAAGTTCACTAGATGTCTAGGCCATAATCTCAGTCCAATCTAACTCATATGGCTACTTTGAAAATACCATTGGAGGAGATGATAATATATTAAACTTGTACAGCAAAGGAAAGGTATATTTATATCTAGCTAATATTAATAGAAGTAGCACACTCTGTGAATTATGTCTGTTTGTGTCAGACCTGCCCCAATTTAGGTCTCTAGGAAAGAAAGACCCTCAACTCCATTTGGTTGAAGTGATAGGTTATTTTACTAAAGTTAAGTAGTTGCAGTGAAAGCTAGATCTGAGTATTCCTGTGAAAAGGTTACACTTCTTCTCTGTTCACTGGCCCTCCCCCCTTGACCAGTTCATCTGTGTCCAATAGCATGCCGTTTTGATGCTTTGGGAACTGCTTTGATACTTGGTGCCTCGCATTGCCATTTTGCATTCTTCTCCCAGGCCAGGTGTCCTTGGCGGCTGGCTTATTCTGGTTTGGCACTGGCAAAGAAGCTGAAGATGGTAGACCTGATGTTTTATGCCATTATGAATTCAGTTTTGGAAGATCTCACTTTAAAAGTAACTGTAGGTAGTCCTTGACTTACAATGGTTTATTAAGTATCCATTCAAAGTTACAACGGCACTGAAAAAAGTGACTTATGACCAATTTTCACACTTATAACCGTTGCAGCATCCCTGTGATCACGTGATTTACATTTATGTAAATTTATGATGGTTGCAGTGTCCTGAAGTCATATGATCCCCTTTTGTGACCTTTGACAAGCAAAGTGAGTGGGGAAACCAGATTCACTTAACAGCCGTGTTGCTGAACTGCAATGATTCACTTAACAAATGTGGTGGAAAAAGTCATAAAATGGGGCAAAATTTATCACTTAGCAAATTTTGGGCTCAATTGTGGTTGTAAGTTGAGGACTACCTGTATATCTGATTTTTCCAATATTCCAAGCCTTAGCATGATGATGGAATACATATAATTTAATAATAACTGAGCCTCTCTTAGTAAACTTTTACCAGTCAAGATATTATTTGAGCCCATTTTAGTTCAGAGCTCCTTTTCTCACAGTAATCAGCCAGGAGCCCCTGAAGTATTTTTGAGCAGGAAGTAGACACAGCCCTACCCTGTTATTCCGTTGCAAATAGTATGTGGGAGCACTCTAACTCCAATCTGTAATCTTCAAAACTAAGCATTCACTGAATCTTCAAACCTTAGTGGATTTGTCATCCATAACTTTAGAAAAGATGGGAGGAGAGTATTTGGAAGACAGTGTCTTATAAAAGTGATACTGTTTGTTCAAGTTCATTCTGCAGTAAATGCCTCTCAGATTCCTTTGAGTTGTGATTTTATTTTGTAAGCTCCTTTGAAGGTTTTTTCCTTCTAAAATGACCTGGAAATGGGTTAACAAATTTTGAAGCTTATTTTAAATATTAAGTGTGCCATCAAAATCAGGGCTGTTTTTATTTTTTGTTTTATTGCAGGGGGATTGCTGCTAATAGTGTCAACTATTTTTATTTTGTTTTGTTTTTCTAATTTACAATGGTAAGTTAGAAAACAAAAAGGGTCTTGGTAAAATAGTTCAGTGAATAAAAGAGGCAGATCATAAAAGATCTTAAACATATCATAATACTTAAAAATAAAATTAATCTGAAAGCATGCGTAAAAGCAAAAATATTTGCTTTATTAAAGTAACAATTACATAAATGCTAAATAAGCAAAGTTTTGAAATGTGGCTATTGCTATGCTGAATGAAATTGCTGAAATAACTAGAGTTTTTTTCTTGTCTTCATCTCTATATACACATACATACACCAATAGGCTATCATCCTATTACCAGTGTCTCTAGATCTCATTTTAGAGAACATTTTATGTGAGAATTCTCAATTTTCAGATGTATATTATAAAGATTTTCCACTGAGAAAGTATTAGCTGGAGTTTACAGTGTCTTAAAGCTCTAAATTGGAAGTTTGAAGAGTTTTGCTTAATGCTTAACTTTTATACATTATTGCATTAAAAATGTAGAAAAATTGAAATATTTATCTCCCCTGATAGTTGAGCTGCTATTGAGTGATTCCGGTTAAGTTGCAATAATTTTATCACAGACAAGGACTGATGTAAGTCAGAGTATTTCCCCTAAAAGAGAACATAATTATGACAACTTAAATTGTGAATGGTTTAGCAAGTCAGAACTGAATCAGAAATACATGTCTAATTAATTTCTGAGATTTACAGTCATGTGAAAAAGGGAGTACACCCTCTTTGAGTTCTATGTTTTACTTATCAGGACATAGTAGAAGTCATGTGGTCCTTAGCAATTCTTAAAAGTAGGTAAAAAAAACATTGTTCCAAAAGTCAAGTGATTTTTTCAAGATGCAACTTTGCAAATTTAAGTGTATTGCCCTGTTCTCTAAGATCATTGCTGATGTCTTTACTGTTTGGCATTGTGTACCTCAATGCTGGACACCAGGAGACATCTAAAACTTTGACTTTTATAGAGGTAGTCACACTTGCTGATGATCAATTGATCCAAGGCACTTGATTAGTAGCACCTGGTTGCTACTTAACTTCTTTATACCTATGGAAGCAGCAAGGGTGTACTTAGTTTTTCACACTAAGTACACCCTTCTCCATTTTGGCTTTCTTTTTGTAAAATAATGACATGGTGTAATATGTTGTGTGTTGTTTTTCATCTCAGCTTGTATTTACCTACTTTTAAGAAGTGCTAAGGACCAGATGATTTTTACTATCTCCTATTTTGATATGTAAAACCATAGAACTCAAAGAGGGTCTACTTTCTTTTTCACATGATTGTATGTTATGTTCTCTTATTTGAAAATTGTGGAGTGAAAGAAAGAAGCATACTGTAATGACATTCCTTGCGTGTGTGTATGCCATGCATAATCTTATCTTGCTCTTTGCCTAGTGGCTGTTTCATGATTAAAACAAGGAAGTCATGGAAAAGAATGCAGCATATTGTCTGTCAGATGGGCTCTCTCTCTCTCTCTCTCTCTCTCTCTCTCTCTCTCTCTCTCTCTCTCTCTCTCTCTCTCTCTCTCTCTCTCTCTCTCTCTCACACACACACACACACACACACACACACACACGAGCTCCCAGGTACATTTGGAGCCAGATTCAGGTAAGAAATAATATCAGTGGAAAAGTATGTGAAGCAACAGTCAGTGTGCTGTGTGTGGTGTGGTTTAATAAAGGAATGAATACTTTAGTGTATAGCTGAGCTACTGTAGTGGCCAGCAAGACTGTAAACTAGATTGGGGACTTGGGGAAAAAATAAGGGCAAATCATGTCCATATTGTTGACAATGAAAGCTACATGGTCATGATCATTTTGCCATTAAGAGCTGACCTTAACTAAAGTGAGTCTACAGACAGAAGGAGCCCAAATATGAACAAACATATCATTAACAGTCATTATTTAAATTATGATTATGAGGGTTAATCATATTAATCTGTACAGTAGATCACTCCTCTGCTTGCAAATAATTCTTTCTTTCTTTCTTTCTTTCTTTCTTTCTTTCTTTCTTTCTTTCTTTCTCTATATGTAGTAAATGTATATGATACACATCTCACTCAAGCAATTCTGGTGGCTTATAATATCATAAAACAATGTGAAACAATAAAAATATCAAAACATTAAGATTAAAATAAGAACATTAAAAATTAACAAAAATTGGATAAAAAAGACCGATACTAATGCTGTACTATTGGGTTTGCACCTACACTTATTTTTGTTGTTTTAGTCCCACTCCCTCTTCTTCTTCCTCTGCAGGTTGAGGGAACTTTGGAGATGGGCTCAGTGGTATGTCAATCACATGCTTGAAAATTCTAAATTTTTAATTTCAATTGCCAGCCTCCAGCCTCTGAAACTTAAGGTATATTTGGCAAATTTAATGCATGTTTAACCAAACATATAACCAGCAAAATGGGCCTTAACTTTGTCCTTTTGCTTGCTGAATTGCGTTCCCCAATATAAAAATATCTGTCCCATATAGGTGACTATTTTATATCTATATTTATATCTTCCTTGTATCCTTTCCTCTTCTTCTTCAGCAGCCCATAGCTAATGGTGTCTGTTCTTTATATATTGCCAACCATGCTTGAGCGTAATTGTTTGTTTTGTATTGGGATTGCTCTTTTGAGTATAGATTGCCTGCTTTTGATGATGACATGCCCTTTTGGAAGCAGGCATGTGCTTAAATTGGATCTTCTCAAAATCTGCTTATGTTGCTAATCTGTTCTTGTTTTCCTCAACCTGCTCCTCTGTTGTAGCTGTTGTGGAACTCAGGTGCCTACAGCACCCTCCATCCCTTTTTTGTTTTCAAATATCTGAAACCAATTTATAACACCAACTAGCACCTTGCTGATCTTGACTGATGTCAGAAAAGCTGAGAATGATTGGATGTAGATAGGTAGGAGACTGACAAGAACTCTCTGAGCCACAGGCTGGATTTAGAAATTGAAAATATAGTAGAAGATAGCATTGCTTCATATTATGGCAAAGAAAAATTGCTAGGACTATGAACTGAAACCATTTGTTTAGCAATTATTTAAAGGTACAATGGCACTGAAAAAAATGATTTACAACCAATCCTTGAACTTATGACTATTGCCATATCCCCACAGTCACATGATCAAAGTTCAGACCCTTGGCAATCAGCATATAGTTACAATAGTTGCAACAACCTGGGGTCATGTGATCACATTTGCAACCTTCCCAACCAGCTCCCAACAAGGGGAAGCCAATTTGTTTATTTGATTCACTTAGCAACTGTAGTAATTTGCTTAACAACTATGGCAAAAAGGTTGCAAAATTGGACATGACTCACTTAACCATCTTGTTTAGCAATGAAAATTTTGGTCCAACAGTGGTTGTAACTCAAGGAAAGTACAATCAGTGAAGTTGGCCCTGTGGTGTCTGAGCTTCAGTGTTCCTTCAACCTGCAGAGGAAGAGATAGAGCTGAAAACAGAAAGTTGGATGCATGGCAGCACATTCTAATTATGACTGTGGGAGATATGTTCAACTTTTATTGACAATGTAGAGTACCTTAACTTACCATTTATCTGGGTTTTGTTGCGTGGTTTATTTTATATGCATTTTTTCTCTCAAATTGATTTTTTAAAATATTCTAGAATATTAAAAAGATGTAGTTTGACTGTTTAGGCTGCTCAAATGTTGCTATATCATATACTGTAGAATATATAATTTTTGCCTATTTGAAATTGCCACTGAAAATCTGAAAGTTTCATTTACATATTATACAAAATAAGTATTCTAGAAAAAGCATTTCTTAAAATTTGTGTCCTGCCTCTTCCAATTGAACAAGTTTCTTTTATAGTACACAGTAAATATTACTAACTTCAGCCATACACCAAGATTTCTGAAAAGAGGTGACCCTGAACCAAAGAAACAAGAAGATACAGCAGTAGAAGAGTGGCTAAACAAAGAGAGGAGAAAGAAATTAAAGTACATATACAGAAGAAGGAGCAAGACCAAGAGACCAGAGACAGATAAGATCGACTAGAAGACTAACTGAAAAAGATGGAGGAGAGTGGGATTTTGTTAATGGACTACATTCTCCTTCAAAAAGGAGAAAAATCTTTTCACGACTACAAAAGTTAAAAATGGATATAATTTGTCTTCAAGAAACACATATTAAGAAACAACATTACAAATTGTTAGAACAACCGAAAATTGGCAAACTTTACTTCACATTAGCATCTCAAAAGAAAAGAGGAATAGCTTTATATATTAAAGAAAAGATGAACTCCAAACAAATTTATGCAGATGAAGAGGGGAGAATATTAATGGTGGAAATAATGATGGATCAAAAACAGATACTGATGGTAACAAGAACAATTTTTTATCAAAAACTATATTAAAAATACTAGATTTAAACCAGGGGTGTCAAACTGCCGGCCCGCAGGCTGGATGCGTCCACCCTATTGCCAGCAATGGTAAAACTGTCCCGATACGTTGCACGACATCACGTGATGTCGTGAGTTTGACATGTCTGATTTAAACTATAAAGATCTTTGTATAATGGGAGATTTTAATGCAATAGTAGATGGAACTTTGGACTATAAAAGCACCAAACTGGCAATTTATGTTTCAACAGCTGATGGAAATAGACTTTGGCAAAAACTTCACAAATGCAATTCAAGCAATTTATAATAAACAAACAGCAAGGATATTGTAAAATGGAGATTATACAGAAAGTTTTGACATCAAAAAAGGCATAAGATGGATGTCCACTATCTCCTCTGTTATTTATTCTTACACTGGAAGTCTTGGCTAGAAACATTAGGCAGGATACAGAAATTAAAGGGCTGGAAATAAAAGAACAGAAGTACAAACTACAGGCATTCACAGATGATTTGGTTTTTTATCTTGGAGGAGCCATTAGAAACAGCTAATAAATTTCTACAGAAAATAGAGAAATTTGGAGAAGTGGCCGGCCTGAAAATAAATAGGGAAAAGACTAAGGTATTAACAAAAAACTTAACAGATAAACAGAAAACCCAATTTGTAAAAAAGACAAATCTTCAAATAGCTAAAAAAGTTAAATATACAACACTAAAAGAAGATAATTATGAAAGACGACTGAAACAAATAAAAGTAGACTTGGAAAAGTGGAAAAATCTTTAATTGTTATTGTTAGGAAGAATAGCGACTGTGAAGATGAATATCTTACCGAAACTACTCTTCCTATTTCAAACAGCTCCTGTAAAACTGGGCAAGAAATTTTTTGACGATTTAAATGTAACAATATTGAGATTTATATGGCAAGGGAAGAAAGCACGAATCAAAACTAAAATGTTACAAGAATGGGGTTTTGGACTTTCGGATTGGAGACTTTATTACCAAGCAGCTATCCTACTTTGACTCAAAGAATGGATTACGTTGAAAAATAAAAGACTTCTTTATCTAGAGCAGCGGTTCTCAACCTATGGGTCGCGACCCCATTTGGGGTCGATCGACCATTTCATAGGGGTCGCCAAGCAAGGCTGTCCGCCATTTTTCCCCCTTTTCTGGCGGGTGCCTTACCTCCCTTGGGCTGGGCTAGCTGGTGGCCCAGCCGGTGGTCGGCCTGCTCCGTCTCTGCCACTTGCCAGCTATGCCTCAGCCGGCACAGGGGGCGGCACCACGCATGCGTGGCGCTCCCGGGCAGGGAAAGTACTCGACTTACGACCGGTTGGGTAGTCCTCGACTTACAACTGGTTTAGTCCTCGACTTACGACCGGTTTAGTCCTCGACTTACGACCGGTTGGGAGTCACGGCATTAAAAAGGTTGAGACCACTGATCTAGAGGGACATGACTTACAATTGGGTTGGCCTGCATTCCTGTGGTACGGGAAAAACAAAGTATACAAATACTTTCAAAACCACGCTATAAGGAATGTACTGCTTAAAGAGTGGGAGAGAATTAAACATAAAATTTATACTAAATTACCTGAATGGCTTTCAACAATGGAAGTGTTCGCTTACCCAAATTTAATTAACTGTGATAAACTTGTTACTTATAAAAACATTTTGGACAAGGATAGAAAACTTAAAGACAGGCAAGTTCTTTAACAACAAGGCATTGACTTAACATGGTGGTCGTATTTGCAAATTCAAACAAGATATGAAAAAGATGTAAAATCAATGGGATTTTACAAAGAACAGATACAATTCGATAAAATACTTTTGAAAACAGATGAAAATTTGATTAAGAAACTATAAATTTCTTCTAAACTGGAAGATAGAAGAAGAACAAGTAAAAGAAACAATGATAGTGTGGGCAAAATTTTTTGGATAGTCTATAGATTTAGAAGATTGGCAAAAGCTTTGGGACAGAAATATTAAACTTACTAAAGCAGTTTCATACAAATAAAATGTATATAAAATGTTTTATAGATGGCATATGACACCAGTTAGACTAGCGAAAATGTTTAAAAATATATCAAATAATTGCTGGAAATGTAAACAAAAACGAGGCACTTACTATCATGTCTGGTGGGTATGCCCTTGTGAAAAGAAATTTTGGTTTAAGATTCATATATGGTTGGAAAAGATGACCAAAATACAGATAGAATTTAAATCAGAATTGTTCTTGCTAGGAATATTTGGACTTAATTATGGAAAAGAGAATGAATATTTAATATTACATGTACTGACAGCCACGAGAATAGCATTTGCCCAATTTTGGAAAAATGAAAACTTACCATCTGACCAAATTATACCGTATATTCCAGCGTATAGGGTGACCTGGCATATAAGACAACCTCCGAGTTCGACGCTGAGTCGCAAGACGATCAACGCCGAGTCGCAAGACGATCGACGCCAAGTCGCATGCCTAGAAAGTCGTCTTATATGCCGGAAACTACCGGTATTTCTGGCGTATAAGACGATCGACAACGAGTCGCATGCCTAGAAAGTCGTCTTATACGCCGGAAACTATGTTATTTCCGGCCTATAAGACGATCGACGCCGAGTTGCATGCCTAGAAAATCGTCTTATACACCAGAAACTATCTTATTTCCGGCGTATAAGACGACTCGGCGTATAAGACGACCCCCGAGTTCAGCGCCTGTTTCAACGCTCTCAAAAGTCGTCTTATATGCCGGAATATAAGGTAATTACAAAAATCTTAGAAAGTGCAGAAATGGATAGACTAATGTTAGAGTTTAAAGAGAAAAAAGACTCAGTTTACTTTAAAATATGGGAAAAAAATTATCAATGGTTAACAATACAATCTAGCGAGAAAGGAATGTGAAACTTAACAGGCTGAATGAGATTTATAGATTAACTATTACTTTTATGATTATTGCTATTTTTAGTGATTTAATATTATATTAATTACTGTTATTTAATATTTGTACCCGGACGATAGTCTGCTTGCTAAAGCATTGAATGACTACTGTACCTACCCTAACTCTATTTCCCAACCCTACCCAATACCCATACCGACCCTACCTCTACCCCAACCCTTTCCTACCCTTATAAAACCTAATAGAATTTAATAATAATAAACAACTATATAAAAATACTAAATTTAAACTAGGGGTGTCAAACTGCCAGCACGTGGGCCGGACGTGTTATTCGGAAGCCGCACCCACCCCATTGCCAGCAATGGCAAAACCATCCTGGTATGTTGTACAACGTCACATGATGTTGCGGGTTTGACATGTCTGATTTAAACTATCAAAATGTTTGTATAATGGGAGATTTTAATGCACTAGTAGATGGAACTTTGGACTATAAAAGCACCAAACAAGGGAGAAAAGGGGAAATATATTACCTAAAAACATTCTTAAAAATGATAAAAGAACTCTGCATTCAAGATATATGGAGAGAAAAAAAACCCCAAAGAAATTGCAAAACACATTTTATTCAAATAGACATAAACCATGGTCTAGAATCGATACGATATGGACATCTTTGGAATTGAAAACGATGATACAAGAAGTTGAGATAGAAACTAATGTTTGGGCAGACCATAACCCAATAAAAATGACTTGGAAAGGAACTAAGAAAAAATTAAGATGGTCCTTGAATAAATCTATATTGAAAGAAAAAGAATTCTTACAACTAGCGACAAAGGAAATGGAATTTTTCTTCAAAATAAATAAAGAAGAAACATCATTTCAAAATGTGCGGGACACAGCTAAAGCATATTTCAGAGGGTTGGCTATAACTTATATTGTTAAAAAGAATAAAGAAAAACAACTACAGTTAAAGTTGAAGAAAGAACTCAGAAAGCTAGAATCAGAATTACAAATAGATCCACAAAAGAAAATACTTAAGAAACAAATGGAGATAATAAAGCATAAATTAAATTTAGCCAAGATGAAAATAATGGCTCAACAGATTAAAAGGACTAAACAGGATTTCTTTGAAAATGCCAACAAGCGGGGAGATGGTTAGCATATAGACTGAAAAAAGAAAAAGAGAAAAAATTGATAACTAAGCTGCAACATCCAAAAGGAGAATTACAGTTTCAAAATGATACAATTAAAAAAATCATTAAAGATTACTATGAGACACTCTACAAGGCAGAGGAAATTCCAAAAGAAAAAATACAACAGTACTTAAAAAAAGCAGACTTACCAAAAATTCCGGAGAATATCTGAAACATATTAAATGGCAAAATATCAATGATGGAGATTATAGTGGCCGTAAAAAGGCAAAAGAAGGATAAGACTCTGGGTCCAGATGGATTACCTGCAGAATTCTGTACATCACTACAAGATGTATTAAGTCCGATTTTGAAAGAATTGTGTAATGAAATTCTCCTGGAGGCTAAAATACCAAATATTTGACACAAATAACAATTACAGGCCAATATCATTATTAAATGTAGACTACAAAATTTTTGCTTCAATAATGGCAGAACGAATAAAGAAATTTTTGATTGAATTTATACACACAGATCAAAATGGTTTCTTACCTAAAAGACAGATAAAATAATAATCTAAGAATGATCCTTGATGTGCTAAGAGTATTATGAAATTCATCTGGGGAAACAGATGGCTTTAATATTCCTTGATGCACAAAAAGCATTTGACAACGTAAAGTGGCAATTTATGTTTCAGCACCTTGCAGAAATGGACTTTGGAAAAAACTTTATAAATGCAATTCAAACAATTTATTGTAAACAGACTGCTAAAATAATCGTCAATGGAGACTATACAGAAAATTTCAACATTAAAAAGGGCACAAGACAGGGGTGTCCACTATCTCCATTACTATTTATACTAACAATGGAAGTATTGAATAGAAACATTAGACAAGATACAGAAATTAAAAGACTGGAGATAAAAGATGAAAAAAATCTCCAAATAGTTTAAAAAGTCAAGTACCTGGGAATTTATTTAACAGCAAGATGTGTAACAGTAAAATAAGATAATTATTTAAGACTACTAAAACAAATAAAATTGGATTTGGAAAAGTGGAAGAACCTCCAACTTAGCTCGGTTTTATGGGATGAATTTGAGTCTGTGACCGCTGAGGATTGACAGAGCGGTGGGAGCAATGAGCGCCTCCACTTGTTTATTGGACCCGTGTCCTGCCTGGTTGGTCTCGGCTGCCAAGGAGGTGACACGAGGCTGGCTCCAGGTGTTGATCAACGCTTCATTGAGGGAGGGGTCTTTCCCGCAATCCTTGAAGGAGGCGGTTGTGAGGCCCCTTCTCAAGAAGCCTACCCTGGACCCCGCTGACTTAAATAACTTCCGTCCAGTCTCCAATCTCCCCTTTGTGGGGAAGGTTGTAGAGAGAGTGGTGGCGCTCCAGCTCCGACGGTCTCTGGATGAAGCGGATTATCTAGACCCTTTTCAATCTGGCTTCAGGCCCAGCTTCAGCACAGAAACCGCTTTGGTCGCGCTGATGGATGATCTCTGGTGGGCCCGAGACAGAGGTTATTCCTCTCTCTTGGTGCTACTTGACCTCTCAGCGGATTTTGATACCATCGATCATGGTATCCTTTTGCGACGACTTGAAGGGGTGGGAGTGGGAGACACTGTTTTACGGTGGTTCTCCTCCTACCTCTCTGGACGGTCGCAATCGGTATTGGTGGGAGGGCAGAGGTCAACCCCGAGGCCCCTTGAATGCGGTGTGCCACAGGGGTCGGTCCTCTCCCCCTTCCTATTTAACATTTATATGAAGCCGCTGGGTGAGATCGTCAGACAGCACGGGGTGAGGTTTCATCAGTATGCTGATGATACCCAGTTATAGATCTCCTCCCCGAGCTCTCTCAGTGAAGCAGCCGATGTGATGGGCCGTTGCCTCGAAGCCGTGAGGGTCTGGATGAGGGTTAAGAGACTCAGGCTCAATCCTGACAAGACCGAGTGGCTTTGGATGTTGCCTCCCAAGGATCATGTCGACTGTCCAGTGTTGACTCTTGCGGGGGAAAATATACCCCCTTCGGAGCGGGTTCGCAACTTGGGTGTCCTCCTTGATCCACAGCTGAATTTGGAACATCATTTGACGGCTGTGGCTGGAAGGACCTTTGCACAAGTTTGCCTGTTGCACCAGCTGCGACCCTACCTGGACCGGGAGGCTCTCCTTACAGTCACTCATGCCCTTGTCACCTCACGTCTGGACTACTGCAACGCACTTTACATGGGGCTACCCTTGAAAAGTATTCGGAGACTATAGTTGGTCCAGAATGCAGCTAAGTGAGTGATAGTGGGTGCTCCTCGATACACCCACGTTACACCTATCCTCCGTGAGCTGCACTGGTTGCCTATTGGTCTCCGGGTCCAATTCAAGGTGTTGGTCATTACCTTTAAAGCCGTATATGGCTCATGGCCAGGCTATTTGCGACCGCCTACTACCTCATAGTTCCCTACGTCCGGTTAGATCCCACAGGCTGGGCCTCCTTCAAGTCCCGTCGGCCAAGCAGTGCCATTTGGTGGGGCCGCAGAGGAGGGCTTTCTCTGTGTTGGTGCCCACGTTTTGGAACCAGCTCCCCCTGGAAATTAGGACCGCTCCCACCCTGTTGGTTTTCCGTAAGCTGCTTAAGACCTGGCTTTTCCGGCAGGCCTGGGGTTTATAAAATCTGACCCCTGGATGACTGTTCTTGTACTGTTTGTTTTGTTATGTTTTATGTGTTTTTTATTGTTAGCGCCCAGAGTCCTCCGGGAGTGGGGCGGCTTATAAATTTTAAAAATAAAATAAAATAAACTTTCAATGTTGGGGAGAATAGCAACAGTGAAAATGAATATCCTACCAAAAATACTCTTTTTATTCCAAACGATCCCTGTAAGGCTGGGAAAAGCCTTTTTTAATGAACTGAATACAATAATATTGAAATTTATCTGGCAAGGAAAAAAAGCTAGAATCAAAGTGAAAATGCTACAAGAAGCAAAAGACAGTGGAGGGTTTGGACTGCCGGACTGGAGGTTATATTACTATGCAACCATTTTAACATGGCTTAAAGAATGGATAATGCTTAGAGATAAAAGACTACTGCACCTAGAAGGGCATGACCTACAAATCGGTTGGCATGCCTTTCTGCTGTATGAAAAGAAACATAGATACTTTGACAAACATTTTATAAGAAATGCACTTCTTTCAGAATAGGAAAGAATAAAAGAAAATATATATATTAAGATACCTGAATGGCTTTCAACAATGGAAGCTTTTGCTTACCCAAATTTAATTAACTATTATAAAGTTGTGACTTATAAAGATATTTTGAATAATGAAGGAAAATTGAAAGACAGACAAGAATTAAAAGAACAAGGTATTGATTTAGCATGGTGGCCATATCTGCAAATTCAAATGAGATATGAAAAAGATGTTAAAACAGTGGGATTTTATAAAGGACAGACTTTGATCAGATACTGTTAAAAACAGATGAAAAGTTGATCAAGAAACTATAGATTTCTGTTAACTTTAAAGATGGAGGAAGAACAAGTAAAAGAAACAATGATAATGTGGGCAAAGAATTTTGGACATACTATAGAATTAGAAGAGTGGCAAAAATTATGGGAAAGAAATATTAAATTAACTGAAGCAGTGCCATATAAAGAAAACCTATACAAAATGTTTTACAGATGGCACATGACACCAATGAGACTAGTGAAAATGTTTAAAAATACTTCAAACAATTGTTGGAAATGCAAACAAAGGCCAGGTACTTATTACTATATCTGGTGGACATGCCCTAAAGCAAAAAGATATTGGGCTAAAATACATTTATGGTTAGAGAAGATGACTAAAAAACAAATAGACGTTAAACCAGAACTGTTTTTGTTAGGAATAATAGGCGCCAAATATGAGAAAGATTGCAGATATCTAATACTGCATGTATTAACAGCAGCAAGAATTGTATTTGCCCAATATTGGAAAAATGAAAACTTACAAACTGAAGAAGTACTAATTAAGAAAATTCTAGAGTACGTAGAAATGGATAGACTGACTTTAGAGATTAAAGAGAAAGAAGACTCAGTCTACTTTAGAACATGGAATAACTTTTATCAATGGCTAGAAAAATGAGTCAGAGAGAAAGGAACTGACATGTAATTTTAAATATATATTAGTAAGAAGAAGGCAACTGAGTAATTAATACTGTTTATGATAATTAACTACATCTATTATGTACCCAGATAATATGCTGTTTGCTAAATATTGCAAATGTTACCTTAGAAAACCCAAACCCCAATCCTAATCCTGACCCCATTTTATTCCCAACCCTATTAAAACTAATAAAATTTATATTAAAAAAAGATTGGTTTTAAGGAATGATAGAGGAAAACATAAGTTACTTTTGGAAAGGGAGAAATGGAATTTGCAGGAATCTATTTTCATTTAATTAATTGGGAAACATTTGGCCTCCTCTCTGGAACAAGGGTACCCAATTAAGGTAGTTCACAAATATACTTAGTCAGCAATAGTAGAGCAGAGTAAAATAAGGAGAAATTACTAAAATAAATATGGCTGTCAAATGAATTATACTACCTAAATACAAATATTGCAGAATCAATCTAATCTTTCTAGGGAACCTGAAGTGGGCTTTCTGGAAAACTTTCTGATGCTGGGAGGGGGAGTTGAACCATACACTTACAATACATAGTGGTAGTTTAGCTCTTTACGTAGAGCTGGGATTTGGAGGTTTGGATGTATTTCTTAAAATATCAAGAAGCTGGACAGTTGATGTTAGACAGTCATGATGTTCCAGGTCAACGATACAACAGCGGAAGCCTCAGAGATTACAACAAAAGGAAATTAGGAGATTGCAGGTTGCCACCTTCTAGTCTGAAAACCACATTATAGAATATATTCTTTCTCATGTCTTCCTGCCATATATTAGACTGATAGTGACATGTCATGAATATATTTTACATTATGCCATTTTTGGTGACACGCCAATCCTCTGGCTCTCTGGAAAGTGTGGGACCTGCTCTTGCACGGCCTCTGAAATCTCTGGAAATCATGCAAAGAGTTCTCTGATTTTTGGATATTCCAAAAGCCTCCACAATTTCCAGAGGGTCCAGAGAGGAGAGGAGAGTCTGGACAGGAAGTCTTTGTTCGGGGTGAGGGGTGAGGGAGGGATGACATGCCAGCAGAGTCAAGATAGATATTTTCTGAATTTTTAACATGCCAAGCCCAAAAGATTTGCCATCACTGTCTTAGAAGGCAAAGTAATATGAAAGAAAATGTTTGTAAAAAATATATGTCTGAAGTTTTTTTTTAAATTGGAAAGATCAATAATGGGATACTTGAAAGAAGTGATATTGGTATATCATTAGGTTATATTCTATGACATAATAAATGTAAGAATAGAAATAGAACAATTGTTACTTCTTACCTTAAGACAGGGAAACAAGTAATTGCAAATATTCAAGTGGCTTGTTATAATGACCTGTCTTCCTGCACATATGAATAAAATTGAATTCTGAAAATCTTGAAGCAATCAGATGTTGATACTGGGCCAGCACCCTCTGTGGTATATAGTGAAAAGTGGCAAAGTAAGTAAAAGCAAATTAAAATAGCAGGTCATTGGTAGGCTCTTTATGTTTTATTGACAGGATTTCCTTACTGAAATGCTTTTTTCCAGAAACTTTGCCTAGTACTGTATGATTTTTCCCTATTCTGACTCTGATATAAAACGCTTATCAAGTCAGATAGACAACTCAAAAGAAACGATCTTATAATAAACAAAAAATATATTTATTAGAAAGATTACTTGCATTCACGCTGTGGTTGATACTCCTGGAAAATACATCTTTTGTCCATTTCTTTAGACCATCTCTTTAGGTAAAAGTATGATGCTCTTCCATACCATCTTTATAACGACTCGGGCTTATTGTGTGACCTTCCATGGCCCATGCTTCTTACAGACAAAGAGATTCCCATGTGGCTTGTGTGCAGGAAGTCTCTCAATGACCTTTTAGACTCCGCCCACTGACCCATCAACATACCTAGCATTTAACCCAATAACTGCCAGACACTCTAACACACTGATATCTGCTCTCTAGTTAGGGCTACATATACGTTCCAGAATACTCCCCGCTTGGAAATTTATATTTCCACTACTAAAATAGTAAAAACATAGCATCAAGGCATGCAATACTCATTGTTAACTAACTTGTGACTAAATAGGTAAAAACTTGGTATCAAACATGCATAACTATTGTTAAATATAAAACATGCACAATTATGAAAAAAGGCAAGTGTTACATAAAACAATGCATAAGACAATACATAATTTGAGGTTTGATCTTCTGGTTCAGTCTTCATCAGCAACAGGTACAAATCAATGATCGGCTTGGTACAAGTGTCTTTGAGTCACGACCTGACTCACGTGGCTTCACGATCTGGACCTCAGCTGGGCAAACTAGTTCATCAAGTGGGTGGACCCGGTGCATAAATCCCCTGGCCAATAGTTCTGGTATGCCGTCTTGTCTCCCAGCGACACAAGGTCTTCTTCTTGTGAAGGAAACTGGAACCCAATCTGGAACAGAAAAAACTGGAACCCAAGCTTCTCGGGAACAAGGGGAACTGGATTCACAGGATACTCAGGAACTGAAGAACCTGGAAAGACATAAACAGCTGGATCTGGAAACACAGGAACAGCTGGGGCTGAAGAATCAGGATCAGGAACATCTGGAAACTCAGGAACAGCCAGAGCTGAAGAATCAGGATCAGGAACATCTGGAAACTCAGGAACAGCCGGAGCTGAAGAATCAGGAACAACAGCTGCAACTGAAGAGTCAGGAACAACAGCTGGAAGTGAAGAATCAGGAACAACAATGGTGTCTTAACGACATGGAGTCCGTGAAAGTCAGTAAGTCCTTGCAGGCTCCTACAAGGCTAATTCTTGAGGTGCTGAGACAAGTGATCAAGACGATCAAAAGTATGCCTAATTTCAGGTGTCTCTGCTTAGACAGGATTTTGAAGCGGATTGGTTGACATTTACTGGGTGTCTGAGGTTGAAGGTTGGCACTTTGATCTGAAGCTGGAAGTGCATAATGTTTTGGTCTCTGTGGCATCTGTCTATTTGAACTGAAGACTTTCTAGCCAGATCAATTCTGTTATCTGTGTGGCAAGGTTGGGCCACTTCACTTGGTTAACAAAGTTCTTATTTGTTGGCACATGTTGCCATTGTTCAGGGCTTAAAGATGTTTCAATCCTTTTCTCTCTGTTGCTTACAGGGACGTAGAAGTGTCTGCTTTGTTTGCAGATGTAGCTTGACATCACCTTGCTGTCTGCGTAGAAGGTGGTGGACTGTAGTTCAAGGCACAATATCTTTGCTGTCAAGTTGGTCAGCTTTACAGCCAAAGTGGTGCCACATAGCTCTAATCTTGGTACGGTGTGGGCTTCTTGTATTGTTAGTCTCGCTTTCTCTAAAAAGACACCGAGACTGCAGCACTCCCCGCTATAGACTCTGATGCATCTTATGGTTGCAAACAAGATGACGTAAGTATGGCTCTCCCCGCTGTAGAGTGAGACATGTCTTAAGGCTGCAGTCGCCTTCGTAGACATATCTAAGGAAGCATACAATTCTTTCTTCTGCACTGGGGCAGGTAAGCTGGAGAGATACGTATGCTGCACTTGCATGCTTTGGATACTTCTTGGGAGTACGCTTCATGACTCCCAGTCTTGGAGACGTTGTTTGTCTTCTTTGTCCTTTATGGACAAAGCTAAATTGTAGTAATTCTTGCTTGTCTGGAACACGGTTGCTTCCAAAACAGGTTTGGTTGTTACAAGCGTGCAATGTTCTAGGTGCGGTTGGAACACTGTTGCTACCAAAACAGGTTTGGTTGTCACAAACGTGCAATGTTGTAGGTGTAGTTTTATAGGGTTCAATGGGGTGGCAACGGTGGGGAGATCTCGTGACCTAGGTATTGCAACATCAACTCTGTGGCTGACCGCTGCATCTGGTCGTTGAGATTCCTCTGTTCGCCTACTTGGTCTTGGGGAGCTTGTGGCTGGCTGTGGCGCTCTCATCTGTGCATTCTGGAATGCGCTTTGGTTGTCCACGTAGGCCTATACGTGGCTGTGAGAACTTTCCCTTCCTAGACTTTCCAACTTGGGCGTTGACGTGGCATCTTCCAACTCTCTCTGCAGGATCGCTTCTATTGCGGCTGCCTCTTTTGCTCTCTGTTGTCGCTGGAAAATCTTAAAGTTGGCCTGAGCTTTGGCCAAGTCTTCTCTATGTAGCTTGTCATCTACTGCTGCTTGTGCAGCGACGTCAGCCATTGTGGTATTGATCCGTGCTTCCCTGAGACGGGCGGCAGTGCTCTCTGCTCCTGAGGCTCGAGATGCATGGCTCTGGCGAGAAGATGCCTTTGAATGGTGGGAGGGTCCTGTGACATGCGATTGTTGGGACACGCTGGAATGTGCCTTGGACATGTGGCGAAAAGATGAGGCCTTTCCAGACACATGGGATGGATGGATCCGCGTGCGACCGTTGGGATGGTGCATGTGAATAGCAGGAAACTTCGGACTCAGCTCTGTCGACCGGTCTGCCTCTCTGGCGAGGCTCGGGCTGTGGGGAACCATGTGAGCTCTCTACATGTTTCTTATGTTCCTCGTTTAGTAGCTTGAGGCTTTGCATCTCGCTATCGACTCTTGAATCTCTTAATTGTTCTTGAATGTCCTTGAGTTGCTGTTCAGAGTCCATCCATTGCACATAGGCGTCTTCCTTATCTCCTTCCACTGCTTGCACACGTTCTGGGGAGAGCTCATCCTTCCATTCGTGGTAGAGTTTGTATAATCTCTCCCAGCTTCTTTCGTGGTGCCTGTGGATGGTGTGCCATTTCTCCATCAGATGTGAGTGCATGGCTTCTGTGAGTTTTTTGCGTTGTCTAAGATCGTATTGACCCTTTTTGGCTTTGTTGAGGCTTGAGCTTCAGCCTCTTTGTGCAGGTCAAGGTTGGCTGTTGGCAGTGTTTCTCCTTGGCCAGCTGGTTGGTGTATCGCAACTAGGCTGGTTGGTTGAACCCCTTCTGCTAGACCAGTAGGACGCTCTACTATGGCTAGGGTAGGTTCAGTGTTCTTCTCAGCTATTTTGAAGAGAATTTGAAGAACCTCTCTCTTTGACCACTAGGGGTCGCTACTTGTAGATCAGCTTCTGAGGTGCTGTCTATGGGTGGAGATGCCACTGGGTGCGTTCTCCTGCGTTTGTGGGTACTTCAATGCAGTTCACCCCTTCCCCACTAGGGGTCACTTGCTGCGGGTCAGCTACCAGGGTGCTCTGGCTTCGAGGTTCACCCTTTGCCCACTAGAGGGCCTTCTCTGGGTGCGGTTAAAGGCTTGCATGTAGTGCCTCCCTTAACCACTAGGGGGCGTCTGAAGAAAGGCCAGCCAAATTCTTCCTATTACCACATTACTGCTAGTAGCCACTGAGAGAATGTAGAGGTACAAACTCCCACCTGGCAACCGTACTGCTAGTGGCCACTGAGAGAATGTAGAGGTACAAACTCTCACCTGGCTACCGAGTTGCAGGCTGGGACCCTGGGTCATCAGCTGTGATGATAAGCAAGAATTGGCTTCGCTTTCTTCTGCCTAAGTTCCCTCAAACTGGAACAGCTTGGTGTTCAGCTTGAGTGAGTGAGTGAATGCTTTTGGTAAGTTCACTCTGTGCCCTCTAGGGGGTGTTGGTAGGATAACTTCAAGTAGCTTGCACTTTAACTAACAGATTCACTGCAATGCTATTGGGGTTGGTTCTGCCTCTGTAACCAGATTCCTCCTTATCCCATAACATTGGCTGAAATTCCAAGCTGTGGCTGGGAGAAGAGGTTAATTGCTTTCCTTAGTGACTTGTTGCTAAGGCAACTGGACTAATAAAACAGCATTCAGCCAGAGAGTTAATTGCCTTTTATAGCCCTCAGGGGCCTCTTGCTGTTCTCTTTGGTGTTAGAAGTCAGGCTTTACATGCAAGAAACAATAGTGTAGATTTTTCTTTTTCTACTTTGTAATGTGAACATCACAATATTCCTTGCAAACAGATCCAAAGGTAATTTAAAAACAAACACGAAGCACTTTATAATTTACTTTGAAGCATTGGCTAGCAAGCAGAATTTGACTGGTAATGAATGTTTGCCAGCAGAGGCTTCTCAAACAGCGAATTAGCAAAACAATGCCTCTGAATCACTCCTTGAAGGCTGTCTTTAACACAAACGCGCTGGCTTTGCTATCTCAGAGATTACTTTGCAGGCAATTGAAGGAGATTAGTCACATCAAGTTACTACTTGCAAGAAAGTATCTGCTTTACTTTCTTAAGGGTTAATGTAGAGAAAAGGCTAACAAATTTGATTCTCTTTCTTTAAACTGTTGCAGCTTTGAGAGGAAATTAATCTTTGTCAACATCAATTTACTATTTGGTTTCAAAAGCTGGCATGAATTACGAGCATACTTTTACTATTCTGACTCTGATATAAAACGCTTATCAAGTCAGATAGACAACTCAAAAGAAACGATCTTATAATAAACAAAAAATATATTTATTAGAAAGATTACTTGCATTCACGCTGTGGTTGATACTCCTGGAAAATACATCTTTTGTCCATTTCTTTAGACCATCTCTTTAGGTAAAAGTATGATGCTCTTCCATACCATCTTTATAACGACTCGGGCTTATTGTGTGACCTTCCATGGCCCATGCTTCTTATAGACAAAGAGATTCCCATGTGGCTTGTGTGCAGGAAGTCTCCCAATGACCTTTTAGACTCCGCCCACATACCTAGCATTTAACCCAATAACTGCCAGACACTCTAACACACTGATACCTGCTCTCTAGTTAGGGCTACATATACATTCCAGAATATTCCCATTTATATTATGCACATCTTCAAGAAGCATGCAGCTTTTTTTATAAGGTCATCATCCTGACTTCTCTTTGACTGTAGCCAGATTTCTTTAATGAATAGTACAGTCTGTGATGTTTAATTTCTAAAAACAAATCACAGTACAATATATTCTTCTCTGATACATTTCCTAACTCCTAAAGTTAGACATGTGCTTACATTTCTTGAATTGTTCTGCCTGGAAGATGCCTTCCAAATTAGCTAGACCCAAATGCAATATCTTTTGTCTTCCTATTAACACTGTACAGGCCTCATCCTTAGCAAATATGCTGCACAGCTTTTTTCCTCTTCCATTCAATAGCTAAGGAGTTCATATTAAAGGAAACTGAACTTACTAAGGTAGTACAAATGTTTTTCTTTTCTTAATCTCATCTCATCGGCAACCCTCTTCCTCAGAGTGAGGAGCCTTTTTCTGGTGGGGAGGGGGAGATGCTGCTTGTCAGTGAGATAATAACACATTCTTTTGAGAAACAACAGAGCCTAGATAAAAATGAATTACTTTCTTCATTGAATTTGCAATTGTTTACTTCCTCAGAACTACATTGGTATACTATACACATTTCTATTATATACAGGATTAAGAAGAATAGTTCTTTTGAACATCAAATTAAATATTTAATACCAGATTTTACTCTGAACTCACCTCTTAGTAAATGAAGAGCACAAATAATTACCTGCCTTTTTATTAAATAATTAAAACTTCGAATAAATTTTTTCCCCAAGAAAGAGGTAGAACCTTACCTGAGTAGCCAGCACCTCTGAAATGATTCTTGTCCAACCCAATCTAACCAATGTGCAGACTATTTTACATCTTTGTAGTTTCCTGAAAGATAGTCTGAACACTGGGCAAGTGGGGCCAGAATCTAAATGTTTCCTTTCTATTTAGTTCTCTGTTCTTAGGATTGTAAGTAGAGGAGTTCTATGGAGGGGAAATCATTTCTTTTCCTTTGACATGGCAAAGTCTGCAGCTGAATCCAGCTTGGAAAGTAGTTGGGCCCTTTCAGAAAATCAAAGTGGGGAATGCATGGTTTGTGGCTTTCATATAAAAGAACACATCACTTTTGGGACTCTGTGTGCATGCAGTGTGGAAGGAGGGACACACTGTTCTTTGTGAATCATAGGATGATGGGAGCTCTCACTATCATTAAGCTACCTCTTATTAAAGAAAACTGTTTTAGAAACCTGCTCTTTCATTCCCAAGTCCATTGTTTGTTTCTATATTCTTCCCACCAATTTTTAAGATGCTGCAGATTTCCACTACAAAATCTTTATCCTTTTCTTCTCAGTTTCCAAGTCAGGTATATAAAAAGTTTAACAGTTCTTTTAGAATCCATAGAATTCCTCCAAAGTTGTCAAGTCTATCCAAAAAATTACTATTATTTTTTGTGTTGGGAACTGGAATTTTCCCCTGCAATGGGACCTGTAAAGCAGAAGTCCCCAGCCTTTTGAGCACCAGAGACCATTTCCACAGAGAGGGTATTTTGCAGCCCGGAGGGGGTGTGGTTTCATACTGCCTGCATCCCATAGATGGGGCTTTGCTTGTTTGCGCGGCCCGGTTTCTGGCATGCTGCAGCCCAGTGCCAGTCCACGGACCGGGGTTGGGGACCCCTGCTGTAAAGGACATCAAGGATCTATTTCATTATCACAGTACTTAAGTGCCACTAAAAATCTGAGGATGTTGATTTCAGAAACAGCATAAAATTATTAAACAAAATCTGAATGACTTTTACCAGATATTATAGGAGGAAAAACTAAATGAGGAAATTAAAAATGCTCAGCCATTGGAAAAATGGTAGCATTTATATGATAGCCTTAAGAGGAATGTCATGTCATGTCATGTCATATGATATATCTCTGGGTAAACTGTAAATGCAAGTCTTTTGGTCTCAGTCTAAGAGATGGTGTAGGCATGGCTAGAATGCTGGTTTTCCCAGTGTAGAACTGGGAATACCAGTAGTTTATCATTAATCAATTGGTTTCTTTTCATTTTCTTCATTTTAACACAGATCCTTTTTTATTAGAGTATTGAGGTCACATTTTAAGAAACAAAGAAAAATTACATGTAACTTTTTTATCTCTTATAGGAGAAAGAGAAGAAATATATGTTGCCTCTAGACAACCTAAAAATAAGAGATGTGGAGAAGGGCTTCATGTCCAATAAGCATGTCTTTGCCATTTTTAACACAGAACAAAGGTAAGAATAATGTCTCCTTCATTTTAGCTCTTTATAATTTAAATTCCTTGACTCAGTTCACATATTTGGTTCCAAGATGACGGCAGTGTAGGAAACAGTATTGGATCACGGGGAGAGAAATAATCAAACTAAGTAGGAAGGTACTAGGAGAGGGAGGAAAAAAAGGGAGGAAAAAGAAGCAGAAAGTTAGATAATGAAGATAGTAAGGATAAAGGAAAAGAAGAAATTGGGGCAATGAGGAAATCACCAGCAAACAGGAGCGCAGTGAATGAATGGCTGCACATGGCGTCAGAGACAGCCAGCAACAGAGAACAAGAGAGTCAGTTCTGGAGCACAGCTAAGCAGCCCAATGCTGAAAAAAAGGCAACTGAGAGCAGCGAACTGGCAGCTGAACAGCAGAAAGGAGGGAGACCTTTGGAAAGAGCAAACCGATGGGTCACAGCATTTATTCAGCAATTGCTTAGGCCGGCTCAGGAATTCTGGGAGTTGAAGTCCACGAGTCATAAAAGAACCAAGGTTGCCTACCCACACCCCCTACAGGCCCACAACCCCTGCAGCCCTCCCCAGGGGAGACTTGCCTCAGGTGGAGGACTGGATAAGCGTTCCCTCCCCAGAGAGACCAGCAGCCCCCCCCCCATCCCTGCTAGCCTGATCTTCGCCTGTGAGGAATTGCAGGTGGCAAAACCTGAGGGGGCAGGGAGGAATGCAACAACAGCAAGAGGCTTTGAGCCACAGAACTCTCTGATCTCTGAAGCTGAGAGGCAGGCTGAGAGGAGTAGACCAGACAGAGCAGCTGAGCTGACCGGAAAGCTGAACAGCAGGCCTGACCAGAGCAGAGACGAGCACTGAAGGACAGAAGGGAGCCGGCAGAGAAAACAACAAGAGGCCGGAGCAGCAAGCAACAGAAGTGAAGGCAACAATTAAGTTTGAAGTCCCAATAGGAAGGGAAGAAGACCCCCAGTAAAAAATAAAAAGGAATTGGAGTTCAAAAACTTAAAAAAGGCCATCACCCACTGAGGGAAAAAAGAATTTTAGAAATAAACCATTGGCTAAAGCAGTAGTGGTGAACCTATGGCATGGGTGCCAGAGGTGGCACTCAGAGCCCTCTCTGTGGGCATGTGCGCCATCACCCCAGTCCTAGGCTTTCAGCTGGGTTTTATAAAACCTTTTTGCCTTAGGTCCCCACCACCGTGTGCAAAAAAAAAAAGGTTCAATCAGTCAATTTCAACTTCTCGCGGGGGAAAAAAAGATCTTGCAAAGTTGGAATTGATTGATTGAACTTTTTAGTCCCACCCAGTCTGCCATTACCACCGCAGCCATGCCCACCCAATGGGCCGTGCCCACCCAATGGGCCACACCCACCCAATGGGCCACGCCCACCCAGCACCCAATGATACATAAGTGGGTTTTGGGTGGCAGTTTGGGCACTCAGTCTCTCAAAGATTCGCCATCACTTGGCTAAAGGGTTGGTGTCGCCAAGAAAGCTTTGGTTTCCTGGATCATGGACTGCATTTCCTAAGTGAAGGACTCTTGGCAAGGGATGGTCTGCACCTCACGAAAACACGGGAAAACGTACTCAGAAAAACACTGGCCCAACTCCTCAGGAGGGCTTTAATCTAAAATTGAGGGGGAAGAGTGACCAATCTTTAGAATCCCTAGAACCCAAAACCAATCATAAATCCTATGAAAAGAAATCAAACAGTGATGAGAAAAAAAAGAAAAACTCAAACAACAATCAGGAGATGCAGGAAACATACCCACAAACAGGCATAGAGGCTTTGGGAATAAACAGGGTGAACTAGAAGCAATCGTACATGAGGGTGGGTATGACATAGTTGGCATTACAGAAACCTGTGAGACAAAACTCATGAATGGACTAATGGATGAATACAAATTGTTCAAAAGAAACAGGTCTACAAAAAAAGGAGTGGGAGTTACACTATATTTAAGAGAACACTACATATCTACAGAAATGCACATGATCAAAGATAAAAATCTCTCCAGAATGTATATGGGTCAATATAAAAGAGAAAAAAAGTGGTATCGCCATAGGGGTATATTACAGGCCACCCAACCAATCAGAAGAAATAGATGAACTCTTTGCCAACCAGTTAACAAATGTATGTAGGAAGCATACCACAGTAGTAATGGCAGACTTCAACTATCCAGATATCAACTGGGAGACAAACTCTGCAGCAAGCAGGAGATCAAACAGATTCCTAACCAACCTAGCCGACAGCTTTGACATCCAAATGGTGGAGGAGGGAACCAGACATAAAGCTAAATGGACATAATTCTTACTAATAGAGAAGAAGTGATACTGGGAGTTGAAATTGCCGGAACCTTGGGTGAAAGTGACCACGTCATACTGGAATTTAAGATAATACAAACACTAGCAACAGAAAACAATCCAATCAGTGTCTTGAACTTCAAAAGAGCTGATTTTAACAAACTCAGAGCTAACCTAGGAAAGATCCCATGGATGAAAATCCTAAAGGGGAAAACAACGCAAGAAGCGTGGGAAACATCTTCATCAATGACTTAGATGAGGGAATTGAAGGGGAACTCATCAATTTTGCAGATGAAACCAAACTGGCAGGAGTAGCCAACATCCCAGAAGACAAACTCAGGATCCAAAAAGATCTTGAGAAACTTGAACAATGGGCCCTACCCAACAAAAGGAGTTTCAATGTGGAGAAAATTTTTATATTTAGGCAGGAAAAATTACAGGTATAATTACAGATTGGCGAGACCTGGCTTAAAAACAGACCTTGGAGCCCTAGTGGATGATCACTTGACTATGAGCCAGCAGTGAGCAGCAGCACCAAAAAAGCTAATACAATCCTGGGTTGTATAAACAGAGGCATAGAATCAAGATCATGCAATGTATTAGTACCACTTTATAAAACCCTAGTAAGACCACACCTGTGATACTGCAGCCAATTTTGGTAAGCATATCACAAAAAAAAAAAAAATGTGGAAGTTTGGAAAAAAATTCAGAGAAGAGCAACTGATTATTAAAGGCCTGGAGACCAAAACATATGAAGAACGGCTGCAGGACTTGGGTTTGGCTAGTCTAAAGAAAAGAAGAAATAGGGGAGACGTGATAGCAGTATTCCAATATTTGAGGGACTGCCACCAAGAAGAGGGGGTCACCAAAGCACCAGAGGGCAGGACAAGAAACAATGGTTGGAAACTGATCAAAGAGAGAAGCAATCTGGAATTAAGAAGAAACTTCCTGACAGTGAGGACAATTAACCAGTGGAACAGCTTGCCTTCAGAAATCATGGGCACTCCATCACTGGAGATTTTTAAGAAGAGGCTAGACAGTTACTTGTCTGAGATGGTATAGGTCCTCCTGCTTGAGCAGGGGGCTGGATTCGAAGATCTCCAAGGTCCCTTCCAGTTCTATTCTATTCTGACTGGATGGTCTTGCCAGAAAACCAAAATGATGGAGACTCGCAGATTAGTGTTTGTATCTGTCTGAATCCCCACCTCTCTCTTTTTCTCTGTATGTATAGTATATATATGTGTGTATGTTATATTGTGCTGTTTTATATGTTATAGAAGAAAGTTGCAAGTATTTTTCTGTCTTGTAAAAAAATAGCATTGCGTTACAGCAGAGAAACAGCATTTGCATAAAAACACTGGTCTTGAAGATTAGTGATGAAAATGAAATACTGCTTTTTTCTCTTGCCTTTAGCCATCTTTCATAGATATGCTTATATCTTGATACTTAAACCAAATTTAACTTTGCCTTTTGTTACATATTATATGATGGAAGTTGGAGCTGTGCTGCAGAGATGTGACTTTTGAAAAGAGATTAACAAAGTCTATTTCTCTTGGTTTGTTCAATAACTTTAATAAAATCTCTTTTAAAAAGTAAAAACCACTTTTTAAAGTGGTTAGATGAAGAGGGAAAATTTGATCATGGGTCAGCAGAGGTGGAATAGTTAGAGCCTTTTTATAGGCTGTTGTTTTCTGGGCAATTTGAATCAGCCCTAAATGGTCCACAGTGATAAGAATTGTATGGAATAGAGAAACATATGAAATTCAAGGAAACGAAAGGTTGTGGATAATGACACAAACCATTCTGATCATATAATGGTTAGTTAGGATCCAAGTTCCCTGATATTTGAAGAATCTTTCATTATTTCATTTTTCTTACAGTTTCACACATATATACATTCACATTATCCCCTTTTGGGTAAATAATGCTATACAAAGTGAAACAAACAAGAAATAGTAAGCAGAAGAAATTGGAGACAAAAAAATACAAACAGAGAAATGTGTCTAACTTTAGTTTACACTAATACTATTCATATACCTCATTCTGTTTGACAGCCAACCTTACTTCCCATATATTCATACACCAATTTATTTTCTTTTGTTCTTTCTCTTATCTACTCCATCCAACCATGATTTTCTTGGTTTTTCAATCAACTCATGTTCTCTTCTGTCACATGTTTTGTGATTCAAATATCACTCATTCTCTATATAAAATCAAATCACTTCAATATACTTCCTTTGTATTAGTCATTTACTTTTATATTCAGTTTATACTTTATAAACTGAATACACACACACACACACACACATACCAAAGCAAAGGCTCAGAATGAAGAAAGATTTGCAACAAAAGTCAAAGATAATTTAAAAAGTTTCTTTCAACATATAAATAACAAGAGAAAAGGGACTTCTGGTTTGCCAAGGCAGCTGCTATGGATGTCTGGAAGGCGAGCTCTGTCTTCTGCATTGCTGGGAGACCCTGGAAATGGTCAAAAGTCACCCTGTAGGGGCGACTAGCAAGGAGGGGATCCCTGCTTGATTACGGTAGGGCAGTAGCCCTTCCATTCGATCTGGGGCAGCCCTCCAAACCGGCGGATGAAAGACTGGCCATAGCAATATGGCTTGTCACTAAGCTGCAGACAGCCGAAGTCACATTTACCACCAGGCAATTATAAAGCAGCGCGGATAAGACTAGGTGAGGTCTACCTCTCTTAAATCCTAACTACTTTTTCCTGCATAAGCTGTTTAAAGTACTTTCCCTCCCTCTAGAAACAGCAGCAACTGACTATCCAGGGGAGTTTAAAATGTTGCAAGAATAACCTGATCCTAATTGGAATCTTATTTCTTAAAGTTTGTGGACTAAACGATTTTCTATTCTTACTGAAGATCTGGGTTTTTACTTTTAAAAAAGAAGCAAAACTGAAAAGATTATAAAAACATTGGACTCAAAAGAAAACTTTAAATTAGGGGCGACATCTTGTGGCTAAACCTGATATTACAATTTGTTATTGCTTAAAAGAGACTTGGCCAGCTACCCAGACAATAGATAAGACCTATGTAATCTTGAGACATTAGCTGTGAAGCTCAGCTGTGTTCCAGACTCAGTGACGACAAAAAAATTCCCTGCATTTTCTGATTGTAAAGCTTTTAACCTAATACACCACTAAGAGAATATGGATGAAGATCAGGAACAGATTCTCTTTATGTTGAAAGCAATTCATCAAACAGCTACTGATGAAATAAGAGGTTACAGAAAAGAACAAGATGTCAGCCCAGAGATACAAACTCAGACTTTGACTATAAGTAAAAAATTAACTACACAGAATATAACAGAAAAAGTGGAACAATTAAATATTATGACAGAAGATTCAACTGATCAACAAATACAGTCAATGGAAAATCCAGAAAAGGGAAAAGACTTTCTACACAAATCAGAAGAAACCTGAGGATCAAAAAGAAGAATAGATTTAAGAGAAGATAAACAGTTTAGGACAACCACGTCGAGATGGAAAAATAGAGAGACGATTTGTTAGTCCTCTCAAAAAAATGGCAACCGGATGGTTCTTTCTACGTCAAACAATATATATAACAACGCAGGGAGATTTATTTGATGATTCAAAAGCACAGACATGGAAGACGGTTTGGCAAAGAAAGAAAGCTAGAATAAGACTGAAGAAAATTGGGGTTTTGATTTACTAGTGAGAATTAAAATAGAACATACTCAAATAGATAAGATGTGTATTTTGAATACTAGATATTGTTATGAGTGGAGATAAAGAAAACTTTGGTCATTTAAAACAGTGGTTCTTAACCTGGGCAATATTGCCCCCCAGGGGGCGATTTCATTTTTCAGGGGGGCGATGAAACGAAAAGGGGTGACACGGGGCAAAGGAATGAAAAGGGGGCGATATGGGGGTGATGGAGCGAGATGATTTGGGGACACTTTTGAGACTTTTTCGTACAGTGAATCGCTGTATATCTGTCGTACAAAAACATCAAATCGCTCACTATTAGTGGATTGAATTGTGTTTTCAAATGTTCCTCCAGCTAGCTTCAGTACAGAACACCGTATATATGTGAATATGCATCGCTTATCTTCATGCGCGTTGTGCAGCAGCCTTTACCCATACAGTGGTACGCCATTGGCCAGAATATGGGAGATATGGGAAAAAGACTGGAAATAAATTATTTGCATTGATATGTCCTGATGACAATTTTAAAGAAAAAAAAAGTGTTTGCATAAATTGAAGAATTATTTCCTATGTTGTGATTGAGAGGTTATGTTGGGGGAGGGGGGTGATGACAACTTCCTCATTGGCTCAAGGGGGCAATTCGTTCAAAAAGGTTAAGAACCACTGATTTAAAACATGGAAGTAGAAATATTAACAGTTGAATTTGAACATTGATTTGCTTATAAGGGTTAAATGTAAAGGTAATTAAGATATATATAAGCTAAAAATTTATCGATGAATGTAATAAATATGTTCTTATTTAGCGGTAATAAAAAATACTAGCTTAAATATGAGATAGTAGATATTAAGAGAAGAAGAGAGGAAGTTTTAAATCAGGGCTTTTCAACCTTTTCACTGATTGTACCACGTTTAGGATACAGCAAGGTGTCAAAAACTTGATGACAAAAAAACCCCTGTTCAAAGTTGCAATTGCACTGAAATGACATGACCATTTTTCACACTTATGACCATTGCAGCATGCCCAGGGTCATGTGATTTATATTTGGATGCTTGGCAACTAATTCATATTTATGATGGTCACAGTGTCCCAAGGTCATGTAATCCCCTTTTGCAACCTTTTGACAAGCAAAATCAATGGTAGGGCTGCTAGTGGCCAAGTGCTAAGGCAGGACTTCCCTCCCTCTATCCCTCCTTCCTTCCCTGCCTCCCTCTTTCTCATGTCTACCTCCTTCTGAAGGAAGAATTTGAAAAAAAAACCCCATATTTTCTCTCTTCCATATATTCATTAAACAAGGAAAAGCCTCCAGAGACAGAAAAGACAAACTGCTGAGTGAACTAGCTTAAAAAGGAACATTCCCCTTTAAGAATTAGCTACTGGCTAGAAAGAAAAGTTAAGGAGCACAGCCAGCACTTAAGGAAGAAAAAAATGTAAATATTGGCTGCCGGCTAAGGCAGCCTCCCCAAATGGCTCCATTCATAAGTAAAGGAACGCTACAGGCAAAATCCATTCAGGAGAAAAATACTTCAAAATCCCTTGCAGCAAAACTTACAGCTAACAATAGCAGAGCAATAGAAGCTAACACGAGACATCAGCCATCAGCCAAATAGAAATTGCCAAACACTCCTTAAGAACGCAAAACCCACATTGCACAAATCCCAGAACTTCAAAGTCACAAAAGCACATAAGAATCCTCCACTCTCCATCTCCCTCCCTCCCTCCTTCCTCTGTGCCTCACCTCCAGCCATTGCTGCCTTTTTTCATTCCTCTCTTCTTCCTTCTTCCCCTCCCCCACTGCATTTTTTGACTGTTTGCTGCTGCCAGCACAGGTGGCTGCCACAGCAGTTGTAGATCGGCTCATGACCGGCCTGCTTGATCTCTTCTCTGCCTGCCCGCCCGCCCTCCTTCTCCTCCTCCTTCTTCTTTCCCTTTGGTGCAGCTAGAGCTGACTCCACCTCCTCCCAAGGCTGCTGTTTTTTTCTCCCTCTCCCTCTCTCACCCAAACTGCCTCCTTTTATAGCCTCTCCTGTCTCCGCCCCCTCCTCCTTTCTCATGGGGGAGTGTGAACCAGAAGTGAGCCTGGGGCCTTTGCCTCGCCCCAGCCACTCTGCAGCTCCAGAGGACTCTCTCACAGTCCTTGCCTGCACTGGCTCTTTCCCTCCCCTGCTACACTTGGCTAGGCTAGGCAGGGCTGCGTACCACCTGCCACTCGTCAATGTGCTACAAGTGGTACGCATACCACCAGTTCAAAAGCCCTGTTTTAAATGTTGAAATAAGAGAAATTTTGGTTACCAAATTTAAGATATTTGGAAATTACCCAAAAAATAAGAATATTATATTGTATTATTAATTGGTTGATTTAAGATGATGAGAATTCAAATAGGTAAGACGTATATCCTGAACACTAGATTTTGTGATGAATTGTGATAAAGGGAATTGGGATTATTTAAAACTTTGAAATTATAAATACTAAACGCTAAATTTAAATATTAATGGGAAACTGAAAATTGGGAAAAACCGATCAGGACATTGATTTTCTAAAAAGATTGAATGTTAAAACAACTACGACATGTATAAACAAAACTTATTGATAAATGTAAGAAAGTTATTTTTATTTAATCGATATAATAAGAATTGTATTAATTTAAATACGAGACAGTAAATACCAAGGGGAAAAGAGAGGAAATATTTAATGTAACAGTTTGAGATCTGTACTAAAGATATTTGTATGTTATTGAATTATTGACCAACTCAGCTGCCACGTTGCTTTTCAAATATTTAAATGTGAAATTAGAAAATCAATAAAAAAAAAATAAAAAAAACCCTCAAGAGAAAAGTCAAGGAAACGGTCGGTCTACTAAAGAGAGAAGATGGCAAGGGAGTAACAGGCAGTAAAGAGAAAACAAAGCTGCTTAACTCATTCTTTGCATCAATCTTCACACAAAAAGAAACTAGCCCAACCTACCAAAAACATAACTGTAAAAGACAGATTAGAAATAAAAATTAAAATAAGCAATGAAATGGTAAGAGAACATCTTGATGAATATAAATCATTGGAACCTGATGGATTATATCCCAGAGTTGTGAAGGAACTGGCAGATACCATCAAAGAACCATTGTACCATATCTTTCAAAAATCCTGGAACACTAGGGAACTACCTGAGGATTGGAAAAGAGTTTCCTTCAAAAAAGGAAAACAAAACAGACCAAGGAAACTACAGACCAATCAGCCTAACATCAGTACCTGGGAAGACATTGGAAAAGATAATCCAGAAACAGATCTGCAAGCATCTAAAATCCAATGAAGTTATAACCAGAAGCCAGCATGGGTTTGTTAAAAACAGGTCATGCCAAACCAATCTTATTTCATTCTTTGACAAAGTGACTAAATTAGTAGACCACCAAAATGCTCTGGAGATAGTATACTTAGACTTCAGCAAGGCATTCGACAAAGTAGACCACAGCTTACTTCTTGGTAAGCTAGAAAAGTGTGGGATAGATGGCATCACCACCAGATGGATTTGTAACTGGCTGATAAACCGTACTCAACAAGTAGTCCTAAATGGTACTACATCTACATGGAGGGAAGTAAGGCATTGGGTACCACAAAATTCTGTCTTAGGCCCAGTACTCTTCAATATCTTCGTAAATGACTTAGATGAGGGAATAGAAGGGGAACTCATCAAATTTGCAGATGATACTAAGTTGGCAGGAATAGCTAACACCCTAGAATGATAAGCTCAAGATCCAGATGGATCTCGACAGACTTGACCACTGGGCTCTATCTAACAAAATGAAATTCAACATAAAGTAAAATACTTAGGCAAGAAAAACCAAAAGTACGCATACAGATTAGGTGAAACCTGGCTTAAGCAGTAACTGTGAGAGGGATTTTGGAGTTCTAGTGGACAATCAATTAAATGTAAGCCAGCAGTGTGCAGCAGGAGCCAAAAAAGCCAATGCATTAACTGAGGGATTGAATCAAGATCATGTGAGGTACTAGTGCTGCTCTATAAAGCCTTAGTAAGTCTACACCTAGAATACTGTATCCAGTTTTGATGACCACAATATAAAAAAGATGTTGAGATTCTAGAAAGTGCAGAGAAGAGTAACAAAGAGTAACAAAGGGGCCTGTAGGCTAAAACATATGAAGAATGGTTGCAAGAACTGGGCATGGCTAGTCTAGTGAAGAGAAGGATCAAGGGTAACATGATAGTAGTGTTCCAATATTTGAAAGGCTGTCACAGAGAGGAGGGGGACAACTTATTTTCCAAAGCACCTGAAGGCCACACAAGGAACAATGGATGGAAACTGATCAAGGAGAAATAAGGAGAAATTTTCTGATGGTGAGAACAATCAACCAATGGAACAGCTTGCTTGCAGAAGTTGTGGGTGCTTCATCACTGGAGGCTTTCAAGAAGAGACTGGACAGCCACTTGTCAGAAATGGTATAGGCTTTTCTGCTTGAGCAGGGGGTTGGACAAGATGACCTACAAGGTCCCTTCTCACTCTGTTATTCTGTTATCATTCATTCATTGATTCTTTTTTCCTTCTTGTTTTTCCACACGCATTTATCCTGCATTCAGCTGAGTTTTGTGTTTCTCTTGATATACAAATAGTCCTTAGGTTACAACAATGGAAATTCCAGCTCCAAATGCTATTGTAACTTGTGGATTATTTGAACTCAATTCTCATTTCCACTTTACAAAGTGGGTGAAGTGCACACTTTGTACTTAGCTATTTTTGCTTCTCCCAGCAACAACAAATAGATATCTTTCTATTGGTATTAGCATATCTTAAAATTTCTCTGTATATTTTTCCATTTCCCCTTTAATTTTCAGATCCTTATTCTTCATGGTATATTCTGTAAAATATTCACTCAACACTTAGATTCTGAACCAATCATAGAGGTCATCTGCATAGAAGAATGCACAAACAATATCATTCCAATATCAATATACAGCTAATGTCATTACAGGCAAATCCAAAATTATCTATATTTAGTAAATACTGTAGAATATTTCTCTTACTCTTATTTCATGATGTTGATATTTTCTCTCATTTAATTAGATGGATAATTGTTTTGTTGTCGTGCATTTCTATTTTAGAAATGTATACAAAGATCTGCGTCAGATTGAACTTGCCTGCGATTCTCAGGAAGATGTGGATAGCTGGAAGGCCTCCTTCCTTCGTGCTGGTGTTTATCCTGAGAAAGATCAAGTAAATATTGCTCAGATTTTCAGTTGAAAGGGAGGGAGGGAATTGCTAAAGAATTTCCTGTCAATTGTTGCCGTTGTCAGGAAGTGCCTTATACCTAAAATCAAGAGTAGGCAATCTTTTTCATGCTGAGGGACACAATACAACAAGCTTACAGAGAGGGTGCAGTGCTATCGCTAAAGATGTTGAGAGGTTGGCCATTTTTCAACCAACTTGTGTTTTTGAAAATTATGAAAGTGTTTTAAGATAAGGGTTAGACACATTTTTCTTCACAGAAGCCCATTTTTCCTGTCTTTATTCTGTCATTTTCATGCCAAATTATGCAATTTTGAAAATCTGAAACATCAGATTTCAGCAACAATATCTTAAGTGATTTAAGTGCTCTCGGGTGGAGTTGGATACAGGCAGTCCTTGATTAACTACCCTAGTAGGGATCGGAATTTGCATCTCTAAGCAAAGCAGTTGTTAGGAAAAATATCATGTGACTGCACCACTTAGTGATGGCAGTTCCTGTATGATTGTTAAATGAGGACTACATCTATTAGGCGTGGACTTCATCTTCTCTGCCCTGCCACGCTTGCTTATGCTTCAGCCACCCCACCTGCCTATCTCCCACCCCATTTTGTCCATTTGGCCACCCTGCACTTTGCTGTCCCTAGTTGACTTTTGCCATCTTCTTCCTCCAGCTGCTAACTAGGCATGCTGGGCTGAGGCAACTACTGGCTCTTCATGTGGCCTCATGAAGAGCCAACCAGGTTATTTTTTATGTTTTGCAGTTGCTAAACTACTGATTTGTAGTCAGTATTCAAGAGTAAAAAATAATGACAAAGCAATATTCTTTTGTCTTAAATAGATATCCAGTCTTTATTGTCAGAAAAAAATAAATTAAATGTGAAGCATACTTAGTTAACTTTTATTTTTCATATTCTTTCATAGTGCAGGAATCAAGGAGATAATCAGCTTGGGTTTGATGTATTCAGCATCATTTGCATGTATAAGAATTGTTTAAACTACTCAATTCTATATATATAAACCTATATAGTCCCCTGCTGCTTTCTAATAATTTATAGACATTTTTTCATTTTATTAAATATTCTACTTATCTAGGTGAAGGAGAATGAGTAGACAAGATATAGCTTTTGCAAGAAAGGGTTATCTTATAGAAAATGAATTTAAAATAAGAGAATACATTTTAAGAGGAATAATAAGATGCAAAAGAAGTTGACTTTATAATCTTTAATGCAACAAGAAGATAAAGAATAATATTTGTACATTATCAGTTTTGTGCATTAGCGTAGTCTGCCATCTTAATTAGCCTTTCTGTGTGCAACAGACCTAAGCTCTTTTGAAAGAACTGTAGTTCTGATTCTGCTGTTAGATATTTTATATTGTAACAGTGTCCATTTTTCCTATACACAGGTAGAAAATGAAGATGGAGCTCAGGAAAATACCTTTTCCATGGATCCTCAACTGGAACGCCAAGTAGAAACTATCCGCAATCTTGTTGATTCATATGTTGGGATCATCAACAAATCTATCCGAGATCTTATGCCAAAGACAATAATGCACCTAATGATAAATAATGTAAGTATGGATTGATAATTTATTTTGCCAGAGTGGCAGAGGGATGAAACTAGATGTTATTCTGAGGCCAAAGAGATTATCCCTCACTCTCAAAATGGCAATTGTAAACCCCATAAATTATTAGTTTTTAAATAATAAAATTTTCTGTTCCCTTCTGCAATCCTGATATTCTGGCAAGAGATTTAAGAGGAAAAGATATTGTAATGATTTGCCTTAGAATTTATACTTGAAGAGTATAAATTGGTGAAATGCTTTGCATTAAATAATAACTTCTGGTAATTATGGAGACAGTATTGTAGAAGTAATGTGCAGGAGCAACATTTTTTATGGATTTTTTATGGCACTTGGCTAAGATCATTTTACGGGGCCATATCTCAGCCACATTGCTTTAGGTTGATCAAATCCAAGTGGAATCAATACATCAAAAGAGAATCCACATTGACTTAGGTTGGTACCAAATAATTTTTTGCAGGAAATCTGGAATTTATCTTGAAGAGTAAACAAACAGACAACTTGGGTTGAAAATTAATTTGAGCCAGTAGCCATCTTCTGCTGTTTGGGCACAAGTTTTAATTAAAACTATTCCAGCTTTACTCGGAGGAGCACAGTGAGGAATCAGAAAGAGATTCCTTATAAAGTTTGATTATACAATTTATAATGGTTCTAGATTCTTACATGCACATATTGAAACTCATAGGACAGCTGTGATACTTCTTTGGCCTCAAATACTTTCAGTCCACCATGTATATAATTATCTCCCATTGTGTAAAAAATATTGGCAGCTATACTTTTGATTTTCCAACAAAATTTGCTCCACATTGTCAGGCACCCTGCTAAGAGACCAAAAATATAGGGTTTTTTTAATGCAACCCTTTGCCATTAAAAGGTTGTCTGTTCCTGTTTTAAGCTTTAATTTGTTTATTTAATGTATTATGTGAATTCAGCCATTATGGTCTTTGTGTTTTTTAAACATTGTTTTTTATACATTGTTATATAGACTCAAACAACTATATGATCAATGGAAATCTTTCCATAATGAAGTAAGTTGAAGCCAGAGCAGTCTTCCTCTGAATCATTGAGTGCAGCATCCCATGTGGGGGAAGTGTCCTTTCCTCTCACTATTTCCAATGAATAGATAGCTAGGGTTGTGATCTAAACCAGCCTCTTGAAGTTACTCCACTTTTGATCTATCCAACCCAGACTATTGGAAAGCATTACATTTTCTATGCACCCAATATTACCTATCCCTCACAGACCAAGGATTTCATCCACTCGGAACTGCTGGCATACTTATACTCCTCTGCAGACCAAAACAGCTTGATGGAGGAGTCAGCAGACCAGGCACAGCGCAGGGATGACATGTTGCGAATGTACCATGCCCTGAAGGAAGCTTTGAATATAATTGGAGACATCACTACCAGTACAGTTTCCACCCCAGTTCCTCCTCCTGTGGATGATACGTGGCTGCAGGCAGGAAGCGGTGGGCATAGGTAAGTTGGTATATTAGTTAATTGGTTCTGTTGTGCTATTTGTTAAGAGGAAGGATGAAAATATGGGATGTCACAAAGCCAAAAGCCACAAATGACTATCACAACTGAATGGGATTGGTCCAGATTCTTGACTGGCACTCTATAGTTGATTCATTCCTTCTAGAATGACAACACTGAACTAAATACACATTCTTCTATGTGTATTTGTTAGTCAGCTTCTAATTCTGTCATAATTTTGTTCATCAAAATTTTCAAATCAGATTTTTTTGTATAGTGGGTATTTTTTACCTAAAAGAATATTCTTGTATTGCTTTTGAAATAAACTCTTTACATATTGTTTTTGGCTGGTTTGTCTGAAAATGATTGATATTATTTGGAGTTCTGTTATCTTAAATTATATAACTTGTTCTATTTTAATGGGTCTTTTTTCTTTTCTTTACAGCCCAACATCTCAGCGCAGGCCTCCTTCTACTGCATTGCCCCCAGGAAGACCTCCAGCTGTGAGGGGCCCCATGCCTGGCCCTCCCTTGATTCCAGTGCCAGCAGCAGGTTCATCCTCTTATGTGGCACCACCCATTCCTTCACGCCCTGTACCACAAAGTGCATTTATTACTAATAATGACCCTTTCTCAGCACCACCTCAAATTCCTTCACGGCCGGCACGTATTCCACCTGGTATACCTCCAGGTGTACCCAGGTAAGGGCCAATTCAAATTTCCCTCAGCTATTTTTTTAATTTGACCTGGACTATGGCATAATTCTGTGGCTTATGAAATAGCCACAGTTTTTGTCCCTGTATAAACGTATTAATTTTGAATAGATATAGAAGATACTGTATTTAGATACTTTCTAAAAAATTAGAAAATAGCTTATGCAGAATCTTGGCATGGTGCAGCTTTTTTAGTGGTTGAAAGATCTGTGGGAAAAATTAGGTGTAAACTTTAAGAGCCTCCTTTCACATACAGGGAGGTAATTTTTGTCAAACTTTTTTTCCAAAAATTGAAATGAAGGAGAAGGGAGGAAATGATTTTAGGCTGTCCAGAAGATAAGCAATAGTTCTATAACATTTGCACATAGCATAGGCATTCAGAAGAAGCAGGAAAATGGGCAGGAAGGCACTTATATCTTGGCAATGACTGTCTAATTTCCACCTTCTATTTCTCTATTCATTTTCTCTGCAGCAGAAGACCCCCTGCAGCACCGAACCGGCCCACCATTATCAGACCAACTGAGCCCTCCTTGTTAGATTAACCATGATCACTATCCAGGGGGGAAGGCAATATTGCTTGTTAACTATGTTATGGAGAGAACTCATGCTTAATCTTTAATGTAAAGAAGCTCTTTCTAACTGGTCAGTTATAACCAAGGCCCATTTTTCCTATTTCTCCTCCTCCATTTTCCTTCCCACAGTAACACAACCATAGCCACAGACATCAAAGAATAGATGCTGTCGGTTGATTACCTATAAAAGCTCTGAGAAGCCAAGCATTCCTGTTCTATTTCTCTCTGTGTCCTTGGATCTTGGCTAGGAAAGGATTTGATGACCAGGGTCTTCCATTCTGGGAAGAGGGGGATTGATTTCTTCCTGGTTTTTCATGGTGGCCATACCAGGCCCATTCCACATGGGAACATGGAAGATTATGTTTTGTGGAATTGTTTTGCACTTTGTTGGAAATAGAGAAACAACCCCCTACTTGAGTGATTGTGATGAGAGTGCCTACAAATGTGTAAAACTAGAGAGATTGTATTTCCACTAACTCTTGTTAGAATTTCCTGCTATTAATGTTGATTGGATCTATTTTCCCTGCCACCCTTTAATTCCTTTGTTATAATATATACGAAATCTTCCTCTTAGACTTTTACCTTCTCACCATGGCATTTTAGTACAACATAGATCAATTTATTTCTATATAGCTCTGAAAAATAATGAAACTGCAAATAAAAAACGGCTGATAAATCCAATTTATGAAACTGGAGCAAGATTTTATCAAACATAATAATTGGAAAGTAGAATGCACCAAGTTGTTTTTGAGTCTCAGGTATAGTGCTGACTTTATGCCATGCTATCCTTTGCACAACCAGTGATTATACTTCAATGGAAGCAGCAAACTTAGATTGCCAGGTACAACCTGGGATGAACTTGATGTAATATTAGAAAAGACCAATGGCCAATTGCAGGGGATGATTTAATCATTTTCATATAAAATTGGCCAGGATAAATTAGTCAACCTCCAATAGAGAAGTGGTAGGAAGAAGCAATACTTAAAAAACTGTGATCTTTTGCAGAGATTACTACTATAGAGACTTTCTTATTATGCAGATTTCTTTGTCCTTCAGTTCAACTGAACTATATTTGCTTCTAGATTGAGGCAGATTCTTTTTGGCAAACACTATTCCAAGATAGATTAAAGTTCTCTCTGCCCCACAGGAACTAATATAGGAGTCTATGTTCTCTGAAAAGCTTTTTTTATGTTGGCTACTCCATCTTTAGAACCATTATTATTCCAAGAGTTTGTGGAGCAAGACTGGAGAGTCATAAAGTAATCTGCCCTCTCTGGGCTGTGGTTGTATATACTTCTTCATAAATCAGACTGTATTGGTACTTCTCTGATTCTAGTATTTTTTAAAAGAAGACCCAAGTTGCCCCCAGCCTGCTCTCACTTACATAAATGTATCAGGGATATCTGTGCCCTTCCTAAGATAAGATATATGCCTTAATGCTTCTTTCTCTTTTTATGTGATCCGAAACAGAAATTGCTTGCCTCATGTCTTAATTCCAGAGTGCTAACTTTGTGCCTTTATTATTGCTTAAATTCTATGTCATTTGTTCGAATAACCAGCACTGCCTTTCTGTAAATGTCCCTCTATTGCCAAAGTCATTACCAAGGGCTTTGAACCTTTTTTGCAATATATTTCTCCAAAAACAAGTGCTTGCCATGTAGCATGGACTTCTCTGATTTGTTGTCTCTTGATTCTTTGTTACCATGTGTGAAGGAGTTATTATATCTTTTCTCCATCTTTAAAATAAAAAAGCTCCCAGCAGTTTGAGATAAGTGCCTCCATTATGTATCCAATTAATAAACTAAAATAAAGGGAAATTCTGCTGGTGGAAGGTCTCTACCAATTTGTGGTGTTGACTTTTTATGCATTTTTTATTCTATTAGTTCTGAACATATCTTTACTTAAGAACTATTGGACTTCGAATGAATAGAAAAATGTAAGTTCATGTTTCTGTTAACTAACATGTCCAAATAGCAATAGTCTTGAGTAATAACTGATTTCTTGAGCCACTTGGTATTATTTCTGACTTGGAGGTTAGTAGTATCCAATCTACTAAAAGCAACTGAATTTACAAATTTCAAAATTAATGGTATTAATGCAGCTAACATCTTTATCCTACCTTTTTTATGGATGTTTACAAGTATTCATCATCTCACAATTAAAAGTAAAAGTGCTTTTTGTAGGATCAAGTGGGACAAATAGAACTGGTCCACCTTGCATTGCAGAACTTGACCTGTCTCTGTAGCAGGAAGACCATTTAATATTGAGAGGCATTAGTTGCCTCTCTCAAAGGAGATTGCCATTTAGTTTTGCAGATATAGGAGACCTTTCAATATGTAGCAATAAATTAATTCAATTGCTCATACAGAAGGATACATAAAATATCTTTAGGTTACCTAGCTTTATGGTTATAGTTTCATATATTTTTTGCCTATAATAATCATGAAAAATAAGCAGATTTCAGACACATATTTTCTAATTTTTAGTAACATTCTAATTATGATGTTAAATTTAACCTTTACAAATACATAAAGTGAACAGAGTAACAGGGAAAGAAAGGTTTTCCAATCCAATCTTACATCCCAAATTAATACATTTTGCCCAATATGTCATTGTTATTTCTTCATGCATTTTTTACTAAATTATTTCAGCCCTTACACACTTTTTGTTGTATTATGTCTGTGTATATCATTGTCTCAACCTGTTGAATGTCACATCCAATGACATGTTGTTATGAATGTTTTAGATTTCATTTTGATGGCAATTTACATCTTTGCTTTTTAAAATGTAGGTTTTTCTTATGCCTAAAATGTGTAATACATACAAGTCCTGGAATAAAACACTGACTTCCACCCATGACTAATTAGTTTAATAGATAATAGGTCTCCTTAAGGGTAATCTTGGTTAATCCATAAATTAGTTATGATTAATAATTTCTCCTTCCCCAAATACTTCTAACATTGTTGCAGGTATTTCCAAAATATACATAAAATTGGACCTGTCAATTACATCTCTAACCATTTGTGTTATAATTGGAATGTTTACTTGATTATTTAAACTGATGTAAAAAAAAAATTAAATGGTTGTTCCCAGTTATTTGGACAAGAGATTTTAAAGTGTTTATTTTGAATACTTCTAAAAACAGGCTGTTTTGTATGTTTTATTCTTTATTTGAGAGTTAAAAGGAATCATTCTAAAATGAAATTGCGTTATTTAAAAACTGAAAATTAAATCCAGTAATACAATATTTTGCAGTGCTTTTCTTTAAAATGTCTAGACTGAAATGCAGTTTAAACTTTTTAAAAAGTATCTGTTGGACACTTGTCCCAACTTGGTCATTTAAAAAGAAAGAGCCTTTTGACTGCATTCGTAGTGAAAGGTATACTTTTACTAAAGCCAAGTGGTTACAAGATATTTCAATGGGGTTTATTGGGATATTTGCCATGGAATTTTTAGAGATGTGCTGTCAGGACTTCAATACCTCATCTCAAGAAAGTAAAACTCATGGAAGCGGTTTCTTCCAAAAGGAGCTTTTATTAGGAGAAGCTCATAGCAGCATAATAGACAGGATCTGAGGGGTTCCCGCCAGATCGATAGATTAAAAAGTATCCCCAAGCATAACCCCACCCCATAGTTCATCTGGTCAGTTCAAACAGCCAATCCCAAGATGTTAGGTTTGTTGCGGGAAAAAGGAGATAACATCAGGCCGTCTCCGGACTGCAGCGATGTTTAGGCGACTCTTCGCACCTTTCCTTGTGAACGTGGAGATAAACAGTTGCCGAAGGTACATTCCATTCTCCTCCCCCTTTCTAGCTGACAACAGGGGAGAGAAAGATCACAGAGGAAGAAATGCAGGAACAGCAAAATGTTACATTGTAGTGATAGAGGAAACAAGGCAATAACCCTCAAGCGTTTCCCCCCTCCCCTCCAGGAGTATGGCAGAACCCAGGGAGAGAAGAGAATGCAATTTGGGTTTAGAGAGAAAGAAAAGGCCCTTTAAAATATGGGTTCTGACAGGTGGGGCTTGCATATGTTGCACATCAACCCACTCATTTTAGAGGGAGGAAAGTCCTTCCATAGGATTAAGTATTGGAGTTTGCCCCTTAAAAAGCGGGAATCAAGAATGACTTTGATCTCAATGTGTTCACCTTCAATGAGTGTTGGTGTTGGAGGTGGGTTCATAGCAGGATGCAAAGGATGTGGCTACTGACTTTAATAGGCTGCAGTGGAAAATTGGATGGATGTGCCTGAGAGTTTTTGGCAGTGTTAATTGAACTGTGATTGGATTGTACTTTGGGCCCAATTTTTTGGACTGCGTTCTGGATTGCAAGAATTTGGTGGAGAGGTAGACTTTCTCCCACTTGAAAGTCTTTTTGCTGAGAGTATTTTTTATCTGCATTTTTTTTTGTGGGTTTCTCATAAATCTTCTAGCACTTTGCGGAAAATGGGCCAGGTAGTTTGAAGGGATTTAATCCATTCTGTCAGTGACGTGGTTTGGAAGCTCAGCTGGGTCAGTTCCAGTATAGCCACAAAGTCGTGGCTGGTTGCCACTCAGAATGGCCAGTACTGCTGTGAACTGCATTGTTGAATGCAACTTCTGCGAATGGGAAGAGATTGGACAACTTGTCTTGTTGGTTACTGATATAACACCTAAGCTACTGTTCCAACACGCCATTCGCACATTCCTAGGCTCTGGGGGTAATGCGAGAATAGCCTCGGATAGTCTCCACTAGCTTGAGAAACTCTTACCAGAATTGTCAGGTGAATTGGACACCCCTGTCTGAGGATCCAGTCTGGCAGCCTGTGAAGCCTGTAGATGTGCTGCACAAAGATTCTTGCTAGAGTACATGTAGAGGAGATTTTGGGACATGTTACAAAAAGTAAAGAGGTTGGTGACAGCCTAGATCCGTGGTGGCGAACCTATGGCACGCGTGCCACAGGTGGCACGCAGAGCCCTCTCTGTGGGCATGCGCACTGTCACCCCAGTCCTAGGCCTCTGCCTCCATGTGCACAAAAAAAGTTCAATCAATTTCAACTTTTTGCAGGAAAAAAAAAGATCTCGCAAATTGGAATTGATTGATTAAACGTTATTTTTAGTCCCACACAGTGGCGGAGAATTGACGCATCAGAGCTGGAAAGAAGGTGGGGGGAGTGGCGGGAGCAGGGTGCTCCATGTGAGGGGTGGGGCGAGGCCTGTGCATGGGGTAGAGAAGCAATGCAGCGGTGCTAGCATGGTGGTAGACCAATTGCTTCCCTCCCGCTGCCAGACACCTGCCGAAGCCGCACAGGGTAAGGTTTCTGCCCCCGCCCAGATGCCCTCACCTCTCTCAAGTATTTTTTTACTAACCTGCCTTTCAGCTGCATTTGGTTTCTCCGTTCGCTTCTCAGCCTTCACCATGTGTTTGTGGGACAAAAAAAAAAGTTCCACAAGATCTTGTGAGAAGTTAGAAAGTCTGATGAAACTTTTTTTTTACCGATAGTCCCACAAACACAAAGGCTGAGAAGCGAACAGAGAAATGGAATGCAGCTGAAAGGCAGGTTATTAAAAAAAACGCTTGGGGTAGGTGAGGACATCAGGGCGGGGGCAGTAGCATTACCCTGCATGGTAGCGGGAGGATGGGGCCCGTGCCAGGCCAGGTCCTGCAGCCCCAGGGCAGCCATGCTAGGTGGTGGGCAGAGCATTGAGGTGGGGGCTGGCAGGCCGACCAAAGCAGCAGGTGGAGCCCAGAGACTCAGGAATGGAGGGTGCTGAAGTGGGCGGTTGGGCCATTGGCAAGAGCAATGCAGTTGAGCGGAAAGCAGCCTCAGAGGATTTCTTTCCTTACCTGCCCCACTTGTTCTGAGGCCCCTTTCTGCTCAGATGCATTGCTTTTATGACCGCCCACTTCAGCACCCTCCTTCCCCGAGCCTCCGCACTCCACCTTCTGCTTTGGTGGCTCTGTAGGCAGAGATGCGAAGTTCTCTTCTTTGTCAGAGAAGAGAACTTTGCAGCTCTGCCTACAGAGCCACCAAAGCTGTAGCTTGGATCCTCAAATTATGGCCTGATCTGTCTTTTTATCTGGCCTGCCTCAACCTCCCAAGCAAGCTGTCCAATTGTGAGGAGAGAGAGGGTGGGTGGATGGTGGTGAGACCCCCAGCCAGTAGTGGGACGGCGAATTGGTGGGAGATGTTTTTTCCCAGTTTCTCCCTTGCACGCCCGAGAGCGCACTCACATTTTGGCCACAACTCCTTCCTTTCCTCCTCTTGCCTATTTGCATTTTTACCTCAGGGCCCGGCTGAGAGGTTTAGGCCTCACTTGCAGCCTTGGCCTCACTTAGGGCAGCCAAGCCTAGTGATGACAATGCCACTGCTGCTTCTGAGGCGGGTCCCACGCTAGGCACTATGGAACGCGAGCCCCAGTCTCCGCCACTGTTGCTGCTGCCGCCATGCACAGCAAAGGGTGAGGTATTTGTGGGGGGCGGCCGAGATGAACGAGAAAAAGGAGGAGAACTTGCTCCTGGAAGGTTATTGAGGGGTTGTGTGTAGCTGAGACGATGAAAGTTCGGGGGAACCGCCGGGAGGGAGGATGCGGTTGACCTTTGGAGGAGCATCCCGATCCACAAAGGAGGGTGGTGGTGCCACGTCCAGGTTAAGCCCCGAGAGGTGGGCAAAGCTGGGGATGATGAAGCAGCTCGGAGAAACTGGGAGTGCCGGTGCTGGTGGTTGAGAGAAACTTCATTGGCCTTTAGGGTCCAGGAAATGGTGGAGGAAGGATGGCAGCATTGGAATGTGCCCCATGGGAAAGGCATGAGGTCCTGCCAGGCAGGTTCTTCTGCACTGAGACAGTCCAGAATGCCAATCAAGGAGACTATTTCTGGCTAAGAGTTAAAATGAAGGGTCCTTCGGGGGGGGGAATGCCTGTGAGGATGGTGGTCTTGCAGACATTTCAGGATCCAAAGTGGGATAATAGGTGACCTTATTATCATGGGTCATGAGATGTCTACAAAAAAGCCATAAAGCTCAGAGTGAACCACTTCCTTCATTACAACTTCAAAGGGACTGAATGTGGATATCACCAAAAGGACTAAACATAACAATAGGGCCCATCACCTTTCATGTACTCCTCTTTGAAGTCTCCCTTCCACCGGCCGTGAGGAAAAAGGGGGTGGAAATGTAATGCCTGGGATTGTCACTAGAAGGATGGTGAGGTGGGGGGGCTGCTTGGGAACACTTAAAACCTTGAACCGTAGGGCTTGGGCCCCAGGTCCTGTCTAGAATGCCTGCAACCATTTTCTCTTAATAAAGATTCTTGTTGGAAGAAATATTCCAAGAGTTCTGTCTTCTTAAGATGCAAAGTAGGGTGGGTCCTTACATTAGATAGGACCTGCAGAATTAGTCCACCTGGGAGAACCTTGCCGGGGGACTTTGCAAAAAATTACCATGTCAGACGAGCAGGGAAGGGAGAAAACTCTCTAGAAAGAGAGCCGCTGCCCCGACTGAAACCTTACCAGATGTCGGGATCTGAGAGGTCAGATTCCTCAGGAGAAGAGGTGGTGGAGACACAGGACCACAAACCTTGGTGGTCAATGGGCATTGGAAATAAAGGCGAATGAGGAAAAAAAATGAAGGTGACCCTGAGGTGGGGGCCAACCAAGCAGAATGGAAGTAGGAGATGGAGAAATCCCTGCACGCGAGGAGGAAGGGAGCTGGGCACCGTACTCAGGCTGGATCCTAGAGAAAGCTATCGACCTGATGAAGAGAATGCTCAGCTCCCTAGGAAAGGAGAATTCTGAGCCCTACGGCTGCCCCAGCTGCTGGAGCCGCAAAGGGAGAGACACTGAGGGGGAAGTGGAACCTGCAGCCCCAGAGACGTCTGCTGATCCAGTAGTCCACACTCCCCGCTGACCCGCAGACGGCAATCTGGATGGAAGACACTACCACCGACAACCAAGGTACCGATCCATTCAAAGACTCCCGCCGCTGGACATGAGATTCAAGGGGGAGCCGACACGGTTGGGGTTTTTTCTAACCCAAGTCCTCAGCTACATGGAGGAATATGGGAAGCACATCCCCAGCGACAAAGCCCATATTCTGATCATGCAATCTGCCCTGCACGGGCCGGCCGCAGATTGGGTGGTGCACGATTCCAATGCCCCAGAGCTCAATGATTTCAACTGTTTCATGTCCTCTCTGAGAAGGCGATTTGAGGACCCCCTGGCTAATCACAAAGCCCCCGAAAGGATCAAAATAATGAGACAAAGTAAACGCCCGGTAACCGAATATACGCAACAATTCCAGGCCATTGCCAGCAAAATGAACTGGCGGGAAGACATCCTCCTTAGCCATTTAAAAGATGAACTAAATGATGACCTATATAATGCTTGCCTGCCCCGAGGGGATCCACACCAACTTGAGGAATGGTACGTCTTGGCAGAGGAAGCAGAGATCGACGTATTGAAGAGGCACCACCGAGGAAAACAACGGGCTCGCTCACCACCTGAGTTCACATGTGAACCAGTGAAACCATCGGCTACGGCCAAGAAGCAAATGGGGTGTTTCAAGTGTGGGAGAGAAGGGCATCGGGCTGTAGAATGCTGTTCAAAAGCCCCCCAGCACAACTCAGACAGATCACCGGCTGGCAAATCCGGAAAATATCCAGCTAAGCCAAAAGAATCTGCCATGAGAATGATGGAGGCTGTGGAATCCCCCACCTCTGCTCATCAGGGGGAAAGAACTCCAGCCTACACCACAGGGCCGGTGGACGTCTCAGACGACAGCTCGGAAGGCGAACCCCTGGTAAGTGGACGCATTGCACCCATCCTCAAGACAGTGACTATATTAATTCCCCCCATGCCTGAAGCCGTGAAGGTGAAAGCCTTAATAGACTCTGGCTGCACCCGCTGCCTCATTAGCCTGATGCTACTGGGGAATCTGGGCATTCCGTCGAGACTGGAACAACCAATATCATTTGGCCAGTTAGATGGGTCCATAGCAGGCGGGATGGCAGCTTCCCTAGCCACTTTACCAATACACCTCTCCCTGGGCAAATATGAGGAAGACATAACGTTTGTAGTGACCCCAGGCATGGAATGTCCGACGATCCTAGGGATGGAATGGTTAAAAAAATGGAACCCCTGGGTGAATTGGAGGACGGCAGAAATCAAATTCCTGAAAGGGGACCCTATGGACTTAAAATCCCAAGGGGAGCTACCAAAATTAAGAACAGAAAAAGCACCCATGGGAGAGGAAAAGTGACTATCAGAAATACCAGAGGAATACAGAGATCTTGCTGAAGTTTTCAGTGAGGAGAGGTCGGATGAGCTCCCCCCCCCCAATGACCCACAGACTGTGCCATTGAATTCAAGCCTGGGGCAAAACTCCCGAAGCCCAGATTATACTCCATGAGCCCAAAGGAGAAGGAGGAAATGGAAAGATTCATAAAGGAAAACCTAGAAACGGGGTTCATTGGGCCAGCCAAGCCTAAAGTGGCTGCTCTGGTCCTCTTTAGAGAGAAGAAGGATGGCTCTTTACACTTATGCGTGGATTATAGGTTCCTGAATACAATCAGTGAAAGCAACCTATACCCTCTGCCCCTCATGAAGGACATATTGTCACACCTCTTGAAAGGGAAAATTTTTTACTAAACTAGACCTAGGGGAAGCTTACTATTGCATGAGAATTAAGGAAGGGGATGAATGGAAGACCGCATTTAACTGCCCAATGGGGTGCTACCAATTCAAAGTCTTGCCATTTGGATTACAAGGGGGCCCCACAGTATTTATGCAATTAATGATGTTCTAAGGGAGCACAGGTCCTGGTTTACTTAGATGATATTCTTATCTTCACCGAACCAAAAGAGGAACATGTCAACCTAGTCAGAGTGGTTTTAAAGAAACTGCAAGCCGCCCACCTATATGCCAAACTCTCAAAATGCGAATTCCACCAGGAAAGGATAGACTACCTAGATTATCGCATATCCCCACAGGGCATTGAAATGGACCCAGAGAAGGTCAAAGCAGTATTAGATTGGGCACCACCCCGCACAAGAAAGCAACTACAAAGTTTCCTGGGCTTTGCAAACTTTTACCGCCAATTCATCCCCTCATTTGCCCAGATAGCCTTGCCCCTCACTAACTTACTAAAAATGAAGGGAGCATCCTCAGTAAAACCTAGCCAGCCACTAACATGGACAATGGAGTGCCAAGCAGCGTTTGAGAGATTAAAGAGACTTTTTTCTGCCGAACCAGTACTAAGGCATCCAGACATGGATAAGCCCTTCGTAATACAGGCAGATGCAAGTGATGTGGCAGTGGGGGCTGTTCTATTACAAGAAAACAATGATGGAGTATTGCAACCCTGTGCATATACATCCAAGAAACTCATGGAAACAGAACAGCGCTGGCCCGTATGGGAGAAGGAGGCATACCGGATATGTTGGTCATTACTCACATGGTGACAGTTCCTTGAAGGCAGCAAAATCCCTTTCCAGGTGTGGACAGACCACAAAAATTTGGAAGCCCAGGAAACTCAATCCTAAAGAAGCCCGCTGGTCCCAGCATTTTCACCAGTTCAAATTGAAGCTCAAACATTTACCAGGGAGAAAAAACTTCCTGGCAGATGCAGTATCTCGCATGCCCCAATATAACAGCACGCGAGCCACTGACTCTAAACTGATGATGGTAGAATCACAACTGGCAGCGCCAGTAACCACCAGAGCCCAAGCTAAACTAAAACCACAGCTGGGCAGCCAAACCGGAATTGAATTCTGGAAAAGTTTGGAAACAGATGAATGGTTCCAGAAAAATAAACACGTGTGCACCATGATACATGGGCTACCTTGGATGGGGGAAAAGTTATATATACCAACAACCCAAAGAGTCACATTCATGCAGGTTTGCCACGACACAAAATCAGCAGGGCATTTTGGATTTGTAAAAACATTACACTTAATTAAATGGCAATTTTGGTGGCCATCCATAAAAAAGGACATAGAAAGTTACGTGGCCAGCTGCCCAAAGTGTGCAACTGCATAGAGGTTGCAAGGGAAATCACCCGGACTGTTACAAACAGTGGCAAATCCCTCAGCCGCCTGAAGGGAAATAGCCATGGATTTTATAGTGGAATTACCAGAAAGCAATGGGAATACTGTTGTCTGGATAGTCACGGACTTGTTTTCCAAACAGGTGCACTTTATCCCTTGCCAAAAGATTCCCACTGGAAAAGACTTAGCAAAACTTTTCATCCAGCATATTTACAGATTGCATGCATCATCTCTGATAGGGGAGTGCAATTTACGTCTGTATTTTGGAAGGAATTTTTATCCCTCTTAGGGACCACTCAGGGACTGACATCTAGCCATCATCAACAAGGAGATGGACAAACAGAACGGGTTCACTCACTACTTGAGAAATATTTAAGATGCTTTATTGATTTACAACAGTCCAATTGGACGGACCTACTCCCTTTTGCAGAAGTTGCCTGCAATAATGCAGTCCATTCCAGCACAGGTTACACTCCTTGGTTACGAGGGTACTGACTTTTCTAGGCTGCCCTATCTATGTTTCCTGGTAAAAAACATGGGAAAATCCCATTGGAGAAAAATTCCACTTAGGGTTCGGGTTAGGTTACAATAAACTCATAGAGCAAAATAGACATTGCCAATACACTCGGAGTGCTTGGGTATGGTTAGGAGGGCACTAACTTTTCCAGGCTTACTTTTCCATGTTTCCTGATAAAACACATGGGAAAATCCCATTGGAGGAAATTTCCACTTAGGTATAGAGTTATGTTAAGATGATATCAGAGAGCAAAATGAACATCGTCAACAAATTCAGAGTGCTTGGGTATGGTTAGGAGGGTACTGACATTTCCAGGCTGCCCTATGAATTTTTCCCAGTAAAATACATGGGAAAATCCCATTGGAAGAAAATTCCACTTAGGGTTAGTTTTAGGACACAATGAACTCAGAGCAAAATGGACATCGCCAACAAATTCGGAGTGCTTTGGAGTGGTTAGGAGGAGACTCCGTTTTCCAGGCTGACCTTTCCATGTTTCCTATTAAAAGACAAGGGAAAATCCCATTGGAAGAAAATACCACTTAGGGTTAGGGTTAGGTTACAATGAACTCTTAGAACAAAATGGACATCAACAAGAAATTCGGACTGCTTGGGTATGGTTAGGAGGGGACTGACTTTTCTAGTTTGCCCTGTTTCCTGGCAAAATACATGGCAAAATCCCATTGGAGGAAAATTACATTAAGGGTTAGGGTTAGGTTACCATGAAGTCATAGAGCAAAATGGACATCGCCAAAAAAGACAGACTGCTTGGGTATGGTTGGGAGGGCACTGACCTTTTCCAGTTAGGTATAGGGTTATGTTACGATGATCTCATAGAGCAAAATGGAATCACCAAGAAACAGAGTGCTTGGGTATGATTAGGATGGAAGTGACTTTTCCAGGCAGACGTTTCCATGTTTCCTGGTAAAAGACATGGGAAAATCCCACTGGAAGAAAATTCCACTTAGGGTTCGGTTTAGGATCCAATGAACTCATAGAGCAAAATGGACATCGCCAACAAATTTGCAGGGCTTGGGTATGGTTAGTAGGGCACTGACTTTTCCAGCTTACCTTTCCATGTTTCCTAGTAAAATACATGGGAAAATCCTATTGGAGGAAAATTCCAGTTAGGTATAGGGTTATGTTACGATGATCTCATAGAGCAAAATGGAATCACCAAGAAACTCAGAGGGTTTGGGTATGATTAGGATGGAAGTGACTTTTCCAGGCTGACCTTTGTACGTTTCCGAGTAAAAGACCTGGGAAAATCCCATTGGGGGAAAACTCCCCTTATGTTTAGGGTTCGGTTACAATGAACTCATAGAGAAAAATGGACATTGCCAAAAAACTCGGAGAGCTTCGGAATGGTTATGAGGGTATTGAGTTTTCTAGGCTGTCCTTTCTATGTTTCCTGGTAAAATAAATGGGGAAATCCATTTGGAGGAAAATTGTACTTAGGGTTAGGGTTAGGTCACCATGAACCCATAGAGCAAAATGGACATCACCAACACAATCGGAGTGCTTGGGCATGGTTAGCAGGTCCCTGACCTTTCCAGGATGACCTTTCCATGTTTCCTGGTAAAAGAAATGAGAAAATCCCATTGGAGGAAAATTCCACTTAGGGTTAGTGTTAGGTCATCACGAACTTGAACAGCAAAATGTGCATCACCAACAAATTCAGAGTGCTTGGGTATTGTTAGGAGAGCAGTGACTTTTCCAGGCAGACATTTCCATTTTCCTGGTAAAAGACATGGGAAAATCCCACTGGAGGAAAATTCCACTTAGGGTTCGGTTTAGGATCCAATGAACTCATACAGCAAAATGGAATCGGCAGCAAATTCAGAGTCCTTCAGAATGGTACCCATACTAATCATACCCAAGCACTGTGTTTCTTGGTGATTCCATTTTGCTCTATGAGATAACATAACCCTATACCTAACTGGAAAAGGTCAGTGCCCTCCCAACCATAACCGAGAAGTCTGTCTTTTTTGGCGATGTCCATTTTGCTCTATGACTTCATGGTAACCTAACTCTTAATGGTAACCTAAGCCTAACCCTAAGTACAATTTTCCTCCAAATGGATTTTCCCATGTCTTTTACCAGGAAACATGGAAAGGTCTGCCTGGAAAAGGCAGTACTGTCCTAACCATACCCAAGCACTCCGACTTTGTTGGCGATGTCCATTTTGCTCTATGGGTTCATGGTGACCTAACCCTAAGTACAATTTTCCTCCAAACGGATTTTCCCCTTTATTTTACCCGGAAAAATAGAAAGGACAGCCTAGAAAAGTCAGTACCCTCATAACCATTCCGAAGCGCTCTGAGTTTCTTGACAATGTCCATTTTGCTCTATGAGTTCATGGTTACATAACCCTAACTTTAAGTACAATTTTCCTCCAGTGGGCTTTTCCCATGCATTTTACAAGGAAACATAGTAAGGTCAGACTGGAAAAGTCAGTACCCTCCTAACCATACCCAAGCACTCTGAATTTGTTAGTGATGCACATTTTGCTGTTGTGATGACCTAACACTATCCCTAAGTGGAATTTTCCTCCAATGGGATTTTCCCATGTCTTTTACCAGGAAACATGGAAAAGTCATCCTGGAAAGGTCAGGGCCCTGCTAACCATACCCAAGCATTCCGAGTGTGTTGGCGACGTCCATTTTGCTCTATGGGTTCATGGTGACCTAACTCTAAGTACAATTTTCCTCCAAACGGATTTTCCCATTTATTTTACCAGGAAACAGAAAGGACAGCCTAGAAAAGTCAGTACCCTCATAACCATTGTAACCTAACCCTAACCATAAGGGGAGTTTTCCCCTAATGGGCTTTTCCCAGGTCTTTTACTAGGAAACATACAAAGGTCAGCCTGGAAAAGCCACTTCCATCCTAATCATACCCAAGCCCTGCGAATTTGTTGGCGATGTCCATTTTGCTCTATGAGTTCATTGGATCCTAAACCGAACCCTAAGTGGAATTTTCCTCCAGTGGGATTTTCCCATGTCTTTTACCAGGAAACATGGAAAGGTCTGCCTGGAAAAGGCAGTATCCTCCCTAACCATACCCAAGCACTCCGAATTTTTTGGCGATGTCCATTTTGCTCTATGGGTTCATGGTGACCTAACCCTAACCCTGAGTACAATTTTCCTCCAAACGGATTTTCCCATTTATTTTACCAGGAAACATAGAAAGGAAAGCCTAGAAAAGTCAGTACCCTCATAAACATTCCGAAGCTCTCCGAGATTGTTGGCTATGTCCATTTTGCTCTATGAAATCATCGTAACATAACCCTATACCTAACTGGGATTTTCCTCCAATAGGATTTTTCCATGTCTTTTACCAGGAAACATGGAATGGTCATCTTACAAAGGTCAGGGCCGTACCATACCCAAGCACTCCGAGTGTGTTGTCGATGTCCATTTTCCATTATGAGTTCATTGTGTCCTAAACCTAACCCTAAGTGCAATTTTCCTCCAATGGGCTTTTCCCATGCATTTTACAAGGAAATAAAGGACAGCCTACAAAAGTCAATACCCTCATAACCATTCCGAAGGACTCCGAGTTTCTTGGCAATGTCCATTTTTCTCTATGAGTTCATTGTAAACTAACCCTAACCATAAGGGGATGTCGATGTCGATGTCCATTTTGCTCTATGAGTTCATTGTAACATGACCCTTTACCTAACTGGAATTTTCCTCCAATAGGATTTTCCCATGTCTTTTACTAGGAAACATGGAAAGGAAAGACTGGAAAAGAAAGTGCCCTCCTAAACATACCCATGAACTGCGAATTTTTTATCGATATCCATTTTGTTCTATGAGTTCATCGTAACCAAATCCTAACCATAAGTGGAGTTTTTCCCCAATGGGATTTCCCCATATGTTTTACCAGGAAACATGGAATGGTCATCCTAGAAAGATCAGGGCCCTCCTAACCATACCCAAGCACTCTGAGTGTCTTGTTGATGTCCATTTTGCTCTATGAGTTCATTGTTTCCTAAACCTAACCCTAAATTTTTCCTCCAATGGGCTTTTCCCATGCATTTTACAAGGAAACATGGAAAGGTCAGACTGGAAAATTCAGTACCCTCCTAACCATACCCAAGCACTCTGAATTTGTTAGTGATGCACATTTTGCTGTTCGAGTCCATGATTACCTAACACTAACCCTAAGTGGAGTTTTTCCCCAATGGGATTTTCCCGTGTCTTTTACCAGGAAACATGGAAAGGTCATCCTGGAAAGGTCAGGGCCCTGCTAACCATACCCAAGCACTCCGATTGTGTTGGCGACATCCAATGGGTTCAGTAACCCCAATTTTCCTAACCATACAGCCAGTCAGCGAAACTGTCCGAGTTTGTTGGCAATCTCTATTTTGCTCTATAGTTCATTGTAACCTAAGCCTAACCATAAGGGGAGTTTTCTCCCAATGGGATTTTCCAATGTCTTTTACTAGGAAACATATAAAGGTCAGCCTGGAAAAGTCACTTTGATCCCAATCATACCCAAGCACTCTGAGTTTCTTGGTGATTCCATTTTGCTCTATGAGATCATCGTAACATAACCCGATACCTAACTGGGATTTTCCTCCAATAGGATTTTCCCATGCATTTTACAAGGAAACATGGAAAGGTCAGATTGGAAAAGTCAGTACCCTCCTAACCATACCCAAGCACTCCGAGTTTTTTGGCAATGTCCATTTTGCTCAATGAGTTCATGGTGACCTAACCCTAACTTTAAGTACAATTTTCCTCCAATGGGCTTTTCCCATGCATTTTACAAGAAACATGGAAAGGTCAGACTGGAAAAGTCACTTCCATCCCAATCATACCCAAGCACTCTGAGTTTCTTGGTGATTCCATTTTGCTCTATGAGATCACTCGTAACATAACCGTATATCTAACTGGGAATTTCCTCCAATAGGATTTTCCCATGTCTTTTACTAGGAAAAGAACGATCTGCCTGGAAAAGTCACTGCTCTCCTAACCATACCCAAGCACTCCGAGTTTATTGGCAATGTCCATTTTGCTCTATGAGTTCATGGTGACATAACCCTTTCCAGGATGACCTTTCCATGTTTCCTGGTAAAAGAAATGAGAAAATCCCATTGGAGGAAAATTCCACTTAGGGTTAGTGTTAGGTCATCACGAACTTGAACAGCAAAATGTGCATCACCAACAAATTCAGAGTGCTTGGGTATTGTTAGGAGAGCAGTGACTTTTCCAGGCAGACATTTCCATTTTCCTGGTAAAAGACATGGGAAAATCCCACTGGAGGAAAATTCCACTTAGGGTTCGGTTTAGGATCCAATGAACTCATACAGCAAAATGGAATCGGCAGCAAATTCAGAGTCCTTCAGAATGGTACCCATACTAATCATACCCAAGCACTGTGTTTCTTGGTGATTCCATTTTGCTCTATGAGATAACATAACCCTATACCTAACTGGAAAAGGTCAGTGCCCTCCCAACCATAACCGAGAAGTCTGTCTTTTTTGGCGATGTCCATTTTGCTCTATGACTTCATGGTAACCTAACTCTTAATGGTAACCTAAGCCTAACCCTAAGTACAATTTTCCTCCAAATGGATTTTCCCATGTCTTTTACCAGGAAACATGGAAAGGTCTGCCTGGAAAAGGCAGTACTGTCCTAACCATACCCAAGCACTCCGACTTTGTTGGCGATGTCCATTTTGCTCTATGGGTTCATGGTGACCTAACCCTAAGTACAATTTTCCTCCAAACGGATTTTCCCCTTTATTTTACCCGGAAAAATAGAAAGGACAGCCTAGAAAAGTCAGTACCCTCATAACCATTCCGAAGCGCTCTGAGTTTCTTGACAATGTCCATTTTGCTCTATGAGTTCATGGTTACATAACCCTAACTTTAAGTACAATTTTCCTCCAGTGGGCTTTTCCCATGCATTTTACAAGGAAACATAGTAAGGTCAGACTGGAAAAGTCAGTACCCTCCTAACCATACCCAAGCACTCTGAATTTGTTAGTGATGCACATTTTGCTGTTGTGATGACCTAACACTATCCCTAAGTGGAATTTTCCTCCAATGGGATTTTCCCATGTCTTTTACCAGGAAACATGGAAAAGTCATCCTGGAAAGGTCAGGGCCCTGCTAACCATACCCAAGCATTCCGAGTGTGTTGGCGACGTCCATTTTGCTCTATGGGTTCATGGTGACCTAACTCTAAGTACAATTTTCCTCCAAACGGATTTTCCCATTTATTTTACCAGGAAACAGAAAGGACAGCCTAGAAAAGTCAGTACCCTCATAACCATTGTAACCTAACCCTAACCATAAGGGGAGTTTTCCCCTAATGGGCTTTTCCCAGGTCTTTTACTAGGAAACATACAAAGGTCAGCCTGGAAAAGCCACTTCCATCCTAATCATACCCAAGCCCTGCGAATTTGTTGGCGATGTCCATTTTGCTCTATGAGTTCATTGGATCCTAAACCGAACCCTAAGTGGAATTTTCCTCCAGTGGGATTTTCCCATGTCTTTTACCAGGAAACATGGAAAGGTCTGCCTGGAAAAGGCAGTATCCTCCCTAACCATACCCAAGCACTCCGAATTTTTTGGCGATGTCCATTTTGCTCTATGGGTTCATGGTGACCTAACCCTAACCCTGAGTACAATTTTCCTCCAAACGGATTTTCCCATTTATTTTACCAGGAAACATAGAAAGGAAAGCCTAGAAAAGTCAGTACCCTCATAAACATTCCGAAGCTCTCCGAGATTGTTGGCTATGTCCATTTTGCTCTATGAAATCATCGTAACATAACCCTATACCTAACTGGGATTTTCCTCCAATAGGATTTTTCCATGTCTTTTACCAGGAAACATGGAATGGTCATCTTACAAAGGTCAGGGCCGTACCATACCCAAGCACTCCGAGTGTGTTGTCGATGTCCATTTTCCATTATGAGTTCATTGTGTCCTAAACCTAACCCTAAGTGCAATTTTCCTCCAATGGGCTTTTCCCATGCATTTTACAAGGAAATAAAGGACAGCCTAGAAAAGTCAATACCCTCATAACCATTCCGAAGGACTCCGAGTTTCTTGGCAATGTCCATTTTTCTCTATGAGTTCATTGTAAACTAACCCTAACCATAAGGGGATGTCGATGTCGATGTCCATTTTGCTCTATGAGTTCATTGTAACATGACCCTTTACCTAACTGGAATTTTCCTCCAATAGGATTTTCCCATGTCTTTTACTAGGAAACATGGAAAGGAAAGACTGGAAAAGAAAGTGCCCTCCTAAACATACCCATGAACTGCGAATTTTTTATCGATATCCATTTTGTTCTATGAGTTCATCGTAACCAAATCCTAACCATAAGTGGAGTTTTTCCCCAATGGGATTTCCCCATATGTTTTACCAGGAAACATGGAATGGTCATCCTAGAAAGATCAGGGCCCTCCTAACCATACCCAAGCACTCTGAGTGTCTTGTTGATGTCCATTTTGCTCTATGAGTTCATTGTTTCCTAAACCTAACCCTGAGTACAATTTTCCTCCAATGGGCTTTTCCCATGCATTTTACAAGGAAACATGGAAAGGTCAGACTGGAAAATTCAGTACCCTCCTAACCATACCCAAGCACTCTGAATTTGTTAGTGATGCACATTTTGCTGTTCGAGTCCATGATTACCTAACACTAACCCTAAGTGGAGTTTTTCCCCAATGGGATTTTCCCGTGTCTTTTACCAGGAAACATGGAAAGGTCATCCTGGAAAGGTCAGGGCCCTGCTAACCATACCCAAGCACTCCGATTGTGTTGGCGACATCCATTTTGCTCTATGGGTTCAGGGTGACCTAACCCTAAGTACAATTTTCCTCCAAACGGATTTTCCCATTTATTTTACCAGGAAACAGAAAGGACAGCCTAGAAAAGTCAGTACCCTCATAACCATTCCGAAACTGTCCGAGTTTGTTGGCAATCTCTATTTTGCTCTATGAGTTCATTGTAACCTAAGCCTAACCATAAGGGGAGTTTTCTCCCAATGGGATTTTCCAATGTCTTTTACTAGGAAACATATAAAGGTCAGCCTGGAAAAGTCACTTTGATCCCAATCATACCCAAGCACTCTGAGTTTCTTGGTGATTCCATTTTGCTCTATGAGATCATCGTAACATAACCCGATACCTAACTGGGATTTTCCTCCAATAGGATTTTCCCATGCATTTTACAAGGAAACATGGAAAGGTCAGATTGGAAAAGTCAGTACCCTCCTAACCATACCCAAGCACTCCGAGTTTTTTGGCAATGTCCATTTTGCTCAATGAGTTCATGGTGACCTAACCCTAACTTTAAGTACAATTTTCCTCCAATGGGCTTTTCCCATGCATTTTACAAGAAACATGGAAAGGTCAGACTGGAAAAGTCACTTCCATCCCAATCATACCCAAGCACTCTGAGTTTCTTGGTGATTCCATTTTGCTCTATGAGATCACTCGTAACATAACCGTATATCTAACTGGGAATTTCCTCCAATAGGATTTTCCCATGTCTTTTACTAGGAAAAGAACGATCTGCCTGGAAAAGTCACTGCTCTCCTAACCATACCCAAGCACTCCGAGTTTATTGGCAATGTCCATTTTGCTCTATGAGTTCATGGTGACATAACCCTTTCCAGGATGACCTTTCCATGTTTCCTGGTAAAAGAAATGAGAAAATCCCATTGGAGGAAAATTCCACTTAGGGTTAGTGTTAGGTCATCACGAACTTGAACAGCAAAATGTGCATCACCAACAAATTCAGAGTGCTTGGGTATTGTTAGGAGAGCAGTGACTTTTCCAGGCAGACATTTCCATTTTCCTGGTAAAAGACATGGGAAAATCCCACTGGAGGAAAATTCCACTTAGGGTTCGGTTTAGGATCCAATGAACTCATACAGCAAAATGGAATCGGCAGCAAATTCAGAGTCCTTCAGAATGGTACCCATACTAATCATACCCAAGCACTGTGTTTCTTGGTGATTCCATTTTGCTCTATGAGATAACATAACCCTATACCTAACTGGAAAAGGTCAGTGCCCTCCCAACCATAACCGAGAAGTCTGTCTTTTTTGGCGATGTCCATTTTGCTCTATGACTTCATGGTAACCTAACTCTTAATGGTAACCTAAGCCTAACCCTAAGTACAATTTTCCTCCAAATGGATTTTCCCATGTCTTTTACCAGGAAACATGGAAAGGTCTGCCTGGAAAAGGCAGTACTGTCCTAACCATACCCAAGCACTCCGACTTTGTTGGCGATGTCCATTTTGCTCTATGGGTTCATGGTGACCTAACCCTAAGTACAATTTTCCTCCAAACGGATTTTCCCCTTTATTTTACCCGGAAAAATAGAAAGGACAGCCTAGAAAAGTCAGTACCCTCATAACCATTCCGAAGCGCTCTGAGTTTCTTGACAATGTCCATTTTGCTCTATGAGTTCATGGTTACATAACCCTAACTTTAAGTACAATTTTCCTCCAGTGGGCTTTTCCCATGCATTTTACAAGGAAACATAGTAAGGTCAGACTGGAAAAGTCAGTACCCTCCTAACCATACCCAAGCACTCTGAATTTGTTAGTGATGCACATTTTGCTGTTGTGATGACCTAACACTATCCCTAAGTGGAATTTTCCTCCAATGGGATTTTCCCATGTCTTTTACCAGGAAACATGGAAAAGTCATCCTGGAAAGGTCAGGGCCCTGCTAACCATACCCAAGCATTCCGAGTGTGTTGGCGACGTCCATTTTGCTCTATGGGTTCATGGTGACCTAACTCTAAGTACAATTTTCCTCCAAACGGATTTTCCCATTTATTTTACCAGGAAACAGAAAGGACAGCCTAGAAAAGTCAGTACCCTCATAACCATTGTAACCTAACCCTAACCATAAGGGGAGTTTTCCCCTAATGGGCTTTTCCCAGGTCTTTTACTAGGAAACATACAAAGGTCAGCCTGGAAAAGCCACTTCCATCCTAATCATACCCAAGCCCTGCGAATTTGTTGGCGATGTCCATTTTGCTCTATGAGTTCATTGGATCCTAAACCGAACCCTAAGTGGAATTTTCCTCCAGTGGGATTTTCCCATGTCTTTTACCAGGAAACATGGAAAGGTCTGCCTGGAAAAGGCAGTATCCTCCCTAACCATACCCAAGCACTCCGAATTTTTTGGCGATGTCCATTTTGCTCTATGGGTTCATGGTGACCTAACCCTAACCCTGAGTACAATTTTCCTCCAAACGGATTTTCCCATTTATTTTACCAGGAAACATAGAAAGGAAAGCCTAGAAAAGTCAGTACCCTCATAAACATTCCGAAGCTCTCCGAGATTGTTGGCTATGTCCATTTTGCTCTATGAAATCATCGTAACATAACCCTATACCTAACTGGGATTTTCCTCCAATAGGATTTTTCCATGTCTTTTACCAGGAAACATGGAATGGTCATCCTACAAAGGTCAGGGCCGTACCATACCCAAGCACTCCGAGTGTGTTGTCGATGTCCATTTTCCATTATGAGTTCATTGTGTCCTAAACCTAACCCTAAGTGCAATTTTCCTCCAATGGGCTTTTCCCATGCATTTTACAAGGAAATAAAGGACAGCCTACAAAAGTCAATACCCTCATAACCATTCCGAAGGACTCCGAGTTTCTTGGCAATGTCCATTTTTCTCTATGAGTTCATTGTAAACTAACCCTAACCATAAGGGGATGTCGATGTCGATGTCCATTTTGCTCTATGAGTTCATTGTAACATGACCCTTTACCTAACTGGAATTTTCCTCCAATAGGATTTTCCCATGTCTTTTACTAGGAAACATGGAAAGGAAAGACTGGAAAAGAAAGTGCCCTCCTAAACATACCCATGAACTGCGAATTTTTTATCGATATCCATTTTGTTCTATGAGTTCATCGTAACCAAATCCTAACCATAAGTGGAGTTTTTCCCCAATGGGATTTCCCCATATGTTTTACCAGGAAACATGGAATGGTCATCCTAGAAAGATCAGGGCCCTCCTAACCATACCCAAGCACTCTGAGTGTCTTGTTGATGTCCATTTTGCTCTATGAGTTCATTGTTTCCTAAACCTAACCCTGAGTACAATTTTCCTCCAATGGGCTTTTCCCATGCATTTTACAAGGAAACATGGAAAGGTCAGACTGGAAAATTCAGTACCCTCCTAACCATACCCAAGCACTCTGAATTTGTTAGTGATGCACATTTTGCTGTTCGAGTCCATGATTACCTAACACTAACCCTAAGTGGAGTTTTTCCCCAATGGGATTTTCCCGTGTCTTTTACCAGGAAACATGGAAAGGTCATCCTGGAAAGGTCAGGGCCCTGCTAACCATACCCAAGCACTCCGATTGTGTTGGCGACATCCATTTTGCTCTATGGGTTCAGGGTGACCTAACCCTAAGTACAATTTTCCTCCAAACGGATTTTCCCATTTATTTTACCAGGAAACAGAAAGGACAGCCTAGAAAAGTCAGTACCCTCATAACCATTCCGAAACTGTCCGAGTTTGTTGGCAATCTCTATTTTGCTCTATGAGTTCATTGTAACCTAAGCCTAACCATAAGGGGAGTTTTCTCCCAATGGGATTTTCCAATGTCTTTTACTAGGAAACATATAAAGGTCAGCCTGGAAAAGTCACTTTGATCCCAATCATACCCAAGCACTCTGAGTTTCTTGGTGATTCCATTTTGCTCTATGAGATCATCGTAACATAACCCGATACCTAACTGGGATTTTCCTCCAATAGGATTTTCCCATGCATTTTACAAGGAAACATGGAAAGGTCAGATTGGAAAAGTCAGTACCCTCCTAACCATACCCAAGCACTCCGAGTTTTTTGGCAATGTCCATTTTGCTCAATGAGTTCATGGTGACCTAACCCTAACTTTAAGTACAATTTTCCTCCAATGGGCTTTTCCCATGCATTTTACAAGAAACATGGAAAGGTCAGACTGGAAAAGTCACTTCCATCCCAATCATACCCAAGCACTCTGAGTTTCTTGGTGATTCCATTTTGCTCTATGAGATCACTCGTAACATAACCGTATATCTAACTGGGAATTTCCTCCAATAGGATTTTCCCATGTCTTTTACTAGGAAAAGAACGATCTGCCTGGAAAAGTCACTGCTCTCCTAACCATACCCAAGCACTCCGAGTTTATTGGCAATGTCCATTTTGCTCTATGAGTTCATGGTGACATAACCCTAACTTTAAGTACAATTTTCTTCCAATGCGCTTTTCCCATGCATTTTACAAGGAAACATGGAAAGGTCAGACTGGAAAAGTCAGTACCCTCATAACCATTCCGAAACTGTCCGAGTTTGTTGGCAATAGCTATTTTGTTCTATGAGTTCATTTTAACCTAACCTAACCATAAGGGTAATTTTCCCCCAATGGGATTTTCCCATGTCTTTTACTAAGAAACATACAACCTGGAAAAGTCAGTGCCCTGCAAAGCATACCCAAGCCCTTCGAGTTTGTTCCGATGACCATTTGGCTCGATGAGTTCATTGTGTCCTAAACCGACTCTAAGTGGAATTTTCCTCCAGTGGGATTTTCCCATGTCTTTTACCAGGAAACATGGAAAGGTCTGCCTGGAAAAGGCAGTACCCTCCTAACCATACCCAAGTACTCCGAATTTGTTGGCGATGTCCATTTTGCTCTATGAGTTCATGGTGACCTAACCCTAACCCTGAGTACAATTTTACTCCAATGGGCTTTTCCCATGCATTTTACAAGGAAATATGGAAAGGTCAGACTGGAAAATTCAGTACCCTCCTAACCATACCCAAGCACTCTGAATTTGTTAGTGATGCACATTTTGCTGTTCGAGTCCGTGATGACCTAACACTAACCCTAAGTGGAATTTTCCTCCAATGGGATTTTCCCATTTCTTTTACAAGGAAACATGGAAAGATCAGGGACCTGCTAACCATACCCAAGCACTACGATTGTGTTGGCGACGTCCATTTTGCTCTATGGGTTCATGGTGACCTAACCCTAACCCTAAGTACAATTTTTCTCCAAACAGATTTTCCCATTTATTTTACCAGGAAACATAGAAAGGACAGCCTAGAAAAGTCAGTACCCTCATAACCATTCCGAAGCTCTCCGAGTTTGTTGGCTATGTCCATTTTGTTCTATGAGATCATCGTAACATAACCCTATATCTAATTGCAATTTTCCTTGTCGATGTCCATTTTCCTTTATGAGTTCATTGTGTCCTAAACCTAACCCTCAGTGCAATTTTCCTCCAATGGGCTTTTCCTATGCATTTTACAATAAATAAAGGACAGCCTAGAAAAGTCTACCCTCATAACCATTCCGAGGCACTCCGAGTTTGTTGGCAATGTCCATTTTTCTCTATTTGTTCATTGTAAACTAACCCTAACCATAAGTGGATGTTGATGTCGATGTCCATTTTGCTCTATGAGTTCATCGTAACCTAATCCTAACCATAAGTGGAGTTTTTCCCCAATGGGATTTTCCCATGTGTTTTTTCAGGAAACATGGAATGGTCATCCCAGAAAGACTGAGGCCTTACTAACCATACCCAAGCACTCCGAGTGTGTTGTCGATGTCCATTTTGCTCTATGAGTTCATTGTAAACTAACCCTAACCATAAGGGGAGTTTTCCCCCAATGAGATTTTCCCTGTTGCAATTTTCCTCCAATAGGATTTTCCCATGTCTTTTACAAGGAAACATACAAATGTCAGCCTGGAAAAGTCACTTCCATCCCAATCATACCCAAGCACACTGAGTTTCTTGGTGATTCCATTTTGCTCTATGAGATCATCGAAACATAACCCTATAGCTAACTAGGATTTTCCTCCGATTTTCCCATGTCTTTTTCCAGGAAACATGGAAAGATCAGACTGGAAAAGTCAGTACCCTCATAAACATTCCGAAACTGTCCAAGTTTGTTGGCAATATCTATTTTGCTCTATGAGTTCATTGTAACCTAACCCTAAGCATAAGGGGAGCTTTCCCCAATGGGAGTTCCCCATGTCTTTTACTCGGAAACATACAGCCTGGAAAAGTCACTTCCATCCCCAAGCACACTGAGTTTCTTGGTGATTCCATTTTGCAGTATGAGATCATCGTAACATAACCCTTTACCTAACTAGAATTTTCCTCCAATAGGATTTCCCCATGTCTTTTACTAGGAAACAGGGAAAGGTCTGTCTGGAAAAGTCACTGCTCTCCAAACCATACCCAAGGACTCCGAGTTTATTGGCAATGTCCATTTTGCTCTATGAGTTCAGGGTGACCTAACCCTAACTTTAAGTACAATTTCCTCCAATGCGCTTTTCCCATGCATTTTACAAGGAAACATGGAAAGGTCAGACTGGAAAAGTCAGTACAGTCCTAACAATTACCCAAGCACTCTTAATTTGTTAGTGATGCACATTTTGCTGTTCGAGTCTGTGATGACCTAACCCTCAGTACAATTTTCCTCCAAACGGATTTTCCCATTTATTTTACCAGGAAACATAGAAAGGACTAACTAGAAAAGTCAGTGCCCTGCTAACCATACCCAAGCCCTTCGAGTTTGTTCCCGATGTCCATTTTGCTCTATGTTCATTGTGTCCTAAACCGAACCCTAAGTGGAATTTTCCTCCAGTGGGATTTTCCCATGTCGTTTACCAGGAAACATGGAAAGGTCTGTCTGGAAAATTCTCTGCTCTCCGAACTATACCCAAGGACTCCGAGTTTGTTGGCGATGTCCATTTTGCTCTATGAGATCATCGTAACATAACCCTATACCTAACTGGGAATTTCCTCCAATAGGATTTTCCCATGTCTTTTACTAGGAAACGAAAGGTCTGCCTGGAAAAGTCACTACCGAAGCACTCCGAGTTTATTAGCAATGTCCATTTTGCTCTATGAGTTCAGGGTGACCTAACCCTAACTTTAAGTACAATTTCCTCCAATGCGCTTTTCCCATGCATTTTACAAGGAAACATGGAAAGGTCAGACTGGAAAAGTCAGTACCGTCCTAACAATTACCCAAGCACTCTTAATTTGTTAGTGATGCACATTTTGCTGTTCGAGTCTGTGATGACCTAACCCTCAGTACAATTTTCCTCCAAACGGATTTTCCCATTTATTTTACCAGGAAACATAGAAAGGACTAACTAGAAAAGTCAGTGCCCTGCTAACCATACCCAAGCCCTTCGAGTTTTTTGCCGATGTCCATTTTGCTCGATGAGTTCATTGTAACCTAACCCTAACCATAAGGGGAGTTTTCCCCAATGGGATTTTCCCATGTGTTTTACTAGGAAACACACAAAGGTCAGCCTGGAAAAGTCACTTCCATCCTAATCATACCCAAGCACTCTGAGTTTCTTGGTGATTCCATTTTGCTCTATGAGGTCCTCCAATAGGATTTTCCCATGTCTTTTACTAGGAAACATGGAAAGATCAGCTTGGAAAACTAATCCCACCGCTAACCATACCCAAGCCCTTTGAGTTTGTTGCCGATGTCCATTTTGCTTATGTTCATTGTGTCCTAAACCGAACCCTAAGTGGAATTTTCCTCCAGTGGGATTTTCCCATGTCTTTTACCAGGAAACATGGAAAGGTCTGCCTGGAAAAGTCACTGCTCTCCGAACCATACCCAAGGACTCCGAGTTTGTTGGCGATGTCCATTTTGCTCTATGGTTTCATGGTGACCTAACTCTAACCCTAAGTACAATTTTCCTCCAAACGGATTTTCCCATTTATTTTACCAGAAAACATAGAAAGGACAGCCTAGAAAAATCAGGACCCTCATAACCATTCCAAAGCTCTCCGAGTTTGTTAGCTATGTCTATTTTGCTCTATGAGATCATCGGAACATAACCCTGTTGCAATTTTCCTCCAATAGGATTTTCCCATGTCTTTTACAAGGAAACATGGAAAGGTAAGCCTGGAAAAGAAATTGCCCTCCTAAACATACCCAAGAACTGCGAATTTTTTGTCGATATCCATTTTGCTCTATGTGTTCATCGTAACCAAATCCTAACCATGTGGAGTTTTTCCCCAATGGGATTTTCCCATGTGTTTTTTCAGGAAACATGGAATGGTCATCCCAGAAAGACTGAGGCCTTACTAACCATACCCAAACACTCCGAGTGTGTTGTCGATGTCCATTTTGCTCTATGAGTTCATTGTAAACTAACCCTAACCATAAGGGGAGTTTTCCCCCAATGAGATTTTCCCTGTTGCAATTTTCCTCCAATAGGATTTTCCCATGTCTTTTACAAGGAAACATACAAATGTCAGCCTGGAAAAGTCACTTCCATCCCAATCATACCCAAGCACACTGAGTTTCTTGGTGATTCCATTTTGCTCTATGAGATCATCGAAACATACCCCTATACCTAACTAGGATTTTCCTCCGATTTTCCCATGTCTTTTTCCAGGAAACATGGAAAGGTCAGACTGGAAATCTCAGTACCCTCATAAACATTCCGAAACTGTCCGAGTTTGTTGGCAATATCTATTTTGCTCTATGAGTTCATTATAACCTAACCCTAAGCATAAGGGGAGTTTTCCCCCAATTGGAGTTTCCCATGTCTTTTACTCGGAAACATAAAGCCTGGAAAAGTCACTTCCATCCCCAAGCACACTGAGTTTCTTGGTGATTCCATTTTGCTCTATGAGATCATCGTAACATAACCCTTTACCTAACTAGGATTTTCCTCCAATAGGATTTCCCCATGTCTTTTACTAGGAAAACATGGAAAGGTCTGTCTGGAAAAGTCACTGCTCTCCGAACCATACCCAAGGACTCCGAGTTTGTTGGCGATGTCCATTTTGCTCTATGGTTTCATGGTGACCTAACCCTAACTTTCAGTACAATTTTCCTCCAATAGGCTTTTCCCATGCATTTTACAAGGAAACATGGAAAGGTCAAACTGGAACAGTACCCTCCTAACCATACCCAAGCACTCTGTATTTGTTAGTGATGCACATTTTGCTGTTCGATTCCGTGATGACCTAACCCTAACCATAAGGGGAGTTTTCCCCCAATGGGATTTTCCCATGTCTTTTACTAGGAAACATACAGCCTGGAAAAGTCAGTGCCCTGCAAACCATACCCAAGCCCTTCGAGTTTGTTGCCGATGTCCATTTTGCTCTATGAGTTCATTGTGTCCTAAACCGAACCCTAAGTGGAATTTCCAGTGGGATTTTCCCATGTCGTTTACCAGGAAACATGAAAAGGTCTGTCTGGAAAAGTCACTGCTCTCCAAACCATACCCAAGGACTCCGAGTTTGTTGGCTATGTCCATTTTGCTCTATGCATTCAGTGTAACCTAACCCTAATCATAAGGGGAGTTTTCCCCCAATGGGATTTTCCCATGTCTTTTACTAGGAAACATACAAATGTCAGCCTGGAAAAGTTACTTCCATCCCAATCATACCCATTCCGAAGCTCTCCGAGTTTGTTGGCGATGTCCATTTTCCTCTATAGTTTCATGCTGACCTAACCCTAACCCTCAGTACAATTTTCCTCCAAACGGATTTTCCCATTTATTTTACCAGGAAACATAGAAAGGACAGCCTAGAAGTCAGTACCCTCATAACCATTCCGAAATTCTCCGAGTTTGTTGGCAATGTCCATTTTTTCTCTTTGCGTTCATGGTGACCTAACTGTAACTTTCTGTACAATTTTCCTCCAATAGGCTTTCCCCATGCATTTTACAAGGAAACATGGAAAGGTCAGACTGGAAAAGTCAGTACCATCCTAATCTAGCACTCTGAATTTGTTAGTGATGCACATTTTGCTGTTCGATTCTGTGATGACCTAACCCTAACCCTGAGTACAATATTCCTCCAAACGGATTTTCCCATTTATTTTACAAGGAAACATAGAAAGGACAGCCTAGAAAAGTCAGGACCCTCGTAATCATTCCAAAGCTCTCCGAGTTTGTTGGCTATGTCCATTTTGCTCTGTGAGATCATTGTAACATAACTGCAATTTTCCTCCAATAGGATTTTCCTAGGAAAATTACTATTACTAGGAAACATGGAAAGGTAAGCCTGGAAAAGAACATACCCAAGAACTGCGAATTTTTTGTTGATATCCATTTTGCTCTATGTGTTCATCGTAACCAAATCCTAACCATAAGTGGAGTTTTTCCCCAATGGGATTTTCCCATGTGTTTTTCCAGGAAAATGGAATGGGATTCCCAGAAATATCAGGGCTCTCCTAACCATACCCAAGCACTCCGAGTGTGTTGTCGATGTCCATTTTGCTCTATGAGTTCATTGTAAACTAACCCTAACCATAAGGGGAGTTTTCCCCCAATGAGATTTTCCCAGGTCTTTTACTAGGAAACATACAAATGGCAGCCTGCAAAAGTCACTTCCATCCGAATCATGCCCAAGCACACTGAGTTTCTTGGTGATTCCATTTTGCTCTATGAGATCATCGTAACATAACCCTACACCTAACTAGCATTTTCCTCCGATTTTCCCATGTCTTTTACCAGGAAACATGGAAAGGTCAGACTGGAAAAGTCAGTACCCTCATAAATATTCCGAAACTGTCCAAGTTTGTTGGCAATATCTATTTTGCTCTATGAGTTCATTGTAACCTAACCCTAACCATAAGGGGAGTTTTCCCCCAATGGGATTTTCCCATGTCTTTTACTAGGAAACATACAGCCTGGAAAAGTCAGTGCCCTGCAAACCATACCCAAGCCTTTCGAGTTTGTTACCGATGTCCATTTTCCTCTATGAGTTCATTGTGTCCTAAACAGAACTCTAAGTGGAAATTTCCTCCAGTGGGATTTTCACATGTTTTTTACCAGGAAACAGGGAAAGGTAAGCCTGGAAATTCATTCCCCTGCTAACCATACCCAAGCCCTTCGAGTTTGTTCCCGATGTCCATTTTGCTCTATGTTCATTGTGTCCTAAACCGAACCCTAAGTGGAATTTCCAGTGGGATTTTCCCATTTATTTTACCAGAAAACATAAAAAGGACAGCCTAGAAAAGTCAGTACCCTCATAAACATTCCGAAGCGCTCCGAGTTTCTTGGCAATGTCCATTTTTCTCTATGCCTTCATGGTGACCTAACCCTAACTTTAAGTACAATTTCCTCCAATGCGCTTTTCCCATGCATTTTACAAGGAAACATGGAAAGGTCTGCCTGGAAAAAGCAGTACCTTCCTAACCATACCCAAGCACTCCGAATTTTTTGGCGATGTCCATTTTGCTCTATTGGTTCATGGTGACCTAACCCTAACCCTCAGTACAATTTTCCTCCAAACGGATTTTCCCATTTATTTTACCAAGAAACATAGAAAGGACAGCCTAGAAAAGTCAGTACCCTCGTAAAAATTCCAAAAGGCTCCGAGTTTTTCCCCAATGGGATTTTCCCATGTGTTTTTCCAGGAAAATGGAATGGGATTCCCAGAAAGATCAGGGCCCTCCTAACCATACCCAAGCACTCCGAGTGTGTTGTCGATGTCCATTTTGCTCTATGAGTTCATTGTAAACTAACCCTAACCATAAGGGGAGTTTTCCCCCAATGAGATTTTCCCAGGTCTTTTACAAGGAAACATACAAATGTCAGCCTGGAAAAGTCACTTCCATCCCAATCATACCCAAGCACACTGAGTTTCTTGGTGAGATCATCGTAACATAACCCTATACATAACTAGGATTTTCCTCCGATTTTCCCATGTCTATTACTAGGAAACATACAGCCTGGAAAAGTCAATGCCCTGCAAACCACACCCAAGCCCTTCGAGTTTGTTGTTGATGTCCATTTTGCTCTATGTTCATTGTGTCCTAAACTGAACTATAAGTGGAATTTTCCTCCAGTGGGATTTTCACATTTTTTTACCAGGAAACATGGAAAGGTAAGCCTGGAAAAGTCATTCCCCTGCTAACCATACCCAAGTCCTTCGAGTTTGTATCCGATGTCCATTTTGCTCTATGTTCATTGTGTCCTAAACGGAACCCTAAGTGGAATCTTCCTCCAGTGGGATTTTCCCATGTCGTTTACCAGGAAACATGGAAAGGTCTGTCTGGAAAAGTCACTGCTCTCCGAACTATACCCAAGGACTCCGAGTTTGTTGGCGATGTCCATTTTGCTCTATGGTTTCATGGTGACATAACCTTAACCCTAAGTACAAATTTCCTCCAAACGAATTTTCCCATTTATTTTACCAGAAAACATAGAAAGGACAGCCTAGAAAAGTCAGTACCCTCGTAAAAATTCCAAAACGCTCCGAGTTTCTTGGCTATGTCCATTTTTCTCTTTGCGTTCATGGTGACCTAACCCTAACTTTCAGTATAATTTTCCTCCAATAGGCTTTTCCCATGCATTTTACAAGGAAACATGGAAAGATCAGACTGGAAAAGTCAGTACCATCCTAACCATACCCAAGCACTTTGAATTTGTTAGTGATGCACATTTTGCTGTTCGAGTCCGTGATGACCTAACCCTCAGTGCAATTTTCCTCCAAACGGATTTTCCCATTTATTTTACCACAAACATAGAAAGGACATTGTAGAAAAGTCAGTACCCTCATAACCATTCTGAAATTCACCGAGTTTGTTGGCAATATCTATTTTGCTCTATGAGTTCATTGTAACCTAACCCTAAGCATAAGGGGAGTTTTCCCCCAATGGGATTTTCCCATGTCTTTTACTAGGAAACATTCAGCCTGGAAAAGTCAGTGCCCTGCAAACCATACCCAAGCCTTTCGAGTTTGTTACCGATGTCCATTTTCCCCTATGAGTTCATTGTGTCCTAAACCGAACTCTTTAAGTGGAAATTTCCTCCAGTGGGATTTTCACATGTTTTTTACCAGGAAACATGGAAAGGTAAGCCTGGAAAAGTCATTCCCTGCTAACCATACCCAAGCCCTTCGAGTTTGTTCCCGATGTCCATTTTGCTCTATGAGTTCATTGTGTCCTAAACCGAATTCTAAGTGGAATTTTCCTCCAGTGGGATTTTCACATGTTTTTTACCAGGAAACATGCAAAGGTAAGCCTGGAAAAGTCACTGCTCTCTGAACCATACCCAAGGACTCCGGGTTTGTTGGAGATGTCCATTTTGCTCTATGAGATCATCGTAACATAACCCTATACCTAACTGGGAATTTCCTCCAATAGGATTTTCCCATGTCTTTTACTAGGAAACGAAAGGTCTGCCTGGAAAAGTCACTACCGAAGCACTCCGAGTTTATTGGCAATGTCCATTTTGCTCTATGAGTTCAGGGTGACCTAACCCTAACTTTAAGTACAATTTCCTCCAATGCGCTTTTCCCATGCATTTTACAAGGAAACATGGAAAGGTCAGACTGGAAAAGTCAGTACCGTCCTAACCATACCCAAGCACTCTGAATTTGTTAGTGATGCACATTTTGCTGTTCGAGTCTGTGATGACCTAACCCTCAGTACAATTTTCCTCCAAACGGATTTTCCCATTTATTTTACCAGGAAACATAGAAAGGACTAACTAGAAAAGTCAGTGCTCTGCTAACCATACCCAAGCCCTTCGAGTTTTTTGCCGATGTCCATTTTGCTCTATGAGTTCATTGTAACCTAACCCTAACCATAAGGGGAGTTTTCCCCCAATGAGATTTTCCCTGTTGCAATTTTCCTCCAATAGGATTTTCCCAGGTCTTTTACTAGGAAACATACAAATGTCAGCCTGGAAAAGTCACTTCCGTCCCAATCATACCCAAGCACACTGAGTTTCTTGGTGATTCCATTTTGCTCTATGAGATCATCGTAACATAACCCTATACCTAACTAGGATTTTCCTCCGATTTTCCCATGTCTTTTACCAGGAAACATGGAAAGGTCAGATTGGAAGAGTCACTGCTCTCCGAACCATACCCATGGACTCCGAGTTTTTTGGCGATGTCCATTTTGCTCTGTGAGTTCATTATAAACTAACCCTAACCATAAGGGGAGTTTTCCCCCAATGAGATTTTCCCAGGTCTTTTACTAGGAAACATACAAATGTCAGCCTTGAAAAGTTACTTGCATCCCAATCATACCCAAGCACACTGAGTTTCTTGGTGATTCCATTTTGCTCTATGAGATCATCGTAACATAACCCGATATCTAACTGGGATTTTCCTCCGATTTTCCCATCTTTTACCAGGAAACATGGAAAAGTCAGACTGGAAAAGTCAGTACCCTCATAAACATTCCGAAACTGTCCGAGTTTGTTGGCAATATCTATTTTGCTCTACGAGTTCATTATAACCTAACCCTAACCATAAGGGGAGTTTTCCCCCAATGGGATTTCCCCATGTCTTTTACTGGGAAATATACAGCCTGGAAAAGTCAGTCCCCTGCAAACCATACCCAAGCCCTTCGAGTTTGTTGCCGATGTCCATTTTGCTCTATGAGTTCATTGTGTCCTAAACTGAACTATAAGTGGAATTTTCCTCCAGTGGGATTTTCACATGTTTTTTACCAGGAAACATGGAAAGGTAAGCCTGGAAAAGTCATTCCCCTGCTAACTATACCCAAGCCCTTCGAGTTTGTTCCCGATGTCCATTTTGCTCTATGTTCATTGTGTCCTAAACCGAACTCTAAGTGGAAATTTCCTCCAGTGGGATTTTCACGTTTTTTACCAGGAAACATGGAAAGGTAAGCCTGGAAAAGTCATTCCCTGCTAACCATACCCAAGCCCTTCGAGTTTGTTCCCGATGTCCATTTTGCTCTATGTTCATTGTGTCCTAAACCGAACCCTAAGTGGAATTTCCAGTGGCATTTTCCCATTTATTTTACCAGAAAACATAAAAAGGACAGCCTAGAAAAGTCAGTACCCTCGTAAACATTCTGAAGCGCTCCGAGTTTCTTGGCAATGTCCATTTTTCTCTATGCCTTCATGGTGACCTAACCCTAACTTTAAGTACAATTTCCTCCAATGCGCTTTTCCCATGCATTTTACAAGGAAAAATGGAAAGGTCTGCCTGGAAAAGGCAGTACCCTCCTAACCATACCCAAGCACTCCGAATTTTTTGGCGATGTCCATTTTGCTCCATTGGTTCTTGGGGACCTAACCCTAACCGTCAGTACAATTTTCCTCCAAACGGATTCTCCCATTTATTTTACCAAGCAACATAGAAAGGACAGCCTAGAAAAGTCAGTACCCTCATAACCATTCCGAAATTCACCGAGTTTGTTGGCAATATCTATTTTGCTCTATGAGTTCATTGTAACCTAACCCTATCCATAAGGGGAGTTTTCCCCCAATGAGATTTTCCCATGTCTTTTACTAGGAAACATGGAAAGGTAAGCCTGGAAAAGTCATTCCGCTGCTAACCATACACAAGTCCTTCGAGTTTGTTCCCGATGTCCATTTTGCTCTATGTTCATTGTAAACTAACCCTAACCATGAGGGGAGTTTTCCCCAAATGAGATTTTCCCAGGTCTTTTACTAGGAAACATACAAATGTCATCCTGGAAAAGTCACTTCCGTCCCAATCATACCCAAGCACACTGAGTTTCTTGGTGATTCCATTTTGCTCTTTGAGATCATCGTAACATAACCCTATACCTAACTAGGATTTTCCTCCGATTTTCCCATGTCTTTTACCAGGAAACATGGAAAGGTCAGATTGGAAGAGTCACTGCTCTCCGAACCATACCCATGGACTCCGAGTTTTTTGGCGATGTCCATTTTGCTCTATGAGTTCATTGTAAACTAACCCTAACCATAAGGGGAGTTTTCCCCCAATGAGATTTTCCCAGGTCTTTTACTAGGAAACATACAAATGTCAGCCTTGAAAAGTTACTTGCATCCCAATCATACCCAAGCACACTGAGTTTCTTGGTGATTCCATTTTGCTCTATGAGATCATCGTAACATAACCCGATATCTAACTGGGATTTTCCTCTGATTTTCCCATCTTTTACCAGGAAACATGGAAAAGTCAGACTGGAAAAGTCAGTACCCTCATAAACATTCCGAAACTGTCCGAGTTTGTTGGCAATATCTATTTTGCTCTATGAGTTCATTATAACCTAACCCTAACCATAAGGGGAGTTTTCCCCCAATGGGATTTTCCCATGTCTTTTACTGGGAAATATACAGCCTGGAAAAGTCAGTCCCCTGTAAGCCCTTCGAGTTTGTATCCGATGTCCATTTTGCTCTATGTTCATTGTTTCCTAAACCGAACCCTAAGTGGAATTTTCCTCCAGTGGGATTTTCCCATGTCGTTTACCAGGAAACATGGAAAGGTTTGCCTGGAAAAGTCACTGCTCTCCAAACCATACCCAAGGACTCCGAGTTTGTTGGCGATGTCCATTTTGCTCTATGGTTTCATGGTGACCTAACCCTAACGCTAAGTACAAGTTTCCTCCAAACGGATTTTCCCATTTATTTTAGCAGAAAACATAGAAAGGACAGCCTGGAAAAGTCTGTACCCTCAGAAACATTCCAAAGTGCTCCGAGTTTCTTGGCAATGTCCATTTTTCTCTATGCGTTCATGGTGACCTAATCCTCAGTAGAATTTTCCTCCAATGGGATATTCTCATGTATTTTACAAGGAAGCATGGAAAGGTCAGACTGGAAAAGTCAGTACCCTCCTAACCATACCCAATTTGTTAGTGATGAATATTTTGCTGTTGGATTCCGTGATGACCTGAGTACAATATTCCTCCAAACATACCCAAGAACTGGGAATTTTTTGTCCATATCCATTTTGCTCTATTAGTTCATCGTAACATAATCCTAACCATGTAGAGTTTTTCCCCAATGGGATTTTCCCATTTCTTTTACCAGGAAACATGGAATGGTCATCCTAGAATGATCAGGGCCCTCCTAACCATACCCAAGCACTCCGAGTGTGTTGTCGATGTCCATTTTGCTCTATGAGTTCATTATGTCCTAAACCTAACCCTAAGTGCAAGGAAATAAAGGAGAGCCTAGAAAAGTCAGTACCCTCATAACAATTCCGAAGCACTCCGAGTTTGTTAGCAATGTCCATTTTGCTCTATGAGTTCATTGTGTCCTAAACCGAACCCTAAGTGGAATTTTCCTCCAGTGGGATTTTCCCATGCATTTTACAAGGAAACATGGAAAGGTCATCCTGGAAAGGTCAGTTCTATCCTCACCATACCCGAGCACTCCAGGTTTGTTGGCAATGTCCATTTTGCTCTTTGAGTTCATCGTAACCTAATCCTAACCATAAGTGGAGTTTTTCCCCAATGGGATTTTCCCGTGTCTTTTACCAGGAAACATGGAATGGTCATCCTAGAAAGGTCAGGGCCCTCCTAACCATACCCAAGCACCGAGTGTGTTGGCAATGTCCATTTTGCTCTATGTGCTCATCAACTAATCCTAACAATGTGGAGTTTTTCCCCAATGGGATTTTCCCATGGCTTTTTCCAGGAAACATGGAAAGGTCAGCCTAGAAAAGTCAGTACCCTCATAATCATTTTGAAGGACTCCGAGTTTGTTGGCATTGTCTATTTTGCTTTATGAGTTCATTGTAACCTAACCCTAAGGGGAGTTTTTCCCCAATGGGATTTTCCCTTGTTTTTTTACCAGTCAACATGCAAAGGTCAGCCTGGAAAAGTCACTTCAATCCTAATCATACCCAAGCACTGAGTTTCTTGGTGATTCCATTTTGCTCTATGAGATGATTGTAACATAACCCTAACCATAAGTGGAATTTTCCTCCAATAGGATTTTCCCATGTCTTTTATCAGGAAACATGGAAAAGTCAGTGCCCTTCTAACCATACCCAATCCCTCCGAGTTTGTTGGCGATGTCCATTTTGCTCCATGAGTTCAACGTAACCTAACCGTAACTCTAAGTGGAATTTTCCTCCAATAGGATTTTCTCATGTATTTTACTGGGAAACATTCATAGGGCAGCCTGGAAAGGTCAGTACCATCCTAACTATATCCAAGCACTCCGAGTTTGTTGGCGATGTCCTTTTTGCTAGTCTCACCTATGTTTCGTGGTAAAATACATAGGAAAATCTCATTGGAGGAAAATTCCACTTAGAGTTAGTGTTAGGACATCATGAACTTGTACAGCAAAATGGACATCACCAACAAATTCAGAGTTCTTGGGTATGGTTAGGAGGGCAGTGACTTTTCCAGGCTGTCCTTTCCATGTTTCATGGGAAAATTGCATTGGTGGAAAATTCCACTTAGGGTTAGGGTTAGGTTACGATGAACTCATAGGGAAAAATGTACATCGCCAACAAACCCGGAGTGCTTGGGTATGGATAGGAGGGCACTGACCTTTCCAGGCTGCACTATGAATGGTTCCCAATAAAATACATTGGAAAATCCCATTGGAGGAAAATTCCTCTTAGTGTTATGTTGGACCCTAAGAAGAAAACGCAGTCATGTCTTGAGTAGAGGTTTGAAGCTTCAGGACACAGTTTGACAAACTCTTGCTTTTTATATACTTGTTACATAGGCTTTACCATTAAATGCTGACATAAAGTTTCTTCACTGGAAAATTCCTTCATAGAAACTATTTTCTAGTAACATATTACATAGTCAAAGATCAGATAAGAACAAATACAGTTAGATGAAAACAGAAGGAGCTAACAGGTTGGTAAGGTATTAAGTCAAAAGGGTATGACCTTCTGGCTGCTTCACTGGGACAGCGGGTATCAAAAGGTTATGAAGTTTGTGGGTGGGAAAGCATGGCAGTTTTCTTCGTGTCCATTTTCCCCCACATCTCACTCTTCTCTATTTTATTAGTGAGGACCTTATCCTAATCTGGAGTAGTTAGTGGGTCTTACTCAGGGAACATATAACTTTACATTTATTTAAACAAAACATAACTTGTTCCTGAGGTAAGTTAATGGTAGTTTAGTATGGAAAATTGAAAATAGAGAAAAAAAGACATTGAATAACCATATATGTGTATAATTAAAGGATACCTCTTGAAAGGCGGTACAATTTAAAATTCTTTGACTGACATGTATACAATGTGGTTTTTTAGATGAAGTACTACAATTGACAATTTTTGCACAAGTAAGATTTGTAGGCACAGCTACAATTGGTGTATGCAAAACAATAGCATCAAGGGGTAACATATAAGAGGCAGGATCCCAGTTTGACATAGTTGTATAATGAAATTCATTGTCTGATAGAAAATTGCTTAAACCGGTATAATTTTTTTTTAAGCTGAAGCTGGAACACAAAGGTATAAGACAGGTAGAGAGTAGAATTTCCATATCATATGATTCAGAAATACAAATCTGTCACGTGTTACATTAGCTAATTGCATCCAAATATTATATTTCATCTGTGATTCTAGAGGTGGGAGAGCTTGAGCCTCCACACAGCAATTAAGAAGGAAAGAGAGGCAAAGAATAACTAAGGAATTTGCAGTCAAAACCACAAATATGGCAGCGCATAAATTTTCTGGTGTAAGTTCTTTTCCCTGTTGCCACAGAACATCTATGCTTTGGATGTTAGGTTTTTCACATCTCCCCAGGTTGTTAATCAACTGCGATGGCAAGAGCGAAAGGGATGCTATGTTATCTGAAGTCACCTGCTTCATTTCCAGTATTGGGTTCTGGACTTTATGCCATGACATCTTTGGCTGGTAGCACACACTGGGCTGGAATCCAGAGAGGGCCTGTAGGAGCAAGCACAGCCACATAGCCTCGCCCCCAAGTTAGTAAGGGAATTGGACCTAACCAGGTTTTATCAGGCAATTGCCGATAACATACCAATGGATTAGGGAGAACAGCTTTCTGCTGAAAGTGACGCTGGTAGGCAGTAGTTTTCTGAAAAGAAATATTTAGCTGATTTAAAGTTATTAGGACTTTATTTTTATTTATTTATTTATTTATTGGTAAAAAAAATTTTATTTTCCATTTTTCATTACATTCTTATACAAAATACATCTAATAAAATAAAATAAATTCGTACACATAACTTTAGGTGTTGCTCACCCATCTCCCCCCAAACTGCATCCACCCTCTCTACCTTCCTCCATTACTCCCCTCTTCTTCCTCTCCTCACCAGTCTCCTCCCCTCTTCTTCTCCAACCTTCCTACTTCCTTCCCTCCTTCCCTCTCATCCCACTTCGGATACAGTTTAGGGGAAATGCCCGAGCAACTCCTCTCTCCAAAATATGTTATACACAATAAGATTATTTCTATTTAATAAGATTATTTTCTATTCAAACCCCCCACCCCCACCCCCTACCCCCCCACTTCCAGTACAGTACAGGGTTATTACAAACATATTAAACAAAGTCTCCTTAACTTTAACAAATTATACAATAACCAAATTCATACTTAACCCTTAACTTAACTCATAATTTTATAAACGAATCCATATTAAAACAAATATTAAAAAAATCAATAATAACTATAAACTAACTAATTTCTATTATAATATACTATTAATAATAATTTTTAGAAAATTTATTCATAAAATAAATGGAACTTTGTAGTTCCATATTACCTCTGAATATAATCTATCCATCTTCTCCATACAGTAACATATCTTTCTTGTGAATGGTCCTTTAAATAAGCAGAAATCTTTACTATTTCTGCTAAGTTAGAAACCTTAAATACCCATTCTTATAAAGTAGGCAAAGAATCCTTCTTCCAATATTGACCAACCAATAACCTTGCTGCTGTTATTAAATTCAACATTAAAATGGTTTCTTTAACATCAAAATCCACAAAAATACCCAAAAGAAATAATTGGGGAGTAAACTTAATCTTTCTTTTAAAAATCTTTTGAATGTTCCACCAAATCATAATCCAAAAAACTTTAATATTTTTTACGTCCACCAAACATGAAAATAAGTTGCATCAAAATTACCACATCTCCAACATTTGGGGTGTAAACCCCAAATGAATTTATTGATACCCTTCTGCCACTCATCCAAATTAGCATCTTTTTTAAAAATGGGTATCATTTGAAACAAAAAAAGAAACGTTGGTAGAACATTCATTTTTACTGCTGAAATTCTCCCCAACAATGACAGTTGTAATTTTTTCCAATCATTTAAATCCTTTTGTACTTTTGCCCATAAATATTCATAATTATTCTTATATAATTTTCATTAGATGCTGTAATATATACTCCTACTTACTCCTTACTCACCAAAACCTGTTAATTTAACCATAATATCCTTTTCCTTCATAGACATATTTTTCGATAATATTTTAATCTTATTCTTATTTACCTTAAAACCAGAGACCTGCCCATACTGAATTAAAATTTCAACCAAATCCCTGACCGAATCTGTTGGTTGGGATAATGTCACAACCAAATCATCAGCAAAAGCTCTCAACCTATAATTATTCTTATTTATTTTTATTCCTGTTATTCTAGGTGAGTCTCGAATTTTGATAAGTAAAATCTCCATTGTTAAAACAAATAACAAAGGGGATAAGGGACATCTTGTACCCTTTTCAATTTTAAATGCTTCTGTTAATCCCCCATTAATTATAATTTGTACAGATTGTTTCTGATATATAGCCTTAAGAGCATACAAAAATTTGTCCCCAAAATTCATTTCCTCTACTACTCTCAGTAAGAATTGCCATTCTAATTGATCAAAGGCCATTTCAGTGTCTAAAAATATTAAAGCAGCAGGGATTTGATTGTTCTTATCCAAATACTCAATTAAATTAACAATTTGTCTTACATTATGTTTCATATATCTTCCAATTATAAATCCAGATTGATCAGTATGAATCAATTGCTTCAGAACTCGCATCAATCTATTTGCCAATATTTTTGCAAAAATAATCTGTATTCAAAAGAGATATAGGCCTATAATTTTTTGGTTGGGTCAGGTCCTGGTCTTCCTTTGGAATCAAGCCCTTCTCCAAGATGGAGGTACTTCTGCTCCCAGCAAAATATTATTAAAAAGTTCCTTCAATGGTTCTACCATTTCTTCAGCTAGCATTTTATAATAAATTGCTGTTAATCCATCAGTACCTGGAGCCTTACCAACCTTTAGTTGCTTAATTGCCAAAATAATCTCTTCAGAGGTAATTAAACCATTAATCTCATCTCGTTGATCAATCATATGTCTAGGAAAATGTGCTTCCTGTAAGTATTTTTCTACATATGAAGCTTGTATACTTTCACTAGCATATAACTTTGAATAGAAATCTAAAAAAGTCTTTTTAACATTCCAAGTCAGGAGCTTTGCCATCTTTAGTGGCTTGAAGCCTTTGGAACAAGACATCTAAATTTGCAGTCGATGACCTCTTTAACCTTGCTCCTCCCACTGGCTCCAAGGTAGACTGTGTTGAGACTCCAGCATCTACCTTTTGTTGTTGTTGTTGTTGTTTTTCTCTACGTTTATGGGCTGCCCTCTGTTCCTTTGGATCTTCCCTTATTTGCAAACTCTGCTGCATAGATTCCACCAACAATTCTTCTCCTACTGGTAACATTGCTCCTGCCACCAACTGTGCTTCTAACTTACTTTCATTCCTTTGGGATCTTGGAGATGGAGGTGAACCTGCTTTTAAAACAGAAACAAAAGTCTCTTGCTTTTAAGTTGTATTAAGTCTATATCGTGTGCCAGCATAGATCACCACTATGCCAACAGGTACATCCCATCTGAATTGAATCTGTCATTTCTTAAGCTCTTCAGCCAAAAAAGCAAAATCTCTTCTTTTTCTGAGAATTTTTGAAGGTATTTCCTTTAGAATTATCACATCTTGAGCTGCAATTTGAAATCTTTGCCTATAAAAGGCCTGTATAATTTCATTGCGGTGATCTTCTAGCAAAATAAACAACCACATCTCTTGGTAAACTCCTCTGCTTCGCAACCCATGAGTTAACTCTGAAGATTTTTTCTATATCTCTCAGGATCACATTCCAAAATAGAAGCTAATTATGCTGCAATTTCTTCTTTCAAATTCTCCTGCACATTCTCCAACCCTCTAATTCTCAAAGCATACTCCATATCTCTATATTGTGACATTATAATTTCATTCTGTGCTGCATCCACATCATTTTCAACTTTCCCAACTCTGTCTTCTAGTCTTTCAACATTACCAACCACTTCATCCACACGATCATCGAGGCGTTCTACATGACCAGCAAGCCCCTGGAGAGCCCTCACAATATCTTCCCTCATCTCATTATTTTTCTGCTCCAAAAGCTCTGCTGTCTCAAATTTGATCTTTTGTGCAGTTTTATCCAAAGCATCTTGTAAATCTTTAAGTGTGAGTGCCTGAGGTGGAGGAGAGGGTGAAGGAGATTTGGGCTTAGATTGTTGTGTAATCTGTGTTACTGGAGAAGAAATTGAAGTTTTAGGAAGGGAAGAAAATGCAGGGCGTTTTGAAGCCATTTTAAAAAAAAGGGTAGAAAAATAAAAAAATAAAAAACCTCTTCTTATAATAAAATAAAATAAGGGGATAAGAAACAATTCCCCCTTACAAAAAAAAGAAAAGTTTCTTTAAAGTTATTAAGACTTTATTGACTTGTTGAGTTATCCATGCCAAATTAGGTACCTTTGATCCCTCCTTTTTTGTTTGTGAAGGCAGTCTTTAAAGGACCGATGTGTATGTGAGAAACAAAGGATAGCTGCTGTAAAGTTAAAAACAAAGCCATAAGATTGGGGTCAATCATGGGCTTGATGTAAACACCTGGAAAATTAAAAATAAGTTGGCACACATAATGAGAGTCAGAGATTAAGTTAAAAGTCTGTTGAGAAAAGGTGTGGAAAGCTAAAATAGCAGCAGATAATTGTGAGCGTTGTGGTGAGGATTGCACTGCAGTGTAGGCAGATGATATGAAATACAGTCTATATAGTCAGTTAAAGAGCACTGAGATAAAGAGATAAGTTATTCTGAAAATAAAATTGAAAATCAAATTTTGGGATAGGAAGAATAATATTAATTAAATCAGTCCCATTTCAAGGACAAGCTTGATTGTGTCCTAAGGTTATTTCAGCAACAGCCTGGATAAAAGATAAAACATTTTGGGATGGGATAAGTAAAGCCATTCAATACAATATACTTTTTGTGCTTCTAATACAGTTAATACTCCTTTAAATACCTTAGTAGTAAGAAATATTAAAAGTGTTAAGTGACAATTTTTATATGGAATTCTGTCCACAAATTGAGTAAAGTACTTAATTTGCTCAACTGTGGTAAACGCTGGAACTACAAATGAGATCTCCAGGTTGTTTTCCTTTGGTCAATAAATTCCAAGTTAATCAAATACCATTCAATGGAAACAAATTTCTATTAAGTAGGTTAAACATTACAAATCTTAAGCAAAACAATTCAGAGTCATTTCTTTTGGTTGATAGATATATAGGTCTAACTAAACAATTTAAACTCAACACAATAATTCGCTTTTTCAGTGCTGTTGTAACTTCTAACAGTCACTAAGCGAATTGTTGTAAGTCGAGGACTACCTATACTTTCCCATTTTTTCCTTTCTTTTTTTGGTGAAGTTTTTGATACCCCCTGGCCAGCTGGATGGGGGGGTTGGGGGTCACCACAATATAAGGAACTGTATTAAACGGTCACGGCATTAAAGTTAGGAGGCATTGAACTTTCCAGGCTGGCCTTTCCATGTTTCCTAGTAAAATACATGGGAAAATCAAATTGGAGGAATACTCCACTTAGTGTTAGTGTTAGGTCATCATGACCCCGTACAGCAAAATGGATGTAACCAACAAATTCAGAATGGTTGGGTATGGTTAGGAGGGCAATTAATTTTCCAGGCTGACCTGTCCATGTTTCCTGGTAAAAGACATGGAGGAAGAGCACCCGAACTGCCCGGAGCGGGACCCAGAAGCCTCTCCCAAGGGATCCAGCGCGGATCCTGACAGGGCGAAACGGGACATGAGGGAGGCAGAGATCCAACTAGTGGGGGTGGGGGTGGGGCTTCTGTTCTCCTCTCCGTCTCTTACTTGTAGCCCTGCCCCATAGCAACCTCAGCTCCTCCCCCTCCCTGCATTCACCAGCCGGGACTCCTTGCTCCTCCGCTGGGCGTCCGCATCTGGGGTTCCTCTGCCCAGTCGAAGAGTGCCCTGTTGTGCGTGGGCAGGGCTCCCTCCTGCTCCAGCATATGGGTGGAAACTGAAGGTCTCCGATGGCTGCAAAATAGTCAAGGAAGGAATTGCAAGGATTGCGGCGTTTCCCGGAAGCTGAAGAAGAGGGCAGGGAGGAGGAGATGTGGACCTGAGGAAGAGCCACCCCAGGGGGGGGGAAGGCTGGGGCCACCCCAGACAGTCTGAGGTCGCCTCGGTGGCTGAGACGGAACGGAAGGAGAAGTGGGGCAGGGTCGTCCATGCAGCCGAGGTTGGTAGAGCGCCAGGGGGAGGCCCGGGAAGAAGCCTCGTGAGAATCCCTTCTAGTGGATCTAAAGATCCTCAAAATGGACCTAGGTAGCTGCTCCTGCTCACCTCAATCTCTCTCTCTGTCTTTTCTAGCCTATGGATCCCTCCATGTGTTTTTTTTGGGGGGGGGGCCTCTACTGGCATGCCTCCTCCACAGATCTTCACTCAAGTGCAGTTTCGCCGCCTCTTCCCAAACCATCATCCTCTCCTATCAGAGGTCGAAGGTTACAAGAATCTTCAGCTGATCCCTTCTCACCACTCCAAAGATCTCACTCTGATGAAGACACTCGAGTCTCTCATCTATGAAGGGCTGCTATTGATGTCCATTTCCAATGTTTATTGTATCTCTGGTCCCAGATGGTATGGAAGGGAAAATTGGACTTTGAAGAAGCAGGATAGGAAGAGGGTTGACAGGTTTTGAACTCTGCTGTTATCATGCACAGCCAAGAAAACAGACAAATGGATCACACAAGAAATCAACCAGAATTCTCACTCCAGGCATAAATAGACCAGGCTCAAACTATCATCAATTAGAGATAGGCTGCAACAATGTTTGCTTTAAGGAGAAGGCTCTGATGCTGAGAAAGATGGAAGGAATGAGAACAAGAGGGCAACCAGGTGGTGGATCCAGGCAAAGTGGCGATGGGGGAACTATTGGGGGACCTGAAGGATCCGGTTGCGGATGGAGATCATTCTGGAGAATGTTTATCATGCAGTTGCTAAGAGTCGACATAGACTTGATGGCACAGAATAACCAAAACCTTTGGCCCACTTCGTCATACAGGTGGTCCTCAACTTACAACCACAATAGAGCCCAAAATTTCTTTTGCTAAGTGAGACAGTGAGTTTGGCATACAACCCTGGGACAATCCACCGTCATAAAGAGGAATCAGCTGCCAATCATCTGAATTTTGATCATGTGACCATCAGGATGCTACAATGGTTATAAGTGTGAAAAATTGTCATAATTCACTTTTTTCAGTGCTGTTGTAACTTTGAACGGCCACTAAATGAACTATTGTAAGTTGAGAACTAGCCGTACACTCATTAACTTGTTTTTTGTCCATTTCAATTTTTAGAAAAAGCTGATACATTTTAGCCATTTCATGTTCATCATTTGCACATAGGGGAATTCAGTTTCAAATTCTGTCTCACAGTAGATTGTGTTTAATTCCAAGTGCCCTTTTGTCCACTTTAAATCTTTCTCTCCACTCTACATAGAAAAACTGTGAGAAACTAAATCCCTCTGCTGACATCCTGACTTCACCATGTATTCTCCCATGTTCCTTTTTTTTCTAATAACTAGGTAATACATTCATTTTTAATCACAGAAATTCTCCCCAACAATGACAGTTGTAATTTCCACATCTTAACACATCCTTCTTGATTTCATCCCATGCCTTAACATGCAATATTTTGACATACAATTTGTATTTTTTTAATACTCAAGTTTCTTACTGTTCCCTCATTTCTTCAAAACATTTTCCCCCATCAATTCTATTTGCTGTCCCATGTTCATATTTAGTTTGTGATCTATTAATTTTAAAACCAGCTAATGACCAACACAAAAATATTAATTTTGCCATTAATATTTTTGTTCCTTACAAAAGGTTTTCCAAAATTACTACTGAATTATCAGCAAATGCCCTTCTTTTCCCCAGGCTTATGGCTGCTGTGCTGTAGGATATTTATTCCATGATTCTATTTATTTCCTGAATTTGTTAATAGACTGTTGGTCACTTAGCGCAAACTCTTTCTCTCAGAAGTTTTTCTCTCAGAAGCTCCTGACTTTTCATGCTGAATTGGATTTTTGCCAACAAATGCGAGATACGTCCTGGGCTAACTCCTGAGGGAGAGGTCGGATCCAGAAAACAAAAGGTTTTGGGGCTTCCCCAACCCTAGGGGAACCTTAATATATGTTTGCTTTTCTTATTTGAGGTCAATTTCAAATTTTGACTTTTCATGCTGAATTGGTTTTTTTAGCAACAAATGTGAGATACACCCTGAGCTAACTCCTCAGGGAGAGGTCATTTTCAGAAAACAAGTGGTTTTCCAGCTTTCCCAGCCCTGGCAAACCTGAATATATGTTTGCTTTTCGAATTTGAGGTCTGTCTCAAAATTTGACTTTTCATGCTGAATGGGAATTTTCATACTGAATTTTGTCTTGACTTCTGACTTTTCTGGCAGAATGGGATATTTAGCGTCAATTGCGAGAGATGCATTCGGCTAACTCCACAGGGAAAGCTGGAAAACAAGTAGCTTTTTGTTTCCCCAGCATGTTTTCCAAATTTAAGCTCTATCTCAATATTGCACTTTTCTGGTAGAATTGGATTTTTACCACCAATTGTGAGAAAAGACTTGTGCTATCTCATCAGGGAAAGCTCCAATCTGGAACACCAGTGGTTCTTTTCAGTTTCCCCAGCATAGGGGAAGCTGAATAGATGTTTGTTTTTCAAATTGGAGCTCTGTCTCAATTTGATTTTTCTGGTTGAATGGGAATTTTATAACCAATTGTGAGATATTATGTGGAGTAACGTTTCAGGGAAAGTTCAGATCAAGAAAATTCTGGGAAATAAGTGGGTTTTTGGCTTCCTCAGCCTGGGGAAACCTGCATACATGTTTGTTTTTCAAATTTGAGTGCTGAATTGAAAGATGACTTCTCTGGCAGATTTTTACCACCAATTGTGAGATATAACGTGGACTCAATCCACAGGTAAAGCCCAGATGAAGAAAACAAATGGGTTTTGGGCTTCCCCAGCCTGGGGAAACTGCATATATATTTGTTTTTCAGTTTTGAGCTATGTATCGAAATCCTACTTTTCTGGCAGAATGGGATTTTTACCATCAATTGCAAGAGATGCCTTGGGCTAACTCCTCACAGAAAGCTCAGATCTGGAAAACAAGTGGGTTTTTGGCTTCCCCAGCTCTGGGAAACCTGAATATAAGCTTGGTTTTCAAATTGAGCTCTGTCTTGATATCTGGGATTCTTGCCACCAGTTGTGAGATATAACGTGGACTAACTCCTCAGGGAAAGCTGTCTTCCTTCCCCTTTGCTAGCTGACAGTTTAGGGAGAAGAAAATACAGAGAGAAATAGTGCCGGAAAGCAAAGTGTTACATTGTAGCGACAGAGGACGCTAAGGCAATAAACTTGTGATCCTTCCCCCTCCCCTCTAGGAGTATGGCAGAACCCAGGGAGAGAAGAGAATGGAATTTGAGAGAGAGAAAGAGAGCAAGGGAAGTATGAAATATGAGAGAAGAGTAAGGGAAGTATGAAATCAGATAGATATTGGTTCTGACATCCTGCCCCCCTTAAAAATATGAGAGGTCAATCTGTTGAGAGTCAAAACAAATAGTGAGAGGTTAGTCTGGTTTGTTCGGGTAGTCCGTATGAAACTTTCTTAATAGTTTGGGGGCTCTGTGTTTGTGCACCCATTCATTTTGGGAAGAGGGAAGGTGCTTCCATGCTAGTAGGTATTGAGTCGCTCCGTGGTATTTTTGGGAATCAAGGATTTCTTTTATTTCAAAATGCTGCTCCCCCTCAACCATAATGGGAGGAGGCAGTGGGGCAATGGCTGGTCATAACGGTGATTGCTGCTCTCGTTTTAGCAGGCTGCAGTGGAAGATACGGTGAATATGCCTGAGTGTTTTTGGTAATTCTAACTCTACTGTTACTGGGTTTTGATTCTTTTGATGGGGAACAGTTCCACATATTTTGGCCCTAGCTTCTTGGATGGTTGCAGGGATTTTAGGTATTTTGTGGATAAGTAAACAATTTCCCCTACGATGAATGGTTTTGACTCTTTTCTTATCAGGTTATGCTTTATAGGCCTGTCTAGCTTCATCTAGTGCTTTTCTGACTACTGGCTAGGTGTTTTTTAATTGTGCTATCCACTCCTTCAAGGGGGGAATGGCTGGCTCGATGATGCTTAGTTCCAGGATGGGGTTGAAACTTTGGCCCATAGCTATTTGGAATGGGGTGTAGCCCGTGCTGGAATGGACCGTGTTGTTGTATGCCACTTCTGCAAAGGGAAGCAGGTCTGTTCAGTTCATCTGTTGGAAATTAATAAAGCATCTTAGATATTGTTCAAGTACTGAGTTCGAACATTCTAGATGACAGCCCCTGGGTGGTCCCCAGAAGGGACAAGAACTCTTTCCAAAAGTCTGATGTGAATTGCACCCCCCCGTCTAATATCACCCCATGCAGTCTATATATGTGCTGGACAAACAGTTTTGCTAAAGCTAAAGCAGTGGAGTTTTTGGACAAGGGATGAAGTGTACTTGTTTTGAGAATAGGTCCGTGACCGCCCAGATTGCTGTGTTTCCATTACTTTCTGGTAGTTCTACTATGAAGTCCATGGAGATTTCCTTCCAGGGGGCTGAGGGGCTTGCCACCAGCTGTAACAGTCCAAGGGCTTTCCCTTGCAGTCTCTTAGCAGCTGTGCAGGTTGGACAGCTGGCTACATAGCTCTCAATGTCCTTTTTCATAGATGGCCACCAGAACTGTCTTTTTACTAGATGCAGCGTTTTCACGAACCCAAAGTGACCTGCTGTTTTTTTGTCATGGCAGAGTTGCATAAACGTAATCCTCTGGGTTTTAGGGATGTACAGCTTCTCTCCCACCCATGGCAAGCCATCAGTGATAGTTTTTGTGGCTCTGGAACCATTCATTAGTTTCTAGAGCCTTCCTGAATTCTATCCCTGCTTGTCTGGCTATCAGCTGCTTTAGTTTTGCCTGAGCTCTTGTGGTTACTTGCGCTGCCTAGCTGCGCTTCTGGTGTGAGCGGCTTGGAGATGGTTGGCCAGGAGCTATTGTACTGGTCATGTGGGATAGGGCGTCTGCCAGGAAATTCCTCCCCCCTGGTAAGTGATTTTGAATATAAACCGGTGGAAGTATTGTGACCACTGGGCTTGTTTGGGGGTGAGTTTTCTGGGCATTTTTAGGGCTTTCAAGTTCTTATGGTCTGTCCAGACCTGGAATGGAATTTTATTCCCTTCCAGGAAGTGCCACGAAGCAAGGAGGGTCCACCTCACAGTGTACACCTCTTTTTCCCACACTGCCCAAAGTTGCTCCGTGTCAGAGAGTTTTCTGGACATGTAGGCATAGGGTTGCAGCTGCCCCTTGTCATTTTCCTGTAGCAATACTGCTCCTACTGCTACGTCACTTACATTGGCTCGGATTACAAACAGCTTATCTGGGTCGGGATGTTTTAGGACCGGTTCCGCTGAAAAAAGTCTTTTTAATCTTTTGAATGCGGCTTGACATTCCATCATCCAGGTTAGTTTGAAAAGAAGGAAGATCTTGGCATGATGTCATGGTTCTGACTAATGGAACACTTCAAAGAACTTCCAGGTATTGTTTATCCTAAAAAGTCTTTAATCATGTAAATACAGTGTCGGCACAGCATGGAGGGATGCCAAGATCTGAATTCCCCTCCCCTGTACATAACATTTCAGCCTATTCCCCTCCTTTATTTTGCAGTCATAAATCACATTCTCCAATCAGTCCAAAGGGCAAAGGTTCACTTCTGTTCTGTAGCCCAGGTATTCCTTATCTTAATTACTCCCTACACACATTCTTTCTCCTCCCCTCCCAACATCATCTAAGTTAACTCTAAAAATACCAGACAGTTCTGCATATTTTGTCAAAGCAAGAATATCCCATATTAGCAGCATTGACATCCGGCCCCCTTACAAAAAAGGATAGGTCCTGTATGTAAACAAAAGCATATGACAGGGAGTATCTCTTGGTTTGTTCGGGGTTTTCACATGAAACTTTTTGATGAGTCAGTCATCCTTCACATTGCTAGATTTCACCCAAGTAGCTTCGGACAACGAGTACCCCTTCCATTGTACTAGGTACTGCAATTTCCCTTTAAAAATTCTAGAGTCAAGAATACATTTCACTTCATAGTGAGTCTGACCTGCTACTACGAGGGGCCCGGGTGCCTTCTTAGGGGAAGTCTTAAAGTGGAGCCCTGACAAGGTTTTAACAAGCTGCAATGGAAGACAGGGTGAATCCTCCCTAAAAGCCTAGGGAGTTTTAATTCTACTGTGATGGGGTTGATGATCCTTACGATAGGGAAAGGCCCCAAGAATTTTGGTCCCAATTTCTTGCTGGGCAATTTGAGGTGTAAATATTTAGTTGACAGATAAACCTTTTCTACAACTTGGAATATCCTTTGGGGAACCCTCTTTTTATCAGCCTGCTTTTTATAGGTCTTGGAAGTCTTTTTAATGCAGTTTTTGTGTTTCTCCAAAGTTCTTCCCAGCCCCTCACCCATTGATCAAGTGTCTGGGAGGTGGAGGGCACCTGAGGGTATTCAGGTATTGGGCTGAACTCTTTTCCTGTGGCTACTCTGAAAGGCATGTAGCCGGTACTGCTGTGAACAGAATTATTGTAAGCTACCTCGGCGAAAGGGAGGAGGTCAGTCCAGTTTGTCTGTTGGTAGGAAATGTAGCATCTGAGATATCACTCCACCATTTTGTTAGTGGATTCTGCAGCCCCATTGGTAGCTGGATGAAAAGTAGATGATAAACCTTGAGAGAGAACTTCTGGTGGCGACGGCCGCGCCAATGGCAGCTTTTCTTAGCCGTCCGTCTTGGGATGTGTCAAAGCCTGCTGAGACAGCGAATAACAGCTGTCTCGCTGCTCGGAACCTCACTCCCTGGCGAAGGGGAGAAGGTGAGCTTTCCTCGGATAGTGGTAGAGCTCCCTGAGACCCCAAAGTTTTTTTTCTTTGGTGGTCGGAGGGTGAGAGCTCCCACGGAGTCTGAGGTGTTCTCCACATTCCAGGATGCCTTTGCCCTGATTTTTTCTTTCAGGGCAAAGCTGGATGCTGCTTCCACATCTGCGCTTAAAATGAACTTGTGAGTAAAATTTAAAGCAGACAGAGCTGACCAGGAGGGATTTAAATGGTGATTATCTCGAGACTTTAACTCTGGAAAAGAATTTATCTTCTCCTTTTTTCAATTAAGAATGGTGAAAAATGGCACTGAGATGTTGATTCTCGAGTGAAAGGACCAGAACTTCTTTTTGGAACAATGCAACAGATTTTGTATCTATATAAAATGTAAGAATCTTCCTCTTTTTTTTTCTTTTTTTCTTTAGGGGGCTTTAGTCTTTTTTCCTCCCCTTTTTCTTTTATTGTTGATTCTATAAGATTTTAGCAGACTTTTTAATGAGTGGTTTTAAAAAATAAAATGGCTTCAAAGCATCTCGGAGCTTCTGTTGTTTCCAAATCCTTGATCTCCTCTCCGGTAATGCAGACAGCTCAGCAAGTTAAGTTTAATTTACCACCACCTTTTCCATTGTCATCAGCATGTACATTTACTGTGTTGATGATGTGGTGGAAAATTACAAGTGGTGGTAAAAGATATAGCCTTTAATTTGGGGGCTGAGCCTGAAGAACTACTGAGAGAGACGGAAAAAGTTTTTAGGGTTAATTCAAGGGTTGCGAGGCAGAGGAATTTGCCACGAGATGTGGTTATTTATTTTTCTAGGAGATCACTTCATAATGAAATTTTACAGGTTCTTTATAAGCAGAGATTTCAAATTGGAGCTCAAGATGTAATAATTTTAAAAGAAATACCTTCAAAAATTCTTAGAAAAAGAAAGGATTTTGCTTTTTTGGCTGACGAACTCAAAAAATGACAGGTCCGGTTCAGATGGGAGATACCGGTTGGAATAATGGTGAATTATGCGGGGACACGTTATAGACTTCATACAATTTCAAAGGCGAAAGATTTTTATACTACTATTTTGAAGGCGGGCTCTCCATTATCTTCACGATCTGAGATAATAGAAGAAAAGTTGGAAGGGCAGCCAGTTGACATACAGGCTGAACTTTTGCAGCAGTCTCTTGTGACAGAAGATTTTTTAAAGGAACCGAGAATGACTCGTGCAGCCTATAGACGTAAAGAAAAAGAACAGCAGAAGGTGGATGTTGAAACAAGGAAAAAGAAATGATGAACTTTTGTAGTAGTTTTTTTAGATAGAAGATGTTTTAAAGGAATAGTGAATGACTTGTGTAGTATGTAGATGTAAAGAAAAAGAATAATAAATGTTAGTTTAGCTGATAGGTTTTGATTTAGTATGTTTTAAATAGTGAATGACTTGTGTAGTATATAGACCTAGAGAAAAAAAAGAATAATGGAAGATGTAGATTTAGTGGAAAAGTTTAAATTTGTAGGAGTACATATTATAATTTTTAATCTGAAAGTGTATAAAAATAATTATGAGGTATTATGGGTAAAAGAATTTAAATTATAATGATCTCTGTTGGTGAGAATTTTTGTGATTAAGACGAATGGTTTGCTAAAACTTGTTAAATAGGAGGGTATTCATAAATTTACTTGGGGGTGGGGTGGGGGGAAGAGTAAAGAGCCAAGTTTATCAAATGTAATTTTATTATGGATGAATGGTTGTTTAAAAGTAATATACATCTCGGTGTGGAGAAGATGGATAAATTATATTTAGAGTAAACATGGGATTTAATGGATTAATTATGATTAGAGTTGATATGGGATTAAGCGCATTATTAATTTTGTTATTTGTATAGTTGGATAAGTTTATTTAGAATTAATATTAGTATTGTACAATAATTAGGATGTTTTAATATTATGGATTTGTTTATATTATTATTATGTTTATTTTTAATTTATTTCTATTTATGTTAGGGGAGTTAAGGTATTTTGTGAATTTGGTTATTATATAGTTGGTTAATGTTAGTTAGATTTTGATTATCATGTTTGTAACAACCCTGTACTCAGCTCTGGGAAGTGGGGGGGTAGGGGGGTTGGGGAGGGTGGGTTTTGGGGTGAAAAACATTTTTTTTTTGTTATAAAACTTTTTCAATTAAAAAAAAAACCTTGAGATGATCCAATTAATTTAAGAAAACTCCAAAATTTCACTGTGAACTGCACCCCTCTGTCCAAACTTATTCGCTTAGGGGCGCCATGCAGCCAGTAGATGTGTTTCAGGAACAATTTAGTCAGTTGTTGGGCAGATGGGAGTCCTTTGCAGGCGATGAAATGAGCCTGCTTTGAGAACAGGTCTATTACAGTCCAGATGACAGTATTTCCCCTATTTTCAGGTAGGTCTACTATAAAGTCCATAGCTATTTCTTCCCATGGTTGGGAGGGTCTGCCACTGGTTGCAGTAGCCCAGGGGGTTTCCCTGGAATTCTTTTCATTGTGGCACATACAGTACAACTCCTGACATAGTTTTCTACATCTCATTTTAGCCCCAGCCACCAGAATTGCCGGCGGATAAGGTCTAGAGTTTTTAAATATCCAAAGTGCCCAGACTGTTTTACGTCATGGCTGTGTTTGAGAGCATAGGATGGAGGGCTTCAGGCAGATATAGTTTCCCTCCCTTGTAAGCCAAACCATCACTGCATGTTAGGGAGGTTTGATTATCTTTGAACCATAGATCAGTGAGGAGCTCTTGTTTTATTTCTTTTACACCAGGGTCATCAGGACTTGGGACCCTGCGAGGTGTAAGTTGAACAGCAGTTTGTGGATTAGAGATAATTGCCTCATTAACCTCCTCACATTCACTTTTGTACTGGAGTAATCGGGATAGCACATCAGCTAGGAAGTTTTTTCCTCCCAGTATATATTTTAGAGTGAAGTTGAAGCGGTTAAAGTACTGTGTCCACCACACTTGTTTTGGGGACAATTTGCAGGGAGTTTTCAGTGCTTCTAGATTTTTGTGGTCCATATTTCAAATGACACCTTGCTCCCTTCTAGATAGTGTTGCCAGTTTAACAGCCCAACCTAATTGTGAAAGCCTACTTCTCCCAGATTGCCCATCTCCTCTCGCTTTCAGAAATTTTTTTAGAGGTGTAGGCGCAGGATTGTAGAACTCCACTTTTGTTCTTTTGCAGTAATACAGCTCCAACTGCCACGTCACTGGCGTCAGCTTGGATTACAAAGGGTTCCCCTGGGCAGAGGTGCTTTAGGACCGGTTCAGCAGCAAATAGACTTTTTAAATTTTCAAAAACTGTTTGACAGCTCATAGTCCATGTAAGTGGCTGCCTTGGTGGTGGATTTACTCCTCCTTTGCCTGTTTTGAGTAGTTCTGTAAGGGGTAGGGCAATCTCAGCAAAGGAGGGGCTGAATTGACGATAGAAGTTGGCAAAACCTAAAAAGCTCTGAAGTTGTTTGCAGGTCTTTGGGGGCTGCCACTCAATTATAGTTCTCACTTTGGCTGGATCCATTTCAACGCCTTCGTTGGAAATCTGTAGCCAAGAATTGGGTCTGGTGAAATTCACATTTTGACAATTTGGCATAAAGCTTGGCATTCCATAGTTTCTTTAACACTTCTCTCACCAGCTTTATATGTTCAGTCATATTCATGCTGTATATAAGGATATCATCAAAATACACTAGAACCGTTTTGTACAAGTGATCATGTAGTACCTCATTAATCAACTGCATGAATATGGCTGGGGCCCCCGTTGTCCAAATGGCATGACTGTGAATTGGGGCAGTTGAAGGTGGTTTTCCACTCGTCTCCCTCCTTTATTCTCACCCAGTAATATGCCTCCCTCAGGTCTAATTTAGTGAAAATGCTCCCCTTAGCCAGGTGGCTTAGTAAGTCCTTCAGGAGGGGGAGGGGGTATTTATTTTCCACACTCACCGCGATCAGACCTTTCTAATCCACGCAAAGATGAAGAGACCCATCTTTTTTTCTTTCAATAACACAGGGGGCTCCCACGGTAGATTTCGCCCATTCAGTGAACCTCCTCACTAGGTTTTTGTTCATGTATCACTGCATCTCATCCATTTTAAGGGGGTATATAGCGTACATTCTCGGTTGTGGGAGTTTGGCTCCTGGCACCAGTTCGATAGAGCAGTCATTGGGTCTGTGAAGGGGCAGGGCATTGCATTCTTTTTCACCGAATGCCTCTGCTAGGTCCTGGTATTCATTGGGGATGAGTAGTTCGCCTGGTGGTGGTGAGGCAGCCATGTGTCCTCTCTCATTGGGTGGCCTAAGGTGTCCCGCAACATTGGTTGAATCAGCAGAGGTTTAGGCCCTATAGGTAGTCTCACAGTTCTCATTCCTTTCTCCCACCAGATAAACGGTTTCCATTTGTCCAACCAGGCTAGCCCTAGGATCACAGCCTCAGTCATTTTTGGAGCCATCAAGAAGCAAATAAACTCCCAGTGCTCACCTATTTCTAGGCATAGGGGCTCAGTTAATTGCGTGACAATAGTTCCTCCCATCAGCGAGCCATTGGCTTGCTCAAACCTCACCAGCTTGGAGAGCAGTTTTGCTCATATGCCCAATTTCATGGCAAATGGCAAGCTAATAATGTAACGGGAGCATCCAGAATCGATTAGTACATTAAAGTCCATTTGTGCCCCCGACTTAGGGATTATAAGTTTGGTGGGCAGTGAAAAAGGCGGGATGTGTTGACTCACCATCTGGTCATACTGTCCTTCATCACTGCTGTCAAAGGAGGGTAGAGCGGGGGCAGGTCCACCCGGAGTCCCGGAGTCCTCCTGTGTGGGTGTGTGTGACCTGGGCAATAGGTTCCTACATGACCCAGTTGGATTTCTCTCTCGTTAGCCGCTGGGCAGGTTTCTTTCTTGTCACTGGTTCCAGTCTGCTCTGTTGTTGGGGGTAGGGGACTGGACAGTTTGCTGCTCGATGTCCCTCCTGTCCACACTGGAAACACTTAATTGACAGGCCTGCAGATGGCCTGGGTCTTTCAGCCACCACAGTAGTTGGAGGTTTTCATGGGGGTGATTGCCATTTGGGTTGCTCTGGTTTCGGCTCAGATTCAGGCGGGGGAGGCTTCTTATAGTAGGTGAGCTGAACGTCTAGCTTCACTGCTGCCTGGTACCATTCTTGCAGCTCGTCAGGTACTGCTCGATAGATGCAGGCCTGAGAGAGGTGGTAGTCTAATCCCTCAATGAAGTGATGGATTAGGGATTGCTCAGGCCACCCCTCTATTCGACCTGCTATGTTGCAAAACTCTCGCTTGTACTCCAGGGCAGGCCTGCCACCTTGTTTTATTTTGTGGATTTGTTCTCCTGCTTTGAGGCCAATAGATGGGTCCTCAAATCTTTCTCTCAGCCCTAGCAGGAAGAGGTGGGGGCCCTCCAATTCAGGGGCTTGCTCATTATATAAATTGTTCAGCCATTCGGACGCTTCTCTCTCTAGGCTGGACGCAATCACATCGACCATGGCGCCTGGGTCCGGGTAGAGATAGACCCAGCAGTTCTAATGAGAGTGCACTTGATTGAGGAAGAAAATCAGCTTTTCTGGGTCTCCATCAAAGGTTGCTCTGAAAGGTGGAGCCCCCCACTGCAGCTGTTGTACCCCCAGTTGCTGCTGCATGCCCAGGGGTTTCATGTTCAGGGGCTGTGGCCACGCCCCCTGCTGCTGTAGGCCCCTCAGTTGTTGCTGTATGTTCAGGGGTGGTGACCAATCTCCTTGCTGTGGTTGTTCCCCCACCAGCTGCTGATCTCCTGGCTTATGTATCACCCCAACCTGTTGCAAGGCTTCTATTAGCTATGGCAAGCTCAGAGGCTGTTGACCATCCACCTGCAGGGGATGCCAAATTCCGCATTGCTGCAGAGGCCTCAGACTGGGATTCCCTCTATCTTCAGGGCTGGAGGCCCTGGCAGGGGAAGACAGGGTCTGGAAGGCTGTCTGATCTGCAACAGAGGCTCCTCTCTGCAGGAGTTGATTTCTGCTTCTTACCTCTAGCTTTTCAAATCTTTCCAGTGACTCACTCGATCCTTCAGTGGCAGACGATCTGGTAGCACTCCACCAGTCTGTGTTTGCCTTTGAGGGTGGCAAGGCAATCTCGAGGCATCTGGAGTCTCTGCTAGGCTGGGCCTGGGCTGACGGCCAGATCAGCTCTCCTAGCTGTTTGGGTTCTGCTTTTATCTGCCAAAACTCATCTTCCCACAGCATGCTATCTGTTGCTTCCCTCTCTGGGGTATCAGCAGCTGCCGGGTCATCGTCTTCAAGCAGGTGCTCTTTTTCCATAATGAAATTTCCTCCTAAATCTTTGCCAGCTTCTCTCAAGTCTAGAGACAGTGGCTGGGGTTCAGGACCCCAGGTAGTTTGAAAAGAAGGAAGATCTTGGCATGATGTCATGGTTCCGACTAATGGAACACTTCAAAGAACTTCCAGGTATTGTTTATCCTAAAAAGTCTTTAATCATGTAAATACAGTGTCGGCACAGCATGGAGGGATGCCAAGATCTGAATTCCCCTCCCCTGTACATAACATTCCAGCCTATTCCCCTCCTTTATTTTGCAGTCATAAATCATGTTCTCCAATCAGCCCAGAGGGCAAAGGTTCACTTCCGTTCTGTAGCCCGGGTATTCCTTATCTTAATTACTCCCTACACACATTCTTTCTCTCCCCTCCCAACATCATCTAAGTTAACTCTAAAAATACCAGAGGCTTTGGGAGCTTTGCTCCTGGCTTGATTTCTATCGCGCAGTCCGTGGGTCTGTGGGAGGGGGTAGCTCATCCACCCGCTCCTCACTGAAGACTTCAGTGAGGTCCTTGTACTCCTCAGGTATTTCAGGCAATGCTTTTTCCTCCCCCACTGCTCTTTCTGGAGGTGAACTCTCAGGAACTCCCCGGAGTGGTGATCCTGTTCGATCCCCTTTTGGGAACCTGTGTTCCACTGTCCTCCAGTCTACTCGGAGGTTCCATTTCATTAGCCATGCCAAACCCAGTATTATTGGGAACTCCATGCATGGGGTCACCATGAACATTATAGTCTCCTCGTGATCCCCTGGGTAAGGTAGATTGGTAGTGTGGCTAGAGTGGCTGGCATTCCCCCTGCTATGGACCCATCTAATTGACGAAGGATATTGGTTTCTTCAGCCTCCTCACCAGAATGCACAGGGTTCCCAACAGGGTTGAGCTAATAAGGCAACGCGTGCAGCCAGAGTCTAGTAGGGCTTTAATTTTTACAGCTTCGGGCATGGAGTGGGCTAGGATAGTCACTGTCCGGTTGAGGGCCGTGATGGGTCCACTTACCAGGGGTTCATCTTTGGAGTTGTTGTCTGATGAGTTGGATGCTCCTGCTGTGTAGGCCGGGGTTCCTTTCCCCCATTGGGCAGAGGGGGGAACTTGACAGCCTCGGTGCCCCTCATGGCTGTTTCTTGTGGCTTGAAGCAGCTGGTGGTCTTCTTAGCTGAGGCTTCATGAGCTTGCGTGATGGCTCAGGGGGTGATAGGTTCCACAGCTTCCCTCTGTGATGTCTCTTGAGCAGGTCAATCTCAGCTTCCTCTGCCAGGATGTACCAGTCGTGCAATCAGTGTGGGTCTCCCTGGGGAAGGCAGGCATTGTAGAGGTCATAATTTAGCCCATCCTTAAAATGGCTAAGCAGGATGTCTTCCGGCCAATTAGCTTGCTAGCAATGGCTTGGAACTCCTGGGCGCCTGCCTTGCTTCACCATCTTAATCTTCTAATGGGCCTTCCGGTCTGCCAAGGGGTCATCCAACTGTCGTCTAAGGGAGAACGTGAATTGGTTGAAGTTCTGGAGGTTGGGGGCATTGGAGTCAGGTAGGTCCACCACCCAGTCAGCTGCCACGCTGTCGAGGGCTGCCTGTACGATGCGGATCCAAGCCTTGTCAGTCAGGATGTCTCGGCTGTATTCTTCCATGTAGTTGAGGACTTGGGTTAAGAAGAACCCCAGGCGCCGCAGCTCCCCTCAAAACTTCATGTCCAGTGGCGGGAACTTCCGGATGGATCAATGTCTATGTCGTCGTCTGTGGTGTTGTCCATCCTGATCAGCAGCTACTTCCAATCCCAAAGTGGTGAATCCTGCTTGGGATTTGGGACGGAGAGTGGGGAAATCCTGGCTCCTAAGCTGCAGGGACTTCCAACCACAGAGCTTGCTTGGCTCTGTTCCCAGCCAGCGCCACGTGTGCGCAAAACAACAGCAACAAAATACTGCTATCGAGACTTACCCGCCTGCCTGGCTCCCGGGCCTCGGTAGCAAACCATTTGAAGCAAGCAGCCTCGTCCGCAGAGAGAGGAGAGGAGAGAGTGAGGACGGATGAGCTGAGTTTGTGGCAGGGATAACAAGGGTTCGGGAGAAGCTAGCACGAAAGTTCCGTGTCTTTTGACTTAGCTCACCTTGTCCCCCACTGGTTCTTTGCCCGAACAAGTCAACCTCTTTCTCTCTTTCCTCTGCCCCCCCTCTCCAGATGAGGAGAGAGAGAGAGAAAGAAAGGCAGATGGCGCCAAAGGGGCAGGGAGGGGAGGGAGGCAGGAGGTGGTAAAAGTCGCTGAAAGGTGTCTGGGACCCCACGGACCAGCCCGGGGAGATGCATGGCGAGCTAGGCTGCCTAGGGAACGGCCTGGGGACAGCCCAGGAAGTGATGCCCCCCTGCTGCAGCCTGCCCAGCCCAGGGAGACATATGGCCGGGTGAGTGGCCCAGGGACGGCACAGGAAGCAATGTCCCCCTGCCACCCAGCCCGGCCTAGGGAGACGCGTACCAACTCAGCAGCCCGGGGATGGCCCAGAAAGCAATGCCCCTGCCGCCGCCCCAGCCAGGACTGCCACCTGGCCCGGGCAGACACGTGGTCAGCTCGGCGGCCCGGGGATGGCCCAGGAAGGAATGTCCCCAGCCCGGCGTGGGGAGACGTGTGGCTGGCTTGGCGACCTGGGGACGGCCTAGGGAGCGATGCCCCCACCGCCACCCCCCCAGCCGGGACTGCTGCTCAGCCCGGACCAAGGAGATGCGTGGCCAGCTCAGCTGCCCAAGGACGGCCCAGGAAGCAATGCCCTCCTGCCACCGCCCCAGCCTGGACTGCTGCCCGGCCCGGCCTGGAAAGATGCATAGCCGGCTCAGTGGCCAGGGGACAGCCCAGGGAGAGATGCCGCTGCCGCCTCAGCCAGGACTTCCGCCTGGCACGGGCAGACACATGGTCGGCTCGACGGCGCAGGAAGTGATGTTTCTGCCACCCCAGCCGGGACTGAAGCCTGGGGAGGGCAGCAGGAGGAAGAAGGGGGGAGGGGGAGGGGAGGCTCCGGAGCCGCAGGAGATGGCTCAAAGAGCCGCATGCGGCTCCGGAGCCGCGGGTTGCCGACCCGTGCTCTAGGGCATGGAGAAAACAATTAATTTTCCATTTTTCAAATTTGATGACTGTCTTAGTGACTGAATTTGCTATAATTTTATTATTGTAATTATGATTATGATATAGTTACCTATGTAATTATGATTACGATATAAATAAAATTTTATTATAATATAATTATAATTCATAATTTTCTGCTAGCAATTATGTTATGCTATGTACTAACTTCTCTGACAAAGTGCAAATCCTAGAACATGATTAAGTGTCTGTTTTTCAATTTTGATGTCTCTCTCGAAAGTGAAGCTTAGTGGCTGAATTTGCTATAATTATAATATAATTATGCTATAATTAATTATATATTATAATTATAAATTATAATATTGTAATTATACTTAAGTATGATGCTATAATTATATTATTATAGATATATAATTAATTATGGTTATTAAATAATTATTACAGCCATTATAATTAATTATAATTATACTACAATTACAATTATAATTATAGTGAATTCAGGCATCAAGCTTCACTTTTGAGAGAGACTGAATTTGAAACACAAACACTTAATTATATTCTCCCTAGCCTGGAGATGCAGGAAAATAAGGGTTTTTTCAGGCTTCGATCTTTGTCTGAGGAGTTAATACAAAGCAGAGAAAAATATTTTCTATAGGTATCAACTATAGAAATTTTTATACTTCAGATTGAAAAAGATAGCTACAAACTTTGCTGTGTTTATTTCAACAACAGAAGAATACCAGATACTTCTGTTTAAAAAAATCTGTAGAAATAATTGTGAAAACAAAAGCAGATTACAAAACAGATTTTTCTGTTTATTTTTCATCATAGAACTATATTACAACATTTTATCCTACAGTTCTTGAATATTCTAACGCTGTATTTGGTAACTAATTTTAAATATTTCTGCTTCAAAGTGTTTTGCGGTTTATATATATATTTACAGGTTGCGCCTGCTTTCATCACAACCTTGTTGTCATATAGCTGCTCTGAATATTTGTTTCTTCCTTTATGATGCTGATGTCCTGCTCATTGTTTAGCAAATCATTTTCTCTGGGGAAATCTGAAGCCTGCCCCTTGGTGGTCCTCCAGTCAAAAGGAGCAGCTTTCTTATTCAGCATGGAGTCCAACATCTTCTTTCTACCTTGCTTATTATTGGGAACTGTGCACTTTGTACTGAAATCATGTTTGTTTAGCTTACAGTTCACAGCCAATGATTTATTTCCTACTTCAATTACTTTCTTATGTTCTGCTTTTTGATGGGAAATTTCTTCAGAAATTGAATAAATTTTTTTTGTACAGTGCTCAGTAAAATTATTTAATTGTCTATGAAATAACCTAAACTTTTTTACATCAGCTATAAAGTTTACTTTCTTTTGTTTTTCCTTTGTGGACTCAGTTAACCTCATTGCTGACCCATTGCTTTGGTTGTGTGCTTCAGAGACTCTTGCCACTACTCTTGGATGAATCATTGTAGTTATTTCGAAAAGACTGAGATTTTTCTTCATAATTTTTTCATTTCCTCCACTTTCACTTTCTTCATCAGATTCTGTCAAGGAGGAGGAGCCTTCTGTGCTAGTTTTAGAGTGTTGTACATTAGTCAGTTTGTTTCCTTTTAAAAGACCCAATACTTCAAAGCGAAAACTGGAAATATCTTGCTTTAATTCCTGAAGAAGTAAAAGAAAATAAATGATTCATGCAACTTAAAAAAACTATATTAGAAAATGAGTTATTTTAAAATATTGATTAAAGATTTATTAATATTATTAATTAATAATTTTATTTTTGAACTATGTACTATGTAAAGGCATAAATAGGCTTCCGTTGAGTTTACCTCTAATCTTAAATTCACCTAGTGCCAATAGAAATATTTATCCTAACCCTATCCACACCATTGTCTTCCAATGGTCATGTAAAACTACCATTACTCATAAAAATTAAGGAGGAAGACAGCAATAGAAAGGTTTTGTGCTACCTGAGGTTGGCCATCCTTCAAGGAAGGACTAAAAGAGTACCTTCCCTATTTGATCTTGTTGGATGGGCTGGAACCACTAGGACAAAAGGGGGCTATGATGACACTCAGCGGTCAGGATGGGTGGGCATGAATGGGTGGGTTTGGATGGGTCTTGACTGAGTGGGTGTTGCTGGGTGGATGCAAAGGAGTGAGTGCGGTTGGGTTGATATGGATGACTCAGTGTGGATGACTCTGTGACCAGATGGGCATGGCTGGGTGAGGGTAGGCAGATGGGCATGCCTGGGTGGCTGCAAATAGCTGGGCATGGTCAGGTCAGTATGGAACGTGTCTCCCTGGCCAACTGGAAGTGGGGACATGATGCCCCACCAACTCCTCACCTCCCTGAACTGCTGGCAGCCAAGTGTGTCTCCTGGAGCTTGCACTGGAACCTGGCGGTGGTCAATCCACTGTCTCCTCCAGAAAAACTTCCTTTCAGATGGGGGGAGGGAGAATTTGAAAGAGTTCAAATGTCCAGTTGCATTAAAAGCTCTGCAGTGATGCCGGAACACTTATAACCTTTCTTGGAATCAAGCAAAAAAAGGGGGGATGGACACGTTCCCCAACCCAGGGCCAAGAGAAGATTCAGTTTGCTCCACTGTCCCCCCCCTTCTGAGAATTACAACTTTGCGTTGCTGCTGTGAGTCATCCCATTCTGGTGCTAGAAACCCCCTTAACAATAGTTTTCTGATATGGGGAGAGAGACCCCACCCCTTCTCTTTCCTCCTAACTCAAATCCACCATGACCCATTGATTTCTGTGGAATTTCATCCTACTTGGAAAAATCCTCACAACTGCTCCCTGGCTCACTGGCTGCCAGCACACCCAGAGTGGTACACTCACAGGGGAGAGCTGAGAGGCACTGTTTGCAGGGAGGGACCTTTGTCAAGCTGGGTATACCAGGAGCTGTGGGTGTGCAATTCTGGGTGTGTTGGCAGCCAGTGAGCAGCTGTGAGGAAGGGAAGGAGGGTTGGAGGGAGAAAAGGGGAAGCAAGAAGGCAGGACTCCTGTCAGACACCAGGGAGACACTGCCCCATTGGAAAGCTATCCCTCACCCCACAATTAAGAAAAAAAGCTAGGCAGGAAGTGGAGGACTTCAACTGGCGATGGGAAATTTGTGGAGTGGAATGAGTCCCAGGTACGGTTGTAATTGCACTGGCATCACCGCAGAGCTATTAATGCAGCTGGAGATTTGTGCTCTTTCAAACTCTGCCCCCCCCCCCATGATCTGAAAGGAAGTTTCTCTGGGGGAGGTGGCGGATTGACCATCAGGCTCCAGCGTGGGCTTTGGGAGGCATGCATTTGGCTGCTGCTAGTTTGGGGAGGCAAGCAGCTGATGGGACATTGAGTTGTCCCAATATCCCATTGGCCAGGGTGATTTGTTTCATGTCAATCTGGCTACACCCAGCCATCTGCACCCACCTGCTCATGCCCACCCATCCATGCCCATATGGTTGTGCCAAGTCATCTGTGCCAAGTCATCCATGTCGACCCAGCCATGCCCACTCCTCCATGGTCACCCATCCTCACCCACCTGGTCATGTCAAATAAAATGAATTATCTATCTATCTATCTATCTATCTATCTATCTATCTATCTATCTATCTATCTATCTATCTATCTATCTATCTATCTATCTATCATCTCTCTCTCTTGCTCTATCAATATCAATATCAATGTGACAGATTTTATCTTCCTGGGCTCCAAGATCATCACAGATGGGGACTGCAGCCAAGAAATTAAAAGACGTTTGCTCCTGGGGAGGAAAGCTATAGCAAATCTAGACAGCATACTAAAAAGCAGAGAACATCACCCTGCCAACAAAAGTATGTATAGTCAAGGCCATTATTTTCCCAGTTGCAATGTATGGCTGTGAAAGTTGGACCATAAGAAAGGCTGAGAAAGAATTGAGGCCTTTGAACTATGGTGCTGGAGAAGACTCCTGCAAGTCCCCTGGACTGTAAAGAGATCAAACCGGTCAGTCCTAGAGGAGATCAACCTTGACTGCATTTTAGAAGGCCAGATCCTAAAGTTGAAACTCAAGTACTTTGGCCACCTAATGAGAAGGAAGGACTCACTGGAGAAGAGCCTAATGCAGGGAAAGATTGATGGCAATAGAAAAATGGGACAACAGAGAATGAGGTGGCTGGATGGAGTCACTGAAGCAGTAGGCGTGAACTTAAATGGTCTCCAGAAGATGGTAGAGGACAGGAAGTCCTGGAGGAATGTTGTACATGGGATCGTGATGGGTCAGACATGACTTCGCAACTAACAACAACACTCTTTCTATCTGTGTAAAGACCTGCCTCAATCAGTCCTCCCAAGAAAGCAAAACTCTTGAAATGAACCTCATTTCAAAAGGAACTTTTATTGGGAGATGTTGAACAGCATTCTGCAGCCCGGTGCCCCTCCTTGAAGCAAACTGTTGAGCATGGAGTTGCGGTGGGGAGTCTCACTGCCTCTCATTTCCCCCTGGGGGGGGGTGAGCATCTCCAGGTTCGCCCCAGGCATCGCTGGCTTTGGGCTTGGTTGATCTCGGCTTCCTCAGACAGGACACACCAATTGTTGAGGCAGTTTGGGTCTCCCCTGGCAATGCATGCATGGTACACATCATTGTTCAGCCTGTCTTTGAAATGACCCAGTAGGTCTTCCGGCCAGTTGAGATGGCACACCAGGTCTCTAAACTCCTCTGTATACTCAGCCACCCGATGACGATCTTGCTTCATGGTTTTAATGCATTTTCTGGCCTTCCTGTCAGCTAAGGGAAGCCATGAATTTAGTTGAAGTTTTGGAGCTCGGGGGCATCAGCATTATGCAGGTCACTATCCATCAAGCCATCACTCCCTCCAGGGCCATGGTCACGACTCTCATCCATCCGTGGTCGCTAGGGATGTCTCGACTGTATTCCTCCATATAGCTCAGGACATGGGCTAGGAAAAACCCCAATTGCTCAGATGCACCATCATATTTCACTCCCAAGAGCGGGACCTGTCGGCCGGCCTGGTGGATTCTCCTTCGTCTGGCTCAGCACCCGTCTCCCCCAACTAGGGTGACCTGCAGTGGGGTGGCTGCTGCAGCTATAGCCTCCATAGCCTCTGCTGCATTGGTAGAAGGACCCGGGTTCGCTAACTCACCCTCCTGGCATTCCTCCTCTGCCATCCCTGGCACCATTGAGCCCTGGTGAGGAAGCTTTTGGATCAAGCGGGTCTCTCGTTGTCCTCACTGAGGTTGAGCGACTTTTCCATCTCTTGCTTCCACCCCCATTGGTGTCTGCCACACTTAAGGGTCACCTTCCTGGCTTTTGCCTCCCATTCTTCCTTCCTTCTTTTTTTTTTTAGAAAAAATTTCCGTTGGTTTTTAAAACAAAGTGCTCAAGACACACTGTGGTGTTAGGGTAGTCAAACATCCAAAGACAAAATATATATACATAATTCAACCAATACATCTAGTATTCCCTCTTTTTCCCTTAGGTAACATAATTTATTTAAAATAGTCCAATTCTAGCTTAAATTTATTCAACCTATACCTGTTTTTAAAGCTTTAGAAATTTACACTACCATAATCAAATTAACTTTAAGTACAAACATTATCAATTCGGGTAGCCCTTCCAAATATATTCTAGTTCCTTAATTTTATCATAAGTCTTACTTAATTCTTCTTCCACTAATGTCCCTTAATTAAAATAAAATATTAATCTATCCTATACATAACTAATCCATCAATTAATCAATCTCTTTAATCTGACAGAAGAAAATCAGACCTTAAGTCATTTCAATCCATTAAACAGAATTCAAATTACATCCAATTAATTGTTATAACTAATAATATCCGTGTTATCAAACAAACAAATCATCTTATTAGATTAACTCAACATGCATAATAATTTTCTTACAAGTAACCCTATCGTCCTAAAAAAGAAAAAAGAACACTTAATCAATTTAATATATATTCCATTAATCACCCCTTTTTCTTACTTCTAACTCACAATCTTAATCAAATCAACCCATAATTCTAGATTATCTTTATTACCTAAAATATCTCCTTTTTAAGCTAAAATATTGATCTATCCTAGTCATATCTAATCTATCAGTCAATCTCTTTAAGCTGACAAGATAGTATCAAACCTTAAATTATTTCAATTCATTGAACATCAAACAAGTAAATCATCTTATTAGAAATAGTAATTTTCATATAGATAAACCTTATATATCTTCTATTAGTCGCCCGTTTCTCTTACATCTAACTCATAATCTTAGTCCTTAAATCAATCCATAGTTCTAGGTTGCCTTTAATCCAGTACATAAAACTTTAACTTTCACTTTTTTTCAGTCTTATTCTGGGTTTCTTCTTATGCCAAGTAGGTTTCCATAGCAGAGCTTCCCTTCCAGCTGATAAGTCTCTCTTTATTGCTTGTAGTATCATTTGGATCAGTGAAAACCATCTTGGCCTCTGCATTGGCCTCTGATTCTCTTAACCATAACGTCTTGTTGCTTTAACATTTCAAGTCTCAATCTTTGCTTTTCCTGGTCCTCAACACCATAAGTGAATTGCTTATAAGGCAATTTCTCTTTATTCTCAGTTAAGTCCTCTTTTTGTGTAATCTGTTTTATAGAAGAATCAGATGTAGTCTGAAAGTCAATTTTGAAGTTTGAAGAAGAGATTCTGGCTCTTAAAATCTGTAGTAAACTCTTTCATTGTAGCGCATATTTCTTCTTTAGTGTCATAGATCTTTTCCAGAATAAGTCTACAATTTAAATGTGAGTGCAACTCCATTTTAAAAATTGTTCAGCTGCATCAAATTATCTTTCTCTTGAAGAACAGTTTGAAGGCCAAAACCATCTCCTTTCCAAATAGACAACAATTACAATATTAGCTTTTAACCAGTAGATGTCTTCAGTGAGCTAAGAAATCTTTTTCAAAAGTCATTTTTTTTTCTTTCCCTTTTTTCTATTTTTTCAAGAAAAGGTGGAGGAAGAAATACTAAAAAAAAAAAAGGCACAACAGCATAGACTGATAGTAGAATTCTTAGGAAAATTTTTTTTTCCAGTACCCCAAAACATATTTAAAAAACCCCATAGTCTTTAAAATTTTGTTTTATTCTTTTGTTCACCTTTCTTCCCAAACATGTAGAAGCTGCTTTTCCAAGCGAGGGAAATAATTCCAACAGGGCTCTTACAGGCAAAAAAAGCAAAAAAGCATAAAGAGAGGAACAAAAAAAAAGATCTCACCCGGATTCACCATGGTGGGTTTTCAAGCTTAGCTGTTCTTTGACTTGCGGTTTCTAGCGGCTAAGTGATCGGCCATTTTACTAGCCGATCTTCTTCTCCGTCGGCCCTCAGAGTTGGCCCAGACAGCTGGAGGAGCCACCGCTCCTCCACAGCCAAGCGAAGCCTCTTTGACAGAAGTTGTACCCTCCAGGGCAACTTTAGACCCGCATAAGGGTCTATCGGCGGAGGGAGACTAGCCGACAAGGAGACAAGTCTGTTTGTGTGACTAGGAACGCCGCAACCCGGAACTGGAAGTCCCCCATTCTGCCTTCCTTCTGATGCCAATCGACCATCTTGGCTTCTCCCGACTCTCTCTGGTCATGGCTTCGTTGGAAAAGCTGGAGCAATCCAAGCTGCTCCCGCTCAGGCCAGCCATGGGGGGAGCTTCCCCACAAAGGTTGCCTTCTCCTCTCTCACCACTGTGGTTCGACATCTTTTGCACAGTCCCCATGGTAGGGTTCTCTCTCTGGGTTGACCACTCTGCAGATCCTGCCTAATGTAAGAACCTACCTCAATCAGCCCTCCTAAGAAAGCAGAACTCTTGAAATGAACCTCATTTCAAAAGGAACTTTTATTGAGAGATGTTGACAGCAGGAATAGAAGGCAGGATCTGAGGGTTTCCCACGAATCAATAGGTCAAAAGAATCAATAGTAACCTCACCCCAACTGTCCATCTAGACCGAGGTCTTCAAACGTGGCCCTTTTATGACTTATGGAGTTCAACTCCAGAAGGCTTAAACACTCCTTTGTGCAACTGGATTCTTGATTTTCTTACCAACAGGCACCAATATGTATGAGTTGGAACAAATACCTCTAATACCATTTTTTTGAGCACAGGTTCTCCTCAGGGTTGGGTCTTAAATCTGCTGCTGTTCACCCTGTTGACCCATGACTGTTGTGCTAGGTTTGCCACCAACCATATTGTGAAGTTTGCAGATATAGTGGGCCTTATTCAGGATGACAAGGTGGAAACTTACCACAAGGAGGTTGAAGGGTTGGTGAACTGGTGTAAGGAAAACAGCCTAGTTTTAAATACCGGAAAAACCAAAGAGATCATTGTTGATTTCAGAAAAGGCAGGCACAGCCACACTTCTCTGTGCATAAATGATTCACCTATGGAGATGGTTACCAGCATCAAATTCCTGGGTAGCTAATGAGTAGGCTGACTTGGTCACTCAACAGTGAGAAACTGGTGAAGCGGGCACAGCACCACCTGCATTTTCTGCGCCGCATTAGAAAAGCACATCTTCCTTTCCCTGTCCTGACTGCTTTCTACAGGGGGACAATTGAGAGCATCCTGTCACACAGCATCACAATCTGGTTTGGAGGCATCACTGCTTCAAACAGGAAGGCAGTGCAGAGAGTGGTGAGAATGGCCGAAAAGATCATTGGCAGTTCCCTCCCTCCCATCCAGGACATACCATAGAAGCGCTGCTTGAGTAGGGTCCATAAGATTATCTGGCACACTGTAAGGACCCACCCCACTTTGCATCTTAAGAAGACAGAACTCTTGGAATAATTCTTCCAACAGGAATCCTTTATTAAGAGAAAATGGTTGCAGGCGTTCTAGACAGGACTTGGGGTCCAAGCTCTCCCATTCGAGGTTTTAAGGGGTTCCCCAGTAGTCACCCAATCACCCCCCTCTTCCAGTGACAGTTTCAGGCATCACAATCCCACCCCTTTTTTCCTGGATGGAGACTTCAGATAAACTACATGAAAGGTAAAGAGATCCACCTGAAAGAAAGGTAAAGAGATCCACCTGAAAGAAAACAAAACAGGTATAAAAGTTAGTCAGGCTTGTTAGGACACTCTGTGTGAAACTTCTTCAATAGCTTCGGGGCTCTGACATGACGTTAATGGACCCACTCGTTTTGTGAGGCAGGGAGGAGTTTCCAGGCAACTAGGTACTGAGTTGCTCCATGATATCTCCTAGAGTCAAGGATTTCCTTTATTTCGAAGTGTTGTTTGCCCTCCACCATGATTGGAGGTGGTGGGGGGGGATTTTTGGCCGTAGAGGTGACTGATGCTCTCTTTTCAGCAAGCTGCAATGAAAAATTGGGTGTATTTGCCTGAGATTTTTGGGTAATTCTAATTCTACTGTTACTGGATTTATGATTCTTTTAATTGGAAAAGGTCCTATATATTTTGGTCCAAGTTTTTTACAGGGCTGTAGGGACTTTAGGTATTTTGTAGATAAGTACACCATTTCTCCTATAATGAATGGTGTAGGCTCAACCCTTTTTTTATCGGCTTGTGCTTTGTATGCCTGCCTAGCTTCATCTAGTGCTTTTCTAACTATTGGCCAGGTGTTTTGTAGTTTTTCCATCCATTCTTTCAGTGAAGGGATCGTTGGTTCGTTTGGGGTTAATTCTGGCATGGGGTTGAAACTTTGACCGGTGGCTATTTGAAAAGGAGTGTAACCTGTGCTGGAGTGGACTGCATTATTGTAGGCAACTTCTGCAAAAGGGAGCAAGTCCGCCCACTCGGTCTGCTGGAAACTAAGAAAACATCTTAAATATTGCTTAAGTACGGAGTTCATTTTTTCAGCCCCCCCATTTCCTTGTAGGTGGTGGCTAGATGTCAGTCCCTGAGTGGTTCCTAAGAGGGATAAAAATTCCTTCCAAAATGCAGACGTAAATTGCACCCCCCTGTCAGAGATGATGCGTTGGGGTGCCCCATGCAATCTGTAAATGTGCTGGATGAAAAGTTTTGCTAAGGCTTTTGCAGTGAGAATCTTTTGGCAACGGATAAAGTGCACCTGTTTGGAAAACAAGTCCGTCACCATCCAGACCACAGTATTCCCATTGCTTTCTGGCAATTCCACTATAAAATCCATAGCTATTTCTCTCCAGGGGGCTGAGGGACTTCCCACTGTTTGCAATAGTCCTGGCGATTTCCCTTGCAATCTCTTTGCAGTGGCACATTTTGGACAACTGGCCACATAACTTTCTATGTCCTTTTTCATGGATGGCCACCAAAATTGCTGTTTAATTAAATGTAAAGTTTTTACAAATCCAAAATGCCCTGCTGATTTTGTGTCATGGCAAAGCTGCATGAAAGTGACTCTTTGGGTTGTTGGTAAATATAACTTTTCCCCTACCCAAGGCAACCCGTCTCTCATTGTGCACACATTTTTGTTTTTTCTGGAACCATTCATCTGTCTCCAACTTTTTCTGAATTCAATTCCAGTTTAGCTGTCCAGTTGCGGTTTTAATTTGGCTTGGGTTCTTGGGTTCTTGTGGTTAATGGTGCTGCCAGTTGTGACTCTGCCATTATTGGTCTAGAGTCTGTGGTTTGTGCGCTGTTATATTGAGGCATGCGAGTTCTTTCTCCCTGGTAAATGTTTGAGCTTAAATTGGAACTGGTGAAAATGCTGGGACCAGTGGGCTTGTTTGGGATTGAGTTTCCTGGACGTTTTCAGGGCTTCCAAATTTTTGTGATCAGTCCACACCTGGAAGGCGATTTTGTTACCTTCCAGGAACTGTCGCCACGTGAGTAATGCCCAACGTATCCCATAAGCCTCCTTCTCCCATACGGGCCAGTGCTGTTCTGTTTCCGTGAGTTTCTTGGATGTATATGCACAGGGTTGCAATACTCCATCATCATTTTCTTGTAATAGAACAGCCCCCACTGCCACATCACTTGCATCTGCCTGTATTACGAAGGGCTTGTCCATGTCTGGGTGCCTTAGTACTGGTTCGGCAGAAAAAAGTCTCTTTAGTCTCTCAAACGCTGCTTGGCACTCCATTGTCCATGTTAGTGGCTGGCTAGGTTTTACTGAGGATGCTCCCTTCATTTTTAGTAAGTTAGTGAGGGGCAAGGCTATCTGGGCAAATGAGGGGATGAATTGGCGGTAAAAGTTTGCAAAGCCCAGGAAACTTTGTAGTTGCTTTCTTGTGCGGGGTGGTGCCCAATCTAATACTGCTTTGACCTTCTCTGGGTCCATTTCAATGCCCTGGTGGGATATGCGATAACCTAGGTAGTCTATCCTTTCCTGGTGGAATTCGCATTTTGAGAGTTTGGCATATAGGGGGGTGGCTCGCAAACTTCTTTAAAACCGCTCTGACAAGGTTGACATGTTCCTCTTTTGTTTCGGTGAAGATAAGAATGTCGTCCAAGTAAACAAGGACCCCCTTAAACAGGTGCTCCCTTAGAACATCATTGATTAATTGCATAAAGACTGCAGGGCCCCCTTGTAATCCAAATGGCAAGACTTTGAATTGATAGCACCCCATGGGGCAGTTAAATGCAGTCTTCCATTCGTCCCCTTCCTTAATTCTCACGCGATAGTAAGCTTCCCTTAGGTCTAGTTTAGAAAAAATTTTCCCTTTCGATAGGTGTGACAGCATGTCTTTCATGAGGGGTAGAGGGTATAGGTTGCTTTCACTGATTGTATTCAGGGCCCTATAATCCACGCATAAACGTAAAGAGCCATCCTTCTTCTCTCTAAAAAGGACCGGGGCAGCCACTTTAGGCTTGGCTGGCTCAATGAAACCTCTCTCCAGGTTTTTTTTTATAAATCTTTCCATTTCCTCCTTCTCCTTTGGGCTCATGGAGTATAATCTGGGCTTCGGGAGTTTTGCCCCAGGCTTGAATTCAATGGCATAGTCTGTGGGTCGGTGGGGGGGGGAACTCATTCGCCCTCTCCTCACTGAAAACATCAGCAAGGTCTCTATATTCCTCTGGTATTTCTGTTAATCTTTTTTCCTCTCCTATGGATGCTTTTTCTATTCTTGATTCTGGTAGCCTCCCTTGGGGTTTGAAGTCCATAGGGTCCCCCTTCAGGAATTTGATTTCTGTCGTCCTCCAATTTACCCAGGGGTTCCATTTTTTCAACCATTCCATCCCTAGAATCATTGGGCATTCCATGCCTGGGGTCACCACAAACGTTATGTCCTCCTCATGTTTGCCCGGGGAGAGGTGTATTGGTAGAGTGGCTAGGGTAGCTGGCACTCCCCCTGCTATGGATCCATCTAACTGGCCAAATGAGATTGGTTGTTCCAGTCTCCTCGATGGGATGCCCAGATGCCCCGCTAGTGTTGGGCTAATAAGGCAGCGGGTGCAGCCAGAGTCTATTAAGGCTTTCACCTTCACAGCTTCGGGCATGGGGGGAATTAATATAGTCACTGTCTTGAGGATGGGTGTGATGTGTCCACTTACCAGGGGTTCGCCCTCCGAGCTGTCATCTGAGGCATCCACCGGCCCTGTGGTGTAGGCTGGAGTTCTTTCCCCTTGGTGAGTAAAAGTGGGGGTTTCTGCAATTTCCATCATTCTCATGGCAGAAACTGCCATGGCTTAGCTGAAGACTTTCTGGATTTGTTGATTGGGGATCTGTCTGGGTTGTGCTGGGGGGCTTTGGAGTGGCATTCTACAGCTCGATGCCCTTCTCTTCCACACTTGAAACACCCCATTTGCTTCTTGGCTGTAGCCAATGATTTCACCGGTTCGTGTGTCAGCTCAGGTGGGGGGTGGTTCCATTGTTTTCCTCGGCGGTGTCTTTTCAATATGTCGATCTCTGCTTCCTCTGCCAAGATGTACCATTCCTCAAGTTGGTGTGGGGCAGGCAAGCGTCATATAGATCATAATTTAGTCCATCTTTGAAATAGCTAAGGAGGATGTCTTCTGGCCAATTCAGTTTGCTGGCAATGGCCCGGAATTCTTGTGTATATTCAGCCACCGGGCGTTTGCCTTGCCTCATCGTTTTTATCCTTTCACGGGCTTTGCGATCAGGCAGGGGGTCTTCAAATCGTCTTCTCAGAGAGTACATGAAGCGGTTGAAGTTACTGAGTTCTGGGGCATTGGAGTCATGCAAGTTCACCACCCAATCTGCAGCCGGTCCATCCAGGGCAGATTGCACAATCCGGATGTGGGCTTTGTCGCTGGGGATGTCCTGCCCGTATTCCTCCATGTAGCTGAGGACTTGGGTTAGGAAAAACCCCAAGCGTGTTGGCTCCCCTTTGAATTTCACTTCCAATGGCGGACGTGTTGGAATGGATCAATGCCTCCATTGTTGGTGGTAGTGTCTTCCATCCAGATTGCCATCTGTGGTCCAGTCGGGGGTGGGGACTACTGGATCAGTAGATGTCCCCGGGGTTGCAGGTTCCACTTCCCCCTCGGTGTCTCTCCCTTTGCGGCTCCAGGATTTGGGGCGGCCGTAGGGCTCAGGATTCTCCTCTCTTAGGGAGCTGAGAGTTCTCTTCATCAGGTCAATAGTTTTCTCTAGGATCCAGTCTGAGTACGGTGCCCAGCTTTCTCCCTCTTCACTTGCGGGCAGGGATTTCTCCATCTCCTGCTTCCATTCTGGTTGCTTGGTCCCCCGTCTCAGGGTCACCTTTCTTGATTCCTTTCCCCACTCACTTTTCTTTCCAACGCCCATTGACCAGCGAGGCTTGTGGTCCCGTGTCTCCACCACTTCTTCTCCTGAGGAATCTGACCTCTCGGATCCCAACATCTGGCAAGGTTCCAATTTGGTCAGCGGCTCTCTTTCCAGGGAGTTTTCCCCCTTTCTTGCTCCATTGTCTGACATGGTAATTTTTTGCAAAATCCCCTGGCAAGGGTCTCCCTTCCAGGTGGATTAATTTTGCAAGTCCTGTCTAATGTAAGGACCCACCCCACTTTGCATCTTAAGAAGACAGAACTCTTGGAATAATTCTTCCAACAGGAATCCTTTATTAAGAGAAAATGGTTGCAGGCGTTCTAGACAGGACTTGGGGTCCAAGCTCTCCCATTCGAGGTTTTAAGGGGTTCCCCAGTAGTCCCACCCAATCACCCCCCTCTTCCAGTGACAGTTTCAGGCATCACAATCCCACCCCTTTTTTCCTTTCTGCCGGCTGGATGGAGACTTCAGATAAACTACATGAAAGGTAAATAGCCTCCTTTGTTATGATAAGGCCTTTTGGTGCTAACCACATTCAATCCCTTTGAAGTTGTACCGAAGGAAGTGAGGGCCATAAAGCCCCTTTGTTCACCCCCTTCTCTTTCTTTATGACAGAATCCAGAGAGGGCAGAAATGGGGTTTTCTATAATTGATAACTGGAGATGAAGTATAATTGGATTGACCTGTTTTCCTTGTTACCTTCTGGGAGGAGGCTTTGTGGTATCTGAAGCAGAACATCCAGATTCAGCCAGAGTTTCATTCCATACAGCATTAACCTTGCAAACTCTCAAATTTCCTCCTTCCTTTATATATTCAATTTCCTCCTTCCTTTATATATTCAAGATGGACAATATTTAATATTTATTTGCTACGTATATGTAGGGATGTGGGCCTATACATATGTTGTTCAAGTATGTTTAGGTGTGTGTCATGTATGTGTTTCACTTTGTGAGCGGGCAACTAAATTTCATTTTTGATGTGTGCCATTGTGCCCACAGTATAACAATAAGAATAAAGGTTATCTTATCTTATCTTATCTTATCTTATCTTATCTTAATTCCTCATCCAGTCATGCTGGCTGAGGAATTTTGGGAGTTGAAATCCACAAGCCATAAAAGGGCCAAGTTTGAAGACCCCTGATCTGGATGGTTCAAACAAGCCTATCTGCAGTGTGAAGATGCTGTGGGAATGGGGCGATAAGGCGCTGCTTCCAAGGCTCTTAGATCTCTCTCTGCCACTTCTTCTGCACTTGGAGATAAGGCAGATGGCCAGAGGCACATTCCATTCTCACCCCATGGAGAAACATCAAAGAGGATAGAGCAAGGAACAGAGCAAAAAGAAATACACATTAGCAGCCCAAAGCTTCCCCCTCCCTCCCAGGACAATGGCAGAATCTGAAAAGAACAAGAAACTCCATGTCTATAGAAGGATAGGGTTCTGACAATCTATATCTATTTATATATCTATATAGAATATAGTCTCTAGTATACAAAAACATACTTATTAAACATATAAAATCATGTCTATAATAGAACCAAAGAATAGCCATGTTTATCCTATTCATGAACCCTTCAGGAAACTCACGTTGCTGAAATGCATGGCATGATAAGATATGGAGTGGATGTGTGTGTGTGTGTGTGTGTGTGTGTTAGCAACAGATAATGGCTGGTACATGGAGTGGGTGTATGGAATATGATGTGCTGCACTTTTCAAGAAATAATAGAACAAGGAAAGGAATTACACGAACCATCTGAAACATTTCTGACATGTCATGAATTTAGACTTGGAATAAATAAGTTGGATATAAAAGGAGAAATAAAATGCAATGGACTTTGGAAGCATCAGACCTCCATGCGGAGTGGGGGACACCCTAAAGTCTAATTCCCAGCCCACTCTAACACAGCCTGGCCAACTGTTGTTGAGTGTTTGTAAGTATTGATTGTGTGAATGAGTAGCCTAGTTGGGCAGCAATACTTACAGTAACTTGAGTAACCTTGTTGGACACAGTTATTTGAATGCGGGGGTGGTGGCGCAATCCTCACATCGGGGCAGCATTGTTGTGGGCTGTGGAGCAATCTTCATGTGGGGGCAGCAGCGTGATACTTGCACCAGGGTGGCATTGCTATGGGCCGTGGTGCGATCCTCACGCTGGTAGCATTGCCGCGAGCTTGGCAGCGGCACCACAAGCCTCACACAGGCGCCGCTGTTGCTAAGAGCCTTACACACATGCTCACAGCCCCGTTTGTGTGGTGCGCAGCCTGTTTTTACACACACATGCATGTGTGGCCACATTCACATTTGTGCATTTGCACATAAGGTGCCTGCCCCTTCCTCTCCCATCGGGCCATCAATCCAAAAAAGTTGGAGACCCCTGATCAGTGGTGGAATTCAAATATGTGAACAACCAGTTCTCTGTGTAGATGCTGCTTCCAGAAGTCTATTCTGGGCCTGGACAACAAAATATTAGCTACCAGTTCTGCTGAACTGGTGTGAACTGGCTGAATCCCACCACTGCCCCTGATGTAAGGTTTCAATTAGTGCCTTGAATTGTATAACGGTGTCCAGATTTAGTATAAGTGGATATGACAAATTAAATTTATCCCATATACATCTTTAACTTCAGAACGATGTACTATATATTTTTACTGTAGAGCTTGTGATTCATTGTTATTAAAGCAGTTACCTTAAAATTCTCTTCTGTTAGTCCCTCTTCAGTTTTAGCATCTCTTATCATTGCTGCCACATATCTCTTAACCAAATTCCTCATCACCTCCTGAAATATAAGAACAAGGTTGTTGATTAATATCTGATGAGCAAAATAGTTGTTCTGAAAAGTCTAAATGATGAACTTCTGTGGCCAATTGTATCATCTTTATCATGCTGGCAAGGGAATTTCTATTGCCTCCTTGCTGTCTTCCATGTTCTAAAGATTGGGACATAGCTACTGAATTATGATAAGTAGAACTGACTGCAATTTTATTACCATGTGCTGAAAATGCTCTTGTAGAAATTAAAAGACAAAGTACTCCCCAATCTGCTTTATCATAGTGAATAATAGATAAATTGCTGTCTCTCCTTATGATTTTAATTTTAGTCATACTAGGTTGTGATTTATGCTATATTCACAAAGCAGTGACAATATGTACTTGAGAAATACATGTGTATGAAAGATTTTTCAAGTCCTTTGTTTTACTTTATACTGCTTTTTATACAAAATTTTATTGAATATACAAATAAAAAACATAAAAGACACATTAAACATAATACAATTAAAGACAAAAAAGACACATTGGACATGATACAACTTCCCTGTTTAAATGACATTGTAAGGACCCACCCCACTTTGCATCTTAAGAACACAGAACTCTTGGAATATTTCTTCCAACAGGCATCCTTTATTAAGAGAAAATGGTTGCAGGCATTCTAGACAGGACCTGGGGCCCAAGCCCTACGGTTCAAGGTTTTAAGGGGTCCCCAGCAGCCCCACCCCACCCCATCATCTTTCGAGTGACAATCCCAGGTGTTACATTTCCACCCCCTTTTTCCTCACTGCCGGTGGAAGGGAGACTTCAGAGAGGATTAGATGAAAGCTGATGGCCCCAGTGTTATACTTTAGTCCTTTTGGTGGTATCCACATTCAATCCCCTTTGAAGTTGTACCGAAGGAAGTGAGAGCCATAAAACCCCTTTGTTCACCCCCCTTCCCCTTCATCGTATGAGAGAATCCAGAGAGGGCAGAAATGGGGTTTTCCATAGTCGATAACTAGAGATGAAATATAATTGGATTCTGACATCCTGCCCCCTTAAAAATAAGATAGATCCACCTGAAAGAAAACAAACAGGTATACAAGTTAGTCAGGCTTGTTAAGATACTCTGTGTGAAACTTCTTGAATAGCTTCGGGGCTCTGACAAGACGTTTATGGACCCACTCGTTTTGTGAGGCAGGGAGGTGTTTCCATGCAACTAGGTACTGAGTTGTTCCATGATATCTCCTAGAGTCTAGGGTTTCCTTTATTTCAAAGTGTTGTTCACCCTCCACCATGATTGGAGGTGGTGGTGGGGGGATTTTTGGCCGTAACAATGACTGATGCTCTCTTTTCAGCAAGCTGCAATGAAAAATTGGGAGTATTTGCCTGAGATTTTTGGGTAATTCTAATTCTACTGTTACTGGGTTTATGATTCTTTTAATTGGAAAAGGCCCTATATATTTTGGTCCAAGTTTTTTACAGAGTTGTAGGGACTTTAGGTATTTTGTAGATAAGTACACCATTTCTCCTATAATGAATGGTATAGGCTCAACCCTTTTTTTTATCGGCTTCTGCTTTGTATGCCTGCCTAGCTTCATCTAGTGCTTTTCTAACTATTGGCCAGGTGTTTTGTAATTGTTCCATTCATTCTTTCAGTGATGGGATCGTTGGTTTGTTTGGGGTTAATTCTGGCATGGGGTTGAAACTTTGACTGGTAGTTATTTGAAAAGGAATGTAACCTGTGCTGGAGTGGACTGCATTATTGTAGGCAATTTCTGCAAAAGGGAGTAAGTCCATCCAATTTGTTTGCTGAAAATTAATAAAGCATCTTAAATATTGCTCAAGTACTGAGTGACACCATTCTGTTTGTCCATTCCCTTGTGGATGATGGCTAGATGTCAGTCCCTGAGTGGTCCCTAAGAGGGATAAAAATTCCTTCCAAAATGCAGATGTAAATTGCACTCCCCTATCAGAGATGATGCGTTGGGGTGCCCCATGCAATCTGTAAATGTGCTGGATGAAAAGTTTCACTAAGGCTTTTGCGGTGGGAATCTTTTGGCAAGGGATAAAGTGCACCTATTTGGAAAACAAGTCCGTGACCATCCAGACAACAATATTCCCATTGCTTTCTGGTAATCCCACTATAAAATCCATGGCTATTTCCCTCCAGGGGGCGGAGGGATTTGCCACTGTTTGTAACAGTCTGGGCGATTTCCCTTGCAAACTCTTTGCAGTTGCACACTTTGGACAGCTGGCCACGTAACTTTCTATGTTCTTTTTTATGGATGGCCACCAAAATTGCCGTTTAATTAAGTGTAATGTTTTTACAAATCCAAAATGCCCTGCTGATTTTGTGTTGTGGCAAAGCTGCATGAATGTGACTCTTTGGGTTGTTGGTATATATAACTTTTCCCCCACCCAAGGCAGCCCATCTCTCATTGTGCACACATTTTTATTTTTCTGGAACCATTCATCTGTTTCCAAACTTTTCTGGAATTCAATTCCGGTTTGGCTGCCCAGTTGTGGTTTTAATTTAGCTTGGACTCTGGTGTTACTGGCGCTGCCAGTTGTGATTCTAACATCATCGGTTTAGAGTCGGTGGCTCGCATTATGTTATATTCGGGCATGCGAGATACTGCATCTACCAGGAAGTTCTTTAGCGTAAATTGGAACTGGTGAAAATGCTGGGACCAGCGGGCTTGCTTGGGATTGAGCTTGCTGGATGTTTTCAGGGCTTCCAAATTTTTGTGGCCAGTCCACACCTGGAAGAGGATTTTGTTGCCTTCAAGGAACTGGCGCCACGTGAGTAATAACCAACGTATCCTGTATGTCTCTTTCTCCCATACGGGCCAGCGCTGTTCCATTTCCGTGAGTTTCTTGGATGTATATGCACAGGGTTGCAATACCCCATCATCGTTTTCTTGTAATAGTACAGCCCCCACTGCCACATCACTTGCATCCACCTGTATTACGAAGGGCTTATCCATGTCTGGGTGCCTCAGTACTGGTTTGGCAGAGAAAAGTCTCTTTAATCTCTCAAACGCTGCTTGGCTCTCTATTGTCCATATTAGTGGCTGGCTAGGTTTTACTGAGGATGCTACTTTCATTTTTAGTAAGTTCGTGAGGGACAGGGCTATCTGGGCAAATGAGGGGATGAACTGGTGGTAAAAGTTTGCGAAGCCCAGGAAACTTTGCAGTTGCTTTCTTGTGCAGGTTGGTCCCTATTCGAATACTGCTCTGACTTTCTCTGGGTCCATTTCAATGCCCTGGGGGGATATGCGATAACCTAGGTAGTCTATCCTTTCCTGGTGGAATTCGCATTTCGAGAGTTTGGCATATAGGTGGGATGCTCGCAGTTTCTTTAAAACCGCTCTGACTAGGTTGATATGTTCCTCTTTTGATTCGGTGAAGATAAGAATGTCGTCCAAGTAAACAAGGACCCCCTTAAACAGGTGCTCCCTTAGAACATCATTGATTAATTGCATAAAGACTGCGGGAGCCCCTTGTAATCCAAATGGCAAGACTTTGAATTGGTAGCACCCCACTGAGCAATTAAATGCAGTCTTCCATTCATCCCCTTCCTTAATTCTCATGCGATAGTAAGCTTCCCTTAGGTCTAGTTTAGAAAAAAAATTCCCTTTCGAGAGATGTGACAGCATGTCTTTCATGAGGGGCAGGTTGCTTTCACTGATTGTATTCAGGGCCCTATAATCCACACATAAGCGTAAAGAGCCATCCTTCTTCTCTTTAAAGAGGATGGGGGCAGCCACTTTAGGCTTGGCTGGCTCAATGAACCCCCTTTCTAGGTTTTTCTTTATGAATCTTTCCATTTCCTCCTTCTCCTTTGGGCTCATGGAGTATAATCTGGGCTTCGGGAGTTTTGCCCCAGGCTTGAATTCAATGGCATAGTCTGTGGGTCAGTGGGGGGGAGCTCATCTGCCCTCTCCTCACTGAAAACCTCAGCAAGGTCTCTGTATTCCTCTGGTATTTCTGGTAGTCCCTTTTCCTCTCCCATGGATGCTTTTTCTATTCTTGATTCTGGTAGCCCCCCCTTGGGATTTTAAGTCTATAGGGTCCCCCTTCAGGAATTTGATTTCTGCTGTCCTCCAATTTACCCAGGGGTTCCATTTTTTTAACCATTCCATTCCTAGGATCATTGGGCATTCCATGCCTGGGGTTACCACAAACTTTATGTCCTCTTCATGTTTGCCCAGGGAGAGTATATTGGTAAAGTGGCTAGGGTAGCTGGCACACCCCCTGCTATGGATCCATCTAACTGGCCAAATGAGATTGGTTGTTCCAGTCTCGACGAAATGCCCAGATTCCCCACTAGTGTTGGGCTAATGAGGCAGTGGGTGCAGCCAGGGTCTATTAAGGCTTTCACCTTCACAGCTTTGGGCATGGGGGAATTAATATAGTCACTGTCTTGAGGATGGGTGCGATGCGTCCACTTACCAGGGTTTCGCCCTCCGAGCTGTCATCTGAGGCGTCCACCGGCCCTGCAGTGTAGGCTGGAGTTCTTTCCCCCTGATGAGCAGAGGTGGGGGGTTCCACAATTTCCATCATTCTTATGGCAGTTTCTTTTGGCTTAGCTGAAGACTTTCCGGATTTGCTAGCCGGTGATCTGTCTGGGTTGTGCTGGGGGGCTTTGGAGCCGTATTCTACAGCCTGATCCCTTCTCTCCTGCACTTGAAACACCCCATTTGTTTCTTGGGCCTAGCCGATGGTTTCACTGGTTCACGTGTCAACTCAGGCGGTGAGCGGCTCCATTGTTTTCCTTGGCAGTGCCTCTTCAATACATCAATCTCTGCTTCCTCTGCCAAGACATACCATTCCTCAAGTTGGTATGGGTCCCCGCAGGGGAGGCAAGCATCATATAGGTCATAATTTAGTCTGTCTTTGAAATGGCTAAGCAGCATGTCTTCTGGCCAGTTCAGTTTGCTTGCAGTAGCCCAGAATTCTTGCGTATATTCAGCTACCGGGCGTTTGCCTTGCCTCATTGTTTTTATCCTTTCGTGGGCTTTGTCAGGGAGTCCTCAAATCACCTTCTCAGAGAGGACATGAAACAGTTGAATTCATTGAGCTCTGGGGCATTGGAGTTGTGCAAGTTAACCACCCAATTTGCGGCCAGCCCGTCCAGGGCAGATTGCACGATCTGGATATGGGCTTTGTTGCTGGGGATGTCCCACCCGTATTCCTCCATATAGCTGAGGACTTGGGTTAGGAAAAACCCCAAGCGTGTTGGCTTCCCCTTGAATTTCATGTCCAGCAGTGGGAGTCTTTGAATGGACTGGTGCCTTCATTGTCGGTGGTAGTGTCTTCCATCCAGATCGCCATCTGTGGGTCAGCGGGGAGTGGGGACTACTGGATTAGCATATGTCCCCAGGGCTGCAGGTTCCACTTCCCCCTTGGTGTCTCTCCCTTCATGGCTCCAGGAGCTGGGATGGCCGTAGGGCTCAGAATTCTCCTCTCCTAGGGAGCTGAGAGTTCTCTTCATCAGGTTGATAGCTGGTTGGTTGGCCCCCCATCTCAGGGTCACCTTTTTTGATTTCTTTTCCCACTCGCCTTCCTTTCCAATGCCCATTGACCACCGAGGTTTGTGGTCCTGAGGAATCTGACATCTGAGATGCTGACATCTGGCAGGGTTTCAGTTGGGGCAGTGGCTCCCTTTCCGGTGAGTTTCCTCCCTTCCTTGGTCTGCCGTCTGACATGGTAATTTTTGCAAAGTCCTCCGGCAAGGTTCTCCCTTCCAAGTGGATTAATTCTGCAGGTCCTGTCTAATGTAAGGACCCACCCCACTTTGCCTTTTAAGAAGACAGAACTCTTGGAATATTTCTTCCAACAGGCATCCTTTATTAAGAGAAAATGGTTGCAGGTGTTCTAGACAGGACCTGGGGCCCAAGCCCTATGGTTCAAGATTTTAAGGAGTCCCCAGCAGCCCCACCCCACCCCACCATCTTTCCAGTGACAATCCCAGGCGTTACAATTCCACCCCCTTTTTCCTCACTGCCAGTGGAAGGGAGACTTCAGAGAGGAGTAGATGAAAGCTGATGGCCCCATTGTTATGCTTTAGTTCTTTTGGTGGTATCCACATTCAATCCCCTTTGAAGTTGTACCAAAGGAAGTGAGGGCCATAAAACCCCTTTGTTCACCCCCCTTCCCCTTCATTGTATGACAGAATCCAGAGAGGGCAGAAATGGGGTTTCCCATAGTAAATAAATTGTGTGGACTTCCAGCTGTGACATCATCGTGGAGCGGGTAAAGGAACAGACCTGTTTCTAAATCCTGAAAAATCTTTGCCAAGAGCCCAACAAGGGCTTTGCCGATCCTGGAGAGATTGGTAAATTAAAGAGGAAGCTTCAGAGAAGCCAGGTGGAAAGCAAACATCCGAGTAGAAAGGAGCAGCACTTTTAAAATTGGCGGAGAAGAAGCCAGTCTTTAAGGCCGGCCTGGAGCGATGGCGGCAGTCTGAGAGGGAGTGAAAAGTAGAACTGACAGCTTCATAACAGAGACGAGGAAAACCCCTGAAGGAGGTGAGAACATTTGGCTGAGAGAAGACGCAGAAAAAGCAAAGCTATAAGGAGAGAGACACAGCGGCAACTGAATTGGAATAGAGCGGAGAAGGGAGCAATAGAGCAGAACGAGAGCATTGTGAAGAAGCAGAGAGCCCACAGTAAAGTTTATAAAACATGAGAGACTAGAATTTAAGAACTGCAAGAAGTAGAGACTGAAACCAGAGAAAGAACTGAAGAAAGGACGGTTGGAGGCAATAAAGCAGTGGTTCTCAACCTTTCTAATGCCGTGACCCCATAATACAGTTCCCCATGTTGTGGTGACCCCCAAGGGTGTGGCCAAGTGGGTGTGGCCACCAAGTGGGTGTGGCCACCAAGTGGGCGTGTCCACCATGTTGTGACCCCCAACCATCAAATTATTTTAGTTTCTATTTCATAACTGTAATTTTGCTACTGTTCTGAATCGCAATGTGAATATCTGATATGCAGAATGTATTTGCATTGAACATAATTAAAGCATAGTGATTAATCACAAAAACAATATGTAATTATATATTGTTAAATATTTATTTTTAATTACAAAACAATGAAATTTTGTGTTGAAGCATGGTGTAGCATGTGTAACAGTCTTAATATAACAACAGTAAACTACATTGCTACATTTTTCAACAGTATGTGTAAAAAGCCAACATCAGTGTGAAGGTTGAGGTTGCTTACTTTTCACCAATCAGAAATTCTCGGGGCAGTCTTTGCAAGAGCACACCGAAGATCATCTTCCACAACAAGTCTATTTCTGTATTTAGACTTGATAACCAACAAGCTGGAAAACCCTGTTTCACAAAGATATGTTGTTGGAAATGGAAGAAGAAGGCACAACACAGTCTCAGACGGAACAGGATATGACTGCATACATTTGATCCAGAACTTGTAACTGGCATTGTGGAGAAATCAATTTTCGTTGCATCACTTTAATAAGTTCAATGAACTCCTCTTGTGCTGTCTCAGGAACATTTTCAATGTTGACTGTGAATGGGCTTCTGGCAAGTGCAAATGGGGTGTCAGGTAGATTTGGAAAGTACAATGAGGTTTCATCTGCAAGCATGCGCAGGTGTTCTTTAACAGATTTTATCAACGTAATCCTGTTGTCTGGTTCAATGTCATGTTCCTCAAAGAAAGCAGATAAGGTAGGCAACATGAAAATTTTATTTTCATCCAATTTTTTTTGCCAAAGCTGCAGTTTCATTTGGAATGATCGGATCTTTTCAGACAAATCAAGGCACGTTGCATTTGGTCCTTGTAGTGATAAATTTAACTCATTCAAGATGGCAAAGATGTCAACCAAGTAAGCTATTTTCTGCAATTCGCTGTTATCGCTGAAAATAGCTTCAAACTGCGGTCTTTCTTTCTGAATAAAAAACGTTTTGAGTTCGTCACGAAGCTCAAAAACACGTTTTAAAACTTTTCCTTTCAACAACCATCTCACTTCAGTGTGAAATAGCAGAGCATTGTTTGGCGCATCCAACTCGTTGCACAGTTGTGAAAACAATCTTGTGTTTAAGCTGCTTGCCTTTACAAAGTTGACACAATTTATGACGCTTTTCATTACTTCTCATAATTCTTGTGGCAGCGTCTTTGTTGCTAATATTTGCTGATGAATCATACAGTGAGTTCCGATGACTTTTGGTGACTCATTCCGTACCAAACGTTGAAATCCATATCTACATCCTAGCATAGCTGGAGCACCATCTGTGCAAACACCACAAACCTTTTCCCAAGATATGTTATGCTCGTTCAGAAATGAACCAACTTTGTCAAATACATCACATGCAATAGTTGTTGTTTCAAGAGGTTTGCAAAACAGAAACTCATCTTTAAAGTCGCCATCGTTAATATACCTCATGTAAACCAGTAATTGGGAACAGTTTGGAACATCTGTAGATTCATCAAGCTGGATACTAAATATTGGAAGTGGAGCAGATTTAATTTCTTGGATTACCTGATCAAGAATATCAGCAGACAAGAAGGCATGGAAGGATGAGCGGAAGAGGACTTTTGGATTGATTTGGGATTGGCTAAACAATGAAGCCCCGATCTATCAGGTTCTTCAAAAAAATTCTAGTTTTGGAAATTATTGGAGTTCTGGGGGCATACACTTTGTATCACAAAATGAACTCAAGTGAAGATTTCAGACATAAAATGAAACGAAGGTGGCCATCTATTCTGGAAGTTTATTACAAGAGTAATGAGTGGGCTGGTATTTATGGGATCAGAGAGAGGGATGAAGAGAAATGGCTTACAAAAAAACCTTAAAATGGTTTGTGCCTGAACGTCTTTTTCTGCCTGATGATACTTTTCACATCTTTATTGTGAATCCACTTGTCACGTTCTGCCTCCCACTTGAGCTGTTTGAAATCTAACAGGGGAAGACAATGAATAAATTAGATGAGTCAATCGAATAAGTACTCTTTAAACTTGAAAGCAAAGTTTTCTATTGGGATGCAAAGAATTTCTTAGGCAAGCATTCAAAAGATCAAAGCATGAATACTCTTGTTGAATTTTTTCATTAAAAAAACATATAAGAGGTAAAGAAAAAAAAGAATATCAGCAGACATGTCATCTATTCTTCTGCGGATAGTGTCATTGGACAAGGAAACTATTCAATTTTGTCACAAATTCGTCTCTGATCATAACTCGAACAAGGTCTTTGGCCACTGGCAACAGTAACTCCTCTGCAATAGTGTGAGGCTTCATGGCTCTGGCAATTCTGAGTGCCACCAAATATGACACTTCAATGGCTGCTACATTTTGCTTGTGGTACTTGCCACCAGTGTCAAGTCTGCCTTTCTTCAGTGCATCAGCTTTGGATCTGAAATAGTTTGTGTCCTTGCCAGCATAGCTTGGATGCCTGGTCTCAAAATGGCGTTTAAGTTTGTTAGGCTTCATTGATTCTGCTGACAAAACTTCGGAGCAAAGTACACACTGCGGTTTCTTGATTCCCGCTGTATATATTGACGTGAAGCCATATTGTAGGAAATCCTCACTATATTTCCTTTTCCTGATGTTCTTCAGATCCATTGTCTTAAATGGTTTGCTAATGAAAATATGTAACAATAGCTTCAATAATACAAAACATGACACATGGCATAATTCAGTCAAAACTCTAAAATTGGGCAACCCCTGTTTAAGAGATCTCAACATGTTCAGATTGAGGAGCAGGAGACAACCTGTGTAGCACAAAACTGTAAAGAAAAGCAGCAACTGAAGAAGAGTAATGAAATTTCACATCTAGTGATTGCTGATTCTGTGGGAGAAGCAAGACCCATAAATCCTTTGGAGCAATCTTCAAGGATGGAAGGGTCACTTGAGATGAAAAAGGGGAAATTTCAGCCTGAGGGGCGTCAACAAGTTGAGAAGAAGGGACAGAGGAAAATCTGTGCAACATATAATTGTAAAGAAAAAGACCAACAGAATAAGGAGCTTAAGGAATCCCCACATGTACTGGCTTCTGAGTCACTGGGAGACTCAGAAAATTTGGAGCAGCTTTTGAGGACAGATCCTAAAGTATTTGTTTTAAGCTTTATAACGAAAATGGACAATCGAGGCTGACGATAATAATATCAGTATGATAATGAATGGAGAATGAAAATGGACAATTGAGATTGATAAGGACTGGGTTTTTTGTGGTTGCAACTTGTTATTGATGAAGATTTGAATATCTATTGTGTTTATGGTGGATGGAATTTGTTATAGTGTTTTTTGTGGGTGGAATTTGTTATAAACTGTTTACTTTGGATGGAATCTGATAAGATTTAAATGAGTATAAAGGTGTCTTGTTTCCTTTTTTCCTTCTTTAAGTTTTAAGTAATGTATAAATTTGTGTTTTGGGGGAGTTTATGAAAATGATAATAATATTTATGATATTAGAAGGATTGGAGTATATTACAATGTGTTTAGTGTTTGGGTGGGGTTTTTAATGTTTAAAGTTTTAAGTAATGTTCAGATTTGTGTTTTTGATTGATTATAATTTGTTTGTTTTAATGCTTCAAGTTCTGATTGTTTAAATTTGTGTTTTGGAGGGACTATAACTTGTTTAACTAAATGTATTTAGATTTGTTTATGATTTATGCTAGACTTTATATTGTAGTTATAGATGTTTAAAGAAAGTAGTGTTTAAAATTGGTCTTGGAAGAAATTTATGTAGAAGGATGGATAATATTATAAGTAAGATTAGAAGATTTCTAGAGTATATTATAATGTGTCTATTATTATTTTCTAGAAATAATTCATTTAATTTAAGGTATTTAGGATTGTTTAGGATTTATAGGTGTTTTAAGTTTTATATGTGTTTTAAGTTTTTTTTCTTTTTTTTCTTTTGAAATATTTTGGATAAGCCTGTAATCAACTCTGGGAGGTTCAGGGGAGGGTTAGGGAGGTTTGGGGCTGGGGGAGGGTATGGGTGGCTGGGCGGGTTTGGGGAGGGGATTTATTTTGTAAAATGTTAAAAATTTTCAATAATAAAAAAAAAAAAAAACAGTTCATTAAAGTTTCCTATGATTTACCATTCTCTGTGTTGTTCTATTTACAAACCCAGTGTTTCTCAATCTTGACAATTTTATGGCATGTGGACTTCAACTCCCAGAACGTCACAGCCAGCAATCACCAACTCCATGGGAGGAGTCTTACTCCTTTGGTGGAAAATCAACTCAACTATCCTGGGAAAGAAACCAGGCTCATGCAATTCAGATTTTTAGCCAGAGATCTGAGACCATGAGAAAACACAAGTCCATATTTAGGTGGCCACATAACTGAGTATTCATCATGATTTGGGAGCCCAAGATGCACCACCCAATCTTAGGGAGTGTAGGCAGAATCTGCCCAATATATATACATATATATGTACTTGAATTGAAAAAATGTTGAGTTTTTAGACTGGAACTTTGAAGTGCTTAAATTAATTAGGTGATTTTTGTGTATAATAATATTATCCGATAAGGTATGATAATTATTTGGATGTGATTTGAAGTTTGTGTAATGAATTGAAATGAAGTAAGGTTTAACATTGTTTCTTTTTTTAAATTAAGTTAGTTTTTATTGGAAGAAGATATAAATGAGACTGGTGATTAAAAGAGGGATGAGAGAGATTAAGAACTTGAACATATCTGGAAGAGATAATTGAAGTGATAATCTGTTGAAGTAAAACAATATTTGATTATGGAAATTGTAAATTGATAAAGTCTTAAAACAGGTTTAGTAGTAACAGAAACTTAAACTAGAAATGGAATACCGTATTTTCTGGCATATAAGACGACCCCCAACTTTTGAGAAGATTTTCAGGGTTTAGGATTCTAAACCCTGAAAATCTTCTCAAAAGTTGGGGGTCGTCTTATATGCCGGAAAATACGGTATTTCCTAGTTTGATGTTACCTAGTTTGGTAATGAAACATCTGCAAGAAAACACAAAGATCACCAAACCACAAACCAGAAGTCATAGGCAGCAGAAGTTACCAAAACTATATCAAAGATCTGTATCTCCAGATTACCAGTTGATAGCATCAGTTGAGGCAAATTCTAATCCACACATCAAGAGGGCATCCAGGTGAAGAAGATTCATTCAGGAGGAAAGGAAAGCAGACTGACACCATTTGACTGCACAATCAGCTCAGCTAGTTGACTGGCTCCCTCCCAACCCCTTACTGATCTCAGACACTGATTCTGGGCCAAACACAAGGCAAGCAAAATGCCATCAACATACTGATGCCACCTCCTTCCAAAGTCCAAGCTGAATTCTTTGAGCATTTGTTTGTACTTGGAAAAAAGCAGAGTAGAGGAATATTTTTTAAGTGGATCTGAGTCAGTGGGAGACAATGGAAGGTTGCAGGACCAATTCTGGGTATCTGCAGCTCTGTATCTGGTGGACATGGCCACCCCCAAATGACACAGGTTATAATTAAAAAAAAAACCATTTCTCTGGATGTTTCTAGGAAAACTACAAAGGTGACTGGAATTACTTTTAAAATAGTCAAAAGAGTCTCAACTTAAGCCAAGATTTACTGATGAAAAAGTTGCCAAGTCTAAACCAGGCACCACAAGCTTCTTTTGGAAGAGAACATTTTTGTTGTTTGGTAATTATAAATCTATATCCTCAATCCTTTCTTCTGCCAAAAAGTTGCTTTCCCATTTCTTTATAATTCCCAGAATAAGATCTTACAAAATTGGGAAGCTACATAAAAATGTATTTGCTTCCACAGCTTAAAAGGGGAGGAAAGAAAAGAAAGAAAAAAAAAAACCATTTGTCCTGTATCAGATAGACTACACTTGTCCATGGAAGCTCTATCAAAAATTGTCACATTTTTCTTTCTTCTCCCCCTTTCACCCTGATTAGATACCATGTTACAAAAATATAACTCAATAAACCTATTGTAAATAACACATTCAGGATTCTAAAAGGTAAAGCACATAGGCTCACCAATTAGCATTGGGCCAACATTTCTGGAATGCCTTTTGTCTCAGGCAAATAACATTCAAATCACTCTTGTGGCAGCACATCAAAGAACACCAGGATAGCTAAGAAGACAAAAGATTGTCTCCCCCTTCCCCCACTCACTAAACCAGACAAAAATTTATACAAAACTTTTGCTTGAAACAGCCCTCAGTCAGGAGGAAAATTGCCATAACATTTACAGAAGTGGCTTGCCAATACCTCCCTCCTAGGGTTGAACAAAAATAAACCAGCCCCAAAACACTCAGCCAACCCTCATGGCTAAAGCAGGATTTGAACTCAAATCCAGCCTTGCAGCCTGTGGCTATAACCCTGAAACCAAATTGGTTTTCTATAAAAATTTCCCTTCCCCTCCTTGGCTCCAAGGAAAAGGAAAACAAATTGTACACACACAGTATGCAGCAATTAATCATCTTTTCTGCAGTAGCAAGGAATTCCAAAGACACATATTTATCAGATGTTAAATAAAACATCATAAGATTGTTCCTTTGACAAGAATATCCTCAAATGCATTATTAAGGATAAATCCAAACTAAAATGCAAAGGAAAATCACTGAAGCGTGCCACACATACAAAAACAGAATATCAGAGTTGGATGGGACATTAGAGGTCCTCTAGCCCAACCCCTTACTGAAACAGGAAACTCTATCCATTTCAGACCCTATCAATTTCTAACCTCCTCCCAAAAACCTCCAATAATGAAGCATCCACAATTTCTGGAGACAATTATCCCACTGATTAATTATCCTTACAGTCATGAAATTTTACCCAATTTTTCTTCTTTAAAAACACACATACACACAAACAAACATGCAGACAGAAACTGCCTCCCCCCTTTTTTTTCTTCTTCTTCTTTCTTCTTCTTTTTTCTGCATCTCTTACTTTTCCAAGGCAGAAATTCTTGGGTTAAAAAAAAGTAACAAACTAAACATGTTTAAAAGGATTGCTCAAAAATTTCACCCCCCTTCAATAGCCCTTCCACCATGGGTTTTAAACCCATTCTTCCTTCCAATGTAATATTATACTGTTTCTGGTGAATTACTTCACCAGGGTTCTTTAAAGTCACATTTAAAGGATCCATGTGTACCCCTCTTCTATTGCCCTCTTGGGCCCATATAAGAGGGTCCACTTTTCCTTGAGTTTCCTCACTCAAGGTCATAATATTTACAATTATTTCTCTTTCATTCCCCATAATAACAATCCCCAATTTACCAATTAAGTACCCCCTGGCCAAATTACAGCTCCATTTAACCAATACAAAGTTCAGGTCCTTTTACTACTGTCTGGACCATAGCTGATTAAAATATTGTTGTTTCTACTACATGTCCATAATTCCCTGATCCTTAATCTTCCCTTTCCCAATTTGCATTCCTGGAGGTAAAAGTTCAGGGTAAATCTGGTGGTCCAGAATCCACCGAATACACCCTTTCCTCCTCCAGGGATCCAACCTTTAAGGTTTATCAGGGGTTCCTAAAAAGCTGAACCAAAAAACAGATTAGTCCCCTGACACCCCTAATCCTCAAAATTCACCAAATTTGCTAGTTCTTCCCCCTCCTTCCTCTTAAGGTACCGTACTCATTTTCCCAGTGTCCTTCCTCCTTACAAAAGGCACATTTATTTATTTATTTAAGGACTGGGGAAAAATTTTCTCCTAGAGATTTATATCCCCTGGTGCCAACTGGCTGTCCTCACCCCCAGCCTGCCTTTCCTAATTACTCTTCCTCTTTGCTGGCCTGTTTGCAATAATTGAGCCATGATTTTTATCTTATGTTTATCTCTCTCCTCTTCTCACTTCGCATATACTTTCTGAGCCTCTTTTACTGCTAATAAATCTTCTATTGTTTTAGTTTTCCATCTGTCTAATTTCTGCATTTGTACCCTAATACCTTTCCATGCTTTCCATTGGTCCTAAAAACATTTCTAACCTGTTTTCCTACTTCAATAGGATCTTATATTAGTTTGGGCAATTCTTTCCTAGATTGCCTGATTTCAAAAGCTGTTAGGGAGGACAATTCCCCCCCCCCCTTGTCACCTTCCAAACTATAGGAACCTCAAGAAATACATAGCTTTCTACTTAACTCTTTCACACAAAATAGCGGATCAGAGATCTCGCCTTTCATCCTGGCCAGGCATAAAACTTACCCCCAGCTCCTTTCTTTCTTTCTCTCTCTTTCCCTCTCTTCCATCTGATTATTTCCATTCTTTTAACACCTTCCATTGTCCTTCTAATTACTAAGAAACTACCCTTCTTCACCCTTTCTTGCTTTTACACCAGACACAAAATATTCCAAATGTTTCACCCCAGGCAAAACAATCATTCTTATTTTCAAGAAGCTTTTCCCCAAATTTCTCTTTTGGAATAAGGCCTTGTTGTTTTATATATTACTGTTAGAGGGTCTCTCCCTCCCCTCCCCCAGGTCTTTAGAAATGAGTCAATACAAACACACAAACACACAAACTCTTAAACATCATTTCCACTTTAAATCTCCACTTTTACTCTTTTAGGGCTCTTGTAGCTTGTTCTCTAGGCAATGGGGAAATACAAGGAGTGTTTCTGATAGACTTTAACCACTGCCTATCCATTCCCCATCGCTCTCAGCTAAGCTGAGAAGCCCAGTTTAATTTATTGGCTGGCCAAACATGTACTTAGGGCAAATATATACTGTAATGTATCATCCTTCCTTTGTTCAAATGCCTTGTTTAAAGCATTGACTTAAAACACTTCAACATTCTCCCTAAAAGATTCCCATCTCCCTAAGGGGGTTCATTCCAGAATGTAAATACCTTTCCTCTTTTTTTTCCTTATTGGCCGGCACACTGGCCGGGGAGGCGTCCCTCCTCTTCAAACTCTTATTGCCCATTAACACCTCTCTGATATACAGATACCCCTCTGGTATCTTACCTGTCAGGCTGAGTTGAAGTCCTTCCTTAGGTCGGCCGACTTTCCCTTAGGTTTTCACTGGGTCCTGGCTTTCATCTCGGGATCTCCAATTCCTCCTTGTTTGAGCAGGGGCAATCCGAACTTTAGGGCTGGGAAAAACTTACCCAGGTGCGCACTCCCCTTTCGAATATCCCCGGCTGCCAAAGATGGAACGGATGCAAATCCCGGAGGAGCCCCCAAGGCTGTTATGTGCTCCTGGCTACTTTCCTTCGTGACCAGAGGCAAGCTCGCCTAACCAATAACCAGCCAAGACACAGTGAAGGCCTTTTGTTTCGTTTATTGCAATAAGCGGGGAGAGAAGCTTTCAAAGCTTGGTTCTCTCCAAAGTTTTAACCCAAAATATCTCCTTCTTTTATTCATCCCTATCACCGGCCGCTGCAGCCCTCCTCTTTCCCCATTGGCTGAGGTAGTATGAGGTTACACTCTTTCCGTCTGCCTATACACATTTCCTGATAACACACTAAATCATATTCACTTATACAATAAGAATAAGAAAAAATATTTTCTTATGGTTATTTTTAAACTCAATATATTTATTTATGTCTCCACAATAAGCTCTTTTCCTGCTTTTCTATTCATTGTGTCTCTCTTCTTATCTTATTTGGCATGGTTTCCTGCTTTCCTATACTTCCTGGCTAGCCATTTCCTTAAAAACAACTATTTATCCATTTTATGACTTTCCTCTTCCTTTCTCAGACCCAACTATTTTTACCTCTATTGTTTATCTTACTTCCTTAATGTTATCTCTTTCTGACTCTCACCATCTGTATTTTTAACTGACTGAAGATTTATCATATTGATGTATATTTATCAGCAAGCAACGGACAAAATCCTTCTCACCTGGAATCTACAAATTCGGAACATGTTTAGCACAATGAGAAATAGTGAGAAATTGACGCACAAAAGTAATTTGGGGCTGGTGTTGCTTTGCGATCCTTGACGCTTAGAGAGATAAGTAAGCAAGGATTTTTGATTCATTTGTTTAACAAAACGAACTACAAACTTAAACTCCACTGAAATAATTAGAGAGTACCCGTATATGCTGGAAAATATGGTATATATATTCCTCTGCCAAGCAGAGGAAGCTCAGCAGCAGGCCAGAGAGGAAACTTAGCGATTTTAGTTGTTTTCTCTCTTGCTTTCCGCTGCTTGCTCTCTCTCGGTTTCTGCCGCTTGTCTTCTGTATTGCTTTCCGCCACGTGCTCCGAAAGCGAAACTTCCTAACTTTAAATAGAGAAAAGTTGCGCATGCGCAAAGAAGAGGGAGGCAGCACTTTTGACAGCCAAATAAGAGGAAGTAGGTCAGCTAGGGAAAAGGGAAAAAATGGCGGACAGCGTGGTTTGGCAACCCCCATGAAATGGTTGATCGACCCCAAATGGGGTCGCGACCCATAGGTTTAGAACCGCTGCAATAAAGGGTGATTAAGAAGGACTTTGAAAAATTAACATAAGGATTAAAAGGTGAAGTGAGACAATGGAGAAATTTAATACTACTTACTGGAACCTATTTTTGAAGAACAAACCGCATTGAAATTTGGACTTTAACTGACATTTGTTAATTGCGAAGTCGTGTCCGACCCATCGCGATCCCATGGACAACATTCCTCCAGTTCTTCCTGTCCTCTACCATTTTCTGGAGTCCATTTAAGTTCACACCTACTGCTTCAGTGACTCCATCCAGCCATCTCATTCTCTGTCGTCCCCTTCTTCTATTGCCCTCAATCTTTCGCAGCATTAGGCCTTCTCCAGTGAGTCCTTCCTTCTCATTAGGTGGCCAAAGTATTTGAGTTTCAACTTCAGGATCTGGCCTTCTAAAGAGCAGTCGGGGTTGATCTCTTCTAGGACTGACCGGTTTGAATGCCTTGCAATCCAAGGGTCTCGCAGGAGTCTTCTCCAGCACCATAGTTCAAAGGCCTCAATTCTTTGGCGCTGACATATATCTGGGTAAAGTGACGAGTGGACGTTTTGGAAATATTGGATATATAGAAGAAGAAATAAGAGGTGACATTTGGTGAATCGATGGATATATTAAATTGAGACAGAGAAAAAAAAGTCTGATGCAATATTGTAGCACTCATATACAAGCAGTGACTAAGCTACAAGTAGAAAAGGGGCATCAGGCAATGTATTAAAAGTAATGAAGTAAATGAATTGTATTAACGAAATAGAAATAAGCATAATTGTGTAACTGAAGTAAATAGAAGTGAGAAAGTAATTATAGTATTGTAAAGAAATATAGACAGGTGATTATTCAAATAAGAGTGATAGTGAATGAAATTAAGAGTGGTGATAATACTTAGAGAATAGTATATGTATATGCATCGTGTGTAGTGCTATAGAAATATATATAAGAGGTGTTAAGAGTATTATAAATTGTACTAGATAATAGTGGGATAAGGAGAGGTACAACTCTACTTGTAATTTACTTTTTAACGTTAACCCTAAGAATAACATTCTATAAAGGTATTATAGTCATATATATTGATACATAATTAGAAATATTATATATATATTCTTTACTATCTATATTATATATAATTGCATATTTAAGCTTAGACTATATAGATTGAAAACCAACTTGATCAACAAAAACAACTTGCCATAAATTGGTATATGCAAAAGTGAAGAAATATTATTCAAATAATAAAAATGACAAGTACCACAACAACAACTAAAGTTGGCAAAAAAACAGTTACAAATCCCACACCTATAATGGCCTCTCCTACAGGTCAAATAATGATAGCGACCATGTTGGGGAAAGAAAAAGCAGAATTGGCAATGAACCCACAGAGCATGCAGATAACACTACAAACGATTCAAGAAACAATGATGATGACCCAAGAGGCAATAGCAAACAATCATGAAGAAACGAAAATATATCACAAAGAAATTAAGAATAATATTGGAGAAATGAGAGATGAAATTAAAAACATGAATGATAAGATAGGCAATATACGGAGCTTCCGGTACGAGGCGACGGCGATGGCGGCTATCTTCTAGCCGTCCAGCTGGGGAAGTGTCAGAGCCGCGGAGCACAGCGTGCATCAGCTGGCCCACGGCTCGGAATTCCCTTCCTGGGCAAAGGGAAGGGACAGAGAATGCAGGAATAGAGGTAGAACCCCTGAACCCCCTCTGGATTTATTTCTAGAGGGGGTGAAAGGAGTGTTCCCTCGGAGCTCCTGCTGATCTCCGCCTCCCAGCTGTTTTTGCTTCCTAGGAAGCAAAAGAAACCGCCGCTTCTATCTCCGTGTTTATAGTATTTTGGTGAGTAATTTTTAAACGGACAGAGCAGTTTAAAGGATTTTTGTTATATAATTTAGGTGTTTATTTTTTTTATTATTTGATTTTGACTATTTTTCCTCCTTTTTTTGTTATATTAGTGAAAGGATTTAAGATGGCGTTTTGAAAGTGTCGGAGTTTTTTTTCCTTTCCCTTTTGTTTTACTTTCCCTTTTTAAGGATTGGATTTTGCTTTTGCTTTTGGTATAGAATTTTTTTTTTCTTGAATTGTTTGCTCTTTTATCTTTTATTCTTTGGATTTTCTCTGGATTTTCAAGGACTATAGTTTGTCTCTTTTTAAATTCTTTTTCTTTTTCTTTCCTCCTCCCTTCTTGTGTGGAGGGGAAAGGGAAGTGAGAACTGTGCTTTTTAAAATGGCTTCAAAGAGGCAGCAGCCTTCTTCAATACCCAAGGTTGTTTCTTCTCCTATAACTTCTACTGCACAATTACAACAACAATCTAAATATGTACCACCGGCTCAGCCACCACCCTCCCCCCCTTTGCCTGGACTTTCAGCACAAGAGGTCAGAGGCATAATGGGAGAGATTGTAGTCCAAATGAGAGAGGAAATGAAGCAATTTGCCTCACAGATTAAATCAGAAATTAAATCTGATCTTAAAGAAGAGATAATGGGGATAAAGACTAAATTGGAAGAAAATAATAATGATTTGCGACAAGACATACTTGCAGCAGTTTCAGGTTTGGCTAATGTGGTGGTTAAGCTCGATGCAAGGCTTGAGGACGTGGAAAACAAAGTTGATTCTTTTGATGATAAAATTCAAGACGTGGAAAGGAAGGTGGAGTCCTCACAAGAAGATATCTTGATGTTTCAGTACAGACAGATGGAGTATGCCTTGATGATTAGAGGCCTCAAGGAAGAAATGAATCAAGATTTGGTGGAGGTGGTCCTTACTGATCTGGCGGTGGCCTTGGATATGGATAAAGGAGAATTACATAGAGAAGTGGAAAAAATTTATAGACTCAACTCCTGGATTGCTAAGCAGAAGAATTTGCCTAGAGATGTGGTGATTTATTTTACAAAGAAGTCCCTGCGGAATGAGATTATACAAGCTTTTTACAACAAAAGATTTCAGATTGCTGCCCAAGATGTTATCATTCTAAAGGAAATCCCATCCAAAATTTTAAGAAGCAGGAAAGACTTAGCTTTTTTAACCAATGAGCTCAAAGCTAGATTGATGCCATTTAGATGGGAAATTCCGATGGGTATTGTTTTGAGCCATGCGGGGACACGCTACAGATTGAATACAGTTGACAAAGCTAGAGAGTTTTATACTTCGGTCCTGGGTGAAGGCTCAACTCCATCTGGTCAGAAATCTCCGAGTGGCAAGGAAGTCGAGCAGCAATCTGAGGCATTAGGTTTGGTTTCCGCTGGAATGATACAAGCTGAAAGGCAACGCCAGATGGAGGTTAAAGAGCAGAGGATGACTCGTGCAGCTTATAAGCGTAAAGAGAAGGAGCAACGTAAAAAAGAGCCCAAAGAGAATTCTTCTGGAAATGCATCATCGCCGGTGGGAGGAGCAAGACCCAAGAGTTATGCAACACATGCAGCTCTTTCAGCTCTTGATGGTGTCTTCTCCAGGCTGCGTGCCAAGGGAGATGGCAAAGTTTTTGACCTGGAATGTTAATGGATTGAATTCTCCTCAGAAACGGAAAAAAATCTTTTATTATTTGAAGCAACATACCAATGACGTTATTTGCTTACAGGAAACTCATATCTTACTTAAAGATCAGAAATATTTAGTTAATGCTCGTTTGGGATCTCATTTTATATCTTCTGCTCCTGGGAAGAAAGGGGGAGTTGTTATATATGTTAAACAAAACCTACCAGCTTGTCTGGTAGAATCAGATCCCCAGGGGAGATATGTGATGATTGAACTTGGTATATATGGTAAGAAAGTACTTATAGTGGGACTTTATGCTCCAAATCAACAACAGGAACAATTTTATAAGCAGTTACATCAAAAAATAACATTGCTTGACTATAGATCAGTGGTATTAATGGGTGATTGGAATGGTGTCTTAGATATACAAAGGGACAAGAAAGGTTCCTCTCCTTTTCTTAAACAAGCAAGGCTACCTAAAGCTTTTTTTGATATGAAGGAAGACTGGGAATTAAGGGATTATTGGCGGGAATGTAATCAAGAGGAGAGGGATTTCACTTTTTTTTCTGATAGACACCAATCTTTTTCAAGAATTGACTTTTTTTTGATTACTACGGATTTGTATAATAAAGTAAAGAATGTAAAGATTTTTCCTAGATCACTGACGGATCATAGTCCAGTTTGGATGGAGCTGACTCAAGAGAAAGAGGAAAGGAGATCCTGGAGAGTTAATGAAAATTTGTTTAGACAAGAGAAGAATGTTCAAAAGTTAAAGGAGTGTTTAAAGGACTATTTTGTTTTGAATATGTATAAGGGGACTTCAATATCAATGGTATGGGATGCAGGTAAAGCATTTATGCGTGGTGTTTTGATAAAAATGAATAATTGTCATAAGCGGAAGCAGATTCAGAAACGTAGAGAACTTGAAGATGAAATTAAATCAAAAGAAAGGGCCTTGATTTTAAATCCTTCTGATGAAAGTATTAAAGAATCTGTAAAGTTATTAAGGTCACAATTTAATATGTTGATAGCAGATCAAGCTGCAACCAATTTATTGTTTATGAAACAAAATACATTTTGTAATGCTAATAAGCCTGGGAGATGGTTGGCTTATCAATTAAGAAAGAAACAAGAGACAGAGAATAATAGAGAAAATAAATTACAAGGGTAAATTAGTTTTTCAGAAGGAATTGATCAAAAAATCTTTTTTGGATTATTATCAAAAGTTATACAAATCTACTAACGTGCAACTGCTAGATATAAATAAATATCTAGCTGAGGCAAGTTTTCCCAAACTGACTGAGGATCAGAAACATGAAATTAATGGCTTAATTACTAAGGAGGAAATTGCCTCAGCAATTCAACAATTGAAACTAGGGAAAGCACCGGGTACGGATGGGTTAACAGCTGTTTATTATAAAGCTTTAATGGAGGAGATGATCCAACCATTAAGTGATCTTTTTAATGGTATCTTACAGGGTTTAGAGATTCCTCCTTCATGGCGTAGTGCTTTTATATCATTGATTCCAAAGGAGGATCAAGATCTTACTTTACCAAAAAATTATAGGCCTATATCTCTTTTAAATGTGGATTATAAGATATTTGTAAAAATTTTGGTAAATAGGCTTATGAGGGTGGTGCATCATCTTGTGCATAAAGATCAATCAGGGTTTATAACAGGAAGGTATATGAAAAATAATGTTAGACAAATTATTAATCTATTAGAATATTTAGACAAGAACAACCAAGTTCCTGCAGGGCTCATATTTTTAGATGCTGAAAAAGCATTTGATCAATTGAATTGGCATTTTATGCTAAGAGTAATGGAAGAAATGAATTTTGGTGAAAAGATATTACAAGCCCTTACGGTAATATATCAAAAACAAACGGCACAACTTATTGTTAATGGAGGTTTGTCGGAGGTTTTTACAATAGAGAAAGGTACTAGACAGGGGTGCCCTTTATCGCCACTGTTGTTTGTTTTAACATTGGAAATATTATTGATCAAAATTCGAGAGTCTCAGGAAATTAAAGGAATAGAAGTTAACAAAAAAGAATATAAGCTGAGAGCTTTTGCGGACGACTTGGTTGTTACTTTGTCGCAACCTGATCACTCTGTAGTAAACTTATTACAGTTGATTCATCATTATGGTTTGGTTTCGGGTTTCAAGATTAATGTAAATAAGACTAAAATCTTACCTAAAAATATGTCTAGTCAGGAGAAGCAGATTTTGGCTAACTTGACGGGTTTTGAGATTGTTAATAAGGTAAAATATTTGGGGGTGATGTTGTCTGTTTCTAATGTAAAATTATTTAAAAATAATTATGAAAGGTTGTGGGTCAGGGTACAGAAGGACTTGAAGAATTGGGAGAAGTTGCAATTATCCCTCATGGGAAGAATTGCAGTGATAAAAATGAATATTCTACCCAAGTTTCTTTTTTTGTTTCAAATGTTACCGATTTTGAAAAATGAGATTAACTTAAGTGAGTGGCAGAAGGGTCTTAATAAATTTATTTGGGCAGGGAAAAAGCCAAGGGTTAAGTTTAAAATTATGCAAGACTTCCGTGAGAGGGGTGGACTCAAGGTACCAAATTTGAAATTATATTACGATGCGGTGGTTTTAACACTAATTAGTGATTGGGTAAATTTGACAAATCCTGAGATACTTCATATAGAGGGATGGGATTTACTTTATGGGTGGCATGCCTATTTAATATTTAATAAAAAAATGGATTGGGTCTTTAAATCTCATATTTTAAGAATCTCTTTACTTAGGACTTGGAGAAAATATTATAAAAGTGATTTTAAAGTTCCATTATGGGCCATACCTTGGCATGCGATAGAAGGAATAAAAAAAGGTGTAAAAATGGATATGGTGTCTTATAGTCAGCTACTTAGATGGCATGGGCAAAACTGGCAGTTAAGATTATGGGAAGATTTAGCGCAAGAAAATATTATTTATTCTTGGTTCCAATATAGGCAACTAGTAGATAAATGGAAGGTGGATTGTAAATTGGGTTTTCTTAGAGAAGATGGAAATCTTATTAAGCAAGTCAAGGATCAAAGACAAACCCACATCAAGAGAATCTACGGGGTATTAGTTGAAATGGACTCAGAAACGGAATTAATTAAAGACTGCATGATTAGATGGGCGCAGAATTTTGGTGTCCCAGTCTCATTGGACATCTGGGAAACCATTTGGGTGAGAAATGTCAAATTTACACAAGCACAGAACCTTAGGGAGAATTTTTATAAAATGTTTTATAGATGGCACCTTGATCCACAAAAAATGTCTCTTATGTACCCTGACGTACAACCCAAATGTTGGAGATGTGGTTATACGGATGCTTCCTATTATCATATTTGGTGGTCATGCAGAGAGATAAAAGCATTTTGGATCAAAATATGGTGGAATATCCAGAGAATTTTTAGAAGGAGGGTAAAATTTACTCCGCAATTATTTCTGTTGGGCATTGTTACAGATTGTGATACAAAGGAGGTTGTATTGATGTTAAATTTGATTACAGCCGCGAGGCTGTTAGTTGGACAATATTGGAAGAAGGAATCTTTGCCTACACTGCAGGAATGGTTTCTTAAAGTGTCCTATTTGGCGGAAATGGCAAAGATTTCGGCTTTCTTAAAGCAACAAACACAAGAGAAGTTTCTTGTCGTTTGGGATAAATGGATAAAATTTATACAATTTAGACTGGGTATAAAAAAATATCACATAGTTTTTTCATAAGTTTTATTTTTATATATAGAGAATGTTATATATAGATACTTTTATATATATATATAAATATAAATTTTTTAATTTAATTTTTATCTTTATTTGTTAATTTTTAACTAAGCCTATATTCTGCTCTGGGAAGCTCGGGGGAGGGGGAAGGGAGGGTGTTTGTGAGGGGTGGGGGATGGGGTTTTTTATATGTTTAGTTTTTTATTTTTTATTTTTTTTGTATATGTTGTTTTTTGTTTTGTATTGTTTTTGTTTTTTTGTAAAATTTATAAAAATTTCAATAAAAAAAAAAGAAAAAAAAAAGATAGGCAATATACAACAAACAATGATGGAAAATGAACAAAGAATCCAAAAAGTTGAAACAAAAATGGAGCATGTTGATAGCAAAATAGAAAGGATGGTACAGAAGTCTGAGCAGGTAAATAGGGAGTTGACTGAATCGATTGCCTTTTTGGAAATGAATAAAGCTTCGTTCTTTCTAAGATTCCAAAATATTGTGGAGGAAAAGGAAGAAGATTTGGGAGAGAAGATGGTGGAGATGTTGGCGGAGATATTAGGCAAGGAAAAACAGGAAGTAAGAAGAGACATAGACGAAATATATAGAGTATATACAAATTACGCACGAAGGCATAGATTGACGAGAGAGGTCCATATAAGGTTTACTAGAAGATCAATAAGGGATGAAATATATATATATAAAAAAAGAGACGAACCAATAATATATAAGGGTAAATAAATAATTGTATTAAAACAAATACCACGTAGTATACGAAATCAGAGACGAGAATACCAATTTCTAATGACCCAATTAACTAAATATAAAGTTATGTTTCGATGGTTAATTCCTGAAGGCATATTTCTAACTTGGCAGGAAAAAAAATATAAGATAGATACACTTGAGAAAGCGCAGGACTTTTATGAATGTTACTTTACACAGAGAGAAGAATAAGAAAGTAGGGAAGAGTCTGAGAGTAAAAGTCAGGATGAAGATTTATTAGAGGAAGTCGAAAGACAGAGAGAAATACAAAAGATACAAGAAAGAGCAAGGTTAGAAAGAGATGGAGCAAAAGGAAGAGTAATAGAGACAAGAAGCATAAAAAAATAGATCAAGTAAAAAATGGGAGATGCAATTAAGCTCTTCTCTGTAAACATTAATGGATTAAATATAGCAAGAAAAAGAGCACAAATGTTTAACAAATTAAGGATATTGGATGCAGATGTGATATGTCTGCAGGAAGTTCATATAAAAAGGATTATAGAAAACTACTAGAGAATCTAAAATTAGGAACATTATACACAACATTAGCACAAAAGAAGAAAGGAGGAATTGCTATATATGTCAAAGAAAAAATAAAATCAAAATCAATATATTTGGATGAAGAGGGGAGAATTTTAATGTTGGAAATAGAATTAGAGCAAAAACAAATCTTATTAATGGACTACGAAAATATTTGTATGATTGGGGATTTAAATGCAATAGTTGATGTTAAGAAAGATTATAAGAGTAGTAAAAAGAACAAAAAGAAGAAAAATATATTACCAAAATCGTTCTTTGACATGGTAACAGAGAGACACACAGGTCAGACAAACAATATATGAAGAGAGACACACAGGTCAGACAAACAATATATGTCCTATTCGTATCCACATCAGTCTTGGTCTAGGATCGATATGGCCTAGGCAACAACAGACATACAAAACGGGATAGAGGAAATTGAAATAGGGCTTAATGATTGGGCGGATCACAACCCAATAATAATAAAATGGAAAGGCCAGAAACAGAGAAAAAGATGGTCAATGAATCAAAGACTGTGTAAAGATAAACAATATATACAGATGCTAGAAAAGGAGTTGACGTTATTTTTTCAGGTAAATAAAAAGGAAGAGACATCAACACAAAATTTGTGGGATACTACAAAAGCTTACATTTGGGGATTGACAATTGCATACAACTCTAAGAAAAACAAAGATAGGAGACTTCAACAAGGAAAATTACAAGAAAATTTAAAAAATAGAAGGTGACCTACAGAAGGACCCACAAAATAAAAAGATAAAAGAAAAATGGAATATTATAAAACACAAGATTAACCTGACAACACAAAAAGAAATGGCACAGAAAATCAGGATGGCGAAACAAAATTACTTTGAAAATGTGAATAAAACTGGTTGATGATTGGCCTTTAAATTAAAAAAAGAAAAAGGCAAAAGAACAATACACCAACTACAAGATGAAAGTGGAACAGTACAATATAGACGGGAAGAAAAAAAGAAAATAATACAAAATTTCTTTTCAAAGCTATACCATCAGGATGATACACCAGATGATAAAGTCAAACAATATATAGAGGCAGCAAAAATGAGCAAAATCACTGAAGAACAAAAGGAAATATTGAATAGACCAATAACTGCAATAGAATTAGAAACAGCATTGAAAAACAACAACAACAACAACAACAAATCACCAGGCCCAGATGGAATTCTGGTCGAATTTTATAAAAATACACAAGAATCATTACAATGGATAATGTTGGAAATTTACAATGAGGTGTTGGAAGAGGCAACTTGGACTGAAGCAGTTATCACCTTCATTCCTAAGGAAGACTCAGACCTACAACAAATTCAAAATTATAGACCGATTTCTTTACTGAATACAGATTATAAGACATTTACAACAATAATAGCAGAAAGGATAAAAATTTTTTTGAATAACTACATCCACCCAGATCAAAATGGATTTTTACCAGGACGACAAATAAAAAATAACATGAGGATAATACTGAATACTTTAGAATTTTATGAAGTCCATCCTGAAAGACAAGCTACACTGTTTTTTCTTGATGCCCAGAAGGCATCTGATAATCTGAATTGGAATTTTATTATAACACAGTTGTACTATATGGATTTGGGGACAAAATTTGGAAAGATGGTTGAGAAAATATATACTAAACCAACAGCTAGGGTAATTATAAATGAGGAAATGACAGAAAAAATTGATATAACCAAAGGAGTAAGACAAGGATGCTCACTTTCCCCTCTTCTATTTATTTTATCATTAGAAATACTCCTTACAAAAATCAGAGAGGACCAAGAAATAAAGGGTTTAAAAATTAAAAAGGAAGAATATAAGGTTCAGGCCTTCGCTGATGATTTGGTATTTATTTTGGAAGATCCATTAGAAACTGGCTTTAAATTGATTAAAAAAATAAAAGAATTTGGTGAGGTAGCCGGACTTAAGATTAATAAGAATAAATCCAAATTAATAACCAAAAATCTTACAAAGGCACAGGAAAGGGAACTGGAAGATAAAACAAAGATATGTATAACCAAGAAAATAAAATATTTAGGGATCTGGCTTACAACGAAATGTTCCTCGATTAAGGAGGACAATTATGATAAAATATTACACCAGATAAAAAAAGATTTAGAAAATTGGGAAAATTTGCAAATTTCATTTTTAGGGAGGACCGCTATGGTCAAAACGGATGTATTGCCAAAAATATTATTTCTGTTCCAGGTTATTCCAATAAAATTAGGGAAAACATTCTTTCAAGAATTAAATAAATTGGTCACTAAATTTATATGGCAAAGGAAAAAACCCAGGATTAAATTAAAACTCTTGCAAGATATGAAAGATAAAGGGGGATTGACATTACCAGAATGGGAAATATACTACCAAGCATCGAGCTTAACTTGGCTAAAAGATTGGATGGATTTGAAAAATACTAGAGTTTTAACAATAGAAGGATATGACTTGCAAGCAGGGTGGGACGAAAAACATAAAATACAAAGATACTTTCAAAGACACATTGTCAGAATCCAATTATATTTCATCTCTAGTTATCAACTATGGAAAACCCCATTCCTGCCTTCTCTGGATTCTGTCATATGATGAAGGGAAGGGGGTGAACAAAGGGGCTTTATGGCCCTCACTTCCTTCAGTATACTTCAAAGAGACTGGATGTGGATACCACCAAAAGGACTAACCATAACAATGGGGTTATTACCTTTCATGAACTCCTCTCTGAAGTCTACCTCCTGTTGGCAATGAGAGAAAGGGGGTGGGAATGTAATGCCTGGGACTGTCGCTGGAAGAAGGGGATGATGGGGTGGGGCTACTGGGGAACCCCTTAAAACCTTGAATGGGAGAACTTGGACTCCAAGTCCTGTCTAGAATGCCTGCAACCAGTTTCTCTTAATAAAGATGCCTGTTGGAAGAAAGATTCCAAGAGTTCTGTCTTCTTAAGATGCAAAGTGGGGTGGGTCCTTACACACATAGTTAGGAACGCATTGCTACAGACTTAGGAAAAAATAAAACAAAAACATTATACAAGAACTCCAATGTGGTTATCCCCAACAGAAGCTCTGAAATACCCAAACCTATTGGATATAAATAAGATAATTAGATACAAGGAATTAGTAAATGAATAGGGAAATCTGAAAACAAAACAAGAATTGGAACAAGATATTGGTAGAGAGATTGACTGGTGGACATTTACACAAATTCAATCTAAATATACAGAGGACAAAAAATTATATGAAATCCAAAAAGAGCCGCAAGAATTGGATAAAATTATACATGAAACAGAAATAAAATTAATTAGCAATTTATACAAATACCTATTGAGATATAAAATGGAAGACGAGGTTGTCAAAGACACAATGATTAGATGGGCAAAAAATTTCGGATATAATATAGAATTGGAGAAATGGGAAAAAATATGGGAAATAAATATAAAATTGACTGTGTTGGAGGCATTCAAGGAAAACCAGTTGAAAATGTTTTACAGATGGCATCTTCCACCAGCAAAGCTTGCCAAGATGTTCCAGAACAATTTGCCAACATGCTGGAAATGTAAAAAAGTACATGGAACATATTATCATTTATGGTGGATATGCCCAGTTGCAAAAAAATACTGGTCTACAATAAGAAAATGGATCGAAGAAATAATAGACCAACCCGTAGACTGGAAACCAGAGATCTTTTTGTTGGGTATTTTAAACAAAAAATATAGTAAAGAAATATGGTACTTAATTTTACATATAATAACGGCGGCAAAAATAGCATATGCACAGTGCTGGAAAAATGAGAATATACCATCAGAGGAAGAAGTAATAAGAAAAGTCCTGGACTGTGCTGAGATGGACAAAGTAACTAAAGAGATAAAAGAAAAGGAAGACACAGAGTATTATATAACATGGAACAAGTGGTATGTCTGGTTGGAGACTAGAAATAATAGAGGAGAATAATTATGGAAAGGTCAAAAGTGAAAATATGTGTATAATAATGTATAATAATAATAATATGAATTATTCTTAGTAAGAAATAGAACATGAAGGAAGAAAAATGTAAATAAGAAATAACGGAGCAATAAGGACAAATATTCTAAAGAAGAATAAGGGGGGAAATGTAAATAATAGATTACCGTTACGCAATCACTATTAAAAAAAAGGGAGAGGAGTATATAATGTGTATGTGTGTTATGTTTTGCTTTGTTTTGTTTTGTTTTATTGGTTAAAAATAAAAAAAATATGTAAATTGTTTTACATTTGAATTTCTCTCCCTCCAGCTATCCTGGATATTAAGTTCCTCTGCCATTTTGAAAAAAGTATCAGGTAATATTCTTCTAGTCCCTTTTCTTACATTCTCGCTTTTATAGTCTAATTCTCTATCTACGATTGCATTAAAGTCACCAATTAAACAAATATTTTCTTATTCAAAATCACCAATAATCTTATGTAATTTCTTGTAGAACGTCTTTGTTTCTTATTGGGAGCATAAATTCCTACTAGGGCGACTTTTTTTTTTTTTATTCAAGGAGATTTCAATTATCAAGATTCTACCTTCATCGTCCTGGTACATTTGTTTTGCTGGGATTCTGTCATTGAAATTTAGCACTATTCCTCCTTTTTTCTGCTGTGAGAGAGATACAAATTTAATTCCTAGCTTGGGATGGTTTAATAGGTCTTGGTGCTGATTCTTTATGTGAGTTTCTTGTAAAATTATTATCTCTCAATTTTTCTGAGCCTATTCAAAATTTTATTTCTCTTGGCTGGGGAATTTAAGCCGTTTACATTTAATGATAATACTATTAGTTCTTCCACATTACTGCCTATATTTTGATCTGGTCGTTCTCCTCGATCTATCTTCTTTAAATTCTTTATGTCTACTTTCGTCATTGCTGCCATCATTCATTTGTTCCTTTCTCCTAGTTTCCGGTTCTTTGCTTTGTATTTCTCGTGCCTTTCTATTGTATCTCTCTGTAATCTCTTCTTCTCTTAGTTCTCTTTCTTCTAATTGATCTTCGCTACCTACATATTGCTGAGAGAATTCTTCTGCTTTATTTATCATATCCAGCCTGTGCCTTTTTTCTTGCCAAGTCACCAGGATCCCTTCCGGCATCAACCACCTAAAATTAATATTCCGTCTTATTAGTTTTGATGTGATATGTTGATCAGCGGTTCAAATCTCACCGGCTCAAGGTTGACTCAGCCTTCCATCCTTCCGGGGTAGGTAAAATGAGGACCCAGATTGTTGGGGGCAATGTAATATATATATATATATATATATATATATATGTAGGTCTTTGGTTGTTCGGGTTTTCTCCCGCGTAAAATTGGAAGTGTCTTGGCGACGTTTCGACGAAGTCCCATTCGTCATCTTCAGGCTGGTGTTTTCAGCTTCGTGCTTCGAGCAGCAATGTGTGGTCTTAGCTGTTTCTTCCTTTTAACTGCCAGTGGGGGTATGAACTGATTGGGTGGGAGCTTGGCTGTGTTCTGATTGGGTGGAGGTGTGTTCTGATTGGTTAGGGGCGTGGCTGTGCTCTGATTGGCTGGGGGGTTGGCTGTGCTCTGATTGGCTGGGGGAGTGTTATGTTTGGTTGTGCTCAGGTTAGTCTGAGTTGCAGAGGGGTTTAAGATTTTGGGCTGCCTTGCTATTTTTTGGCTTCGCGTTTGTGGTCGTGCCTCATTTTCATGGAGGGTGTCAGTTTGCTTCGTGTATGGATTGGAGGGCTTTAAAGTGGCTAATGATGCAGCTCTGGTCTGGCTTCTGGTTTGTGGTCGTGCCTCATCATCGGTGTGGCTTTGGGTTTGCGTTTTGCGTGGATGTGTGGTGGTGACATCCTGTGGTTTTTGTGAGTGTGGGTCTGGTATCATTTTTTGTATTAGGGAGTCGTTTGTCAATAAGGGCGGGTTTCCAAATGGCTGGTAGGCGGGAGGTATCATCTCGCTTGTTCATGCTGTGTGGGCGTTTTTCTATCTCGATGGCTTCTCTGATTATTCTGTTATTAAAATGTTCACTTTTGGCAATGGTTCTGGTATTTTTAAAGTCAATTTCGTGTCCTGTGGCTTTAAGGTGTTGGACCAGGGAAGATGTTGGTTCCTCTTTTTTGACTGAGTTCTTATGTTCTTCAATGCGTGCACTTATTCTTCTGTTGGTTTGTCCGATGTATGTGGTGGGACAAGTGGTGCATGGGATTTCGTATACTCCTTGATTTTCTAATTCAATTTTATCTTTGGGGTTTCTAAGGATGGTGGATATTTTTCTGTTTGTGCAGAATGCTGTTTTGATGTTGTGTTTATGGAGGATCTTACTGATTCTGTCTGTGGTGCCTTTTATGTATGGGAGGAGGGCTTTGCCGTTTTCTTGTTCTTTGTCTTGGATTTTAGTGGAGGTTTCTTTTTGGATTAGGTTTGTAATCTTATTTCTTTGGAATCCATTGGATGTTAGTACATTGGTGAGAGTGTGTAGTTCAGTTTTTAGGTGTTGTTCGTCAGCTAAGCGTTTTGTTCTGGAGATGAGTGTCTTGGCTACAGAGTTGATCTGTGCTGGGTGGTGGTGTGAGAGAGCGTGCAGATAGCGGTTTGTGTGGTGTTTTCTTCTGGTAGGGTAGATGAAAAAAGAAGTCAAAAAGAGGAACCAACATCTTCCCTGGTCCAACCACCTTAAAGCCACAGACATTGAAATTGACTTTAAAAATAACCAGAACCATTGCCAAAAGTGAACATTTTAATAACAGAATAATCAGAGAAGCCATCGAGATAGAAAAACGCCCACACAGCATGAACAAGCGAGATGATACCTCCCGCCTACCAGCCATTTGGAAACCCGCCCTTATTGACAAACGACTCCCTAACACAAAAAATGATACCAGACCCACACTCACAAAAACCACACAGGATGTCACCACCACACATCCACGCAAAAAACAAACCCAAAGCCACACCGATGATGAGGCACGACCACAAACCAGAAGCCAGACCAGAGCTGCATCATTAGCCACTTTAAAGCCCTCCAATCCATACATGAAGCAAACTGACACCCTCCATGAAAATGAGGCACGACCACAAACGCGAAGCCAAAAAATAGCAAGGCAGCCCAAAATCTTAAACCCCTCTGCAACTCAGACTAACCTGAGCACAACCAAACAGAACACTCCCCCAGCCAATCAGAGCACAGCCAAGCCCCTAACCATTCAGAACACACCTCCACCCAAGCAGAACACAGCCAAGCTCCCACCCCATCAGTTCATACCCCCACGGCGTTAAAAGGAAGATAACAGCTAAGGACCACACATTGCCGTCGACACGAAGTGAAAACACCCAGCCTGAAGATGACGAATGGGACTTCGTCGAAACGTCGCCAAGACACTTCCAATTTTACGCGGGAGAAAACCCGAACAACCAAAGACCTACATACAAACACCCGCGAAAACCTCAGAAAACAAATATTGAACCTCTACGGGGAGAAAATCCACCATCTGACCAGGACCTATGAAAAACTTGAAGTCCAAAGAGCTTCCATTTTATGCGACCTCGCATTCCTACGCAACTGCCGAGATCAAAATCTAATCCCCACATGTTTCCAACTGAAATTCCACTCCAACTCTGCAGCCACCAAACGGATCATGAAAAGAACAGAATTGGCCCTAATCAGAAATGAACTTCACACAAAAAGATTCCCCCTAGACCGAATTAACAAAGATCTCCTCACACTTCACCTCAAACTCAGCAACAAGATCCACCCCGCACTTTGGGACAAATCCAAACAACTCACCGTCTGGAGAGCCGAAACATAGACCACCCTCAAGACAGACACACACACCAACAAACTCCGAAGACTACAAGAAGCCAGACACAAAAACTCCTCCCTCACAGCCAACATGAAACAAAGTGCATAACCATCTCAGATAGGTCCTCACCAAAGCGAAACCAATTGTCCTTTCAAATGGATTCAACTTGCAGTCATCCCAAACACATACCCACTGAAAACCATTATATGTGGAGTTGAAACAAGCCTGACCAAAATCAACCCGACGATTTTGCTACAGAATCAGACTCGAAATCACAACGTCTCTGTACCAGAAGCACCCAAAAGCAACTACCCCAAAGAGGAACAGACACAAATACGTAACCTGAAAGAAGACACCAGCATAATAATCCTACCAGCAGACAAGGGAAACGCCACGGTGGTTATGAACACATCTGACTACCAAACAAAATTAACCAACCTACTCCAAGACTCCACATACAAACCCCTAAATACAGATCCCACCACCTACCTGGAAAAAAACCACCAGATCCAAAATAAAAGCCTCCCCCATTAGCGAAGAGATCCAGCAAAGAATCATTCCCAGAGAGAAATCATCCAGATGCCCCAAACTCTATGGTCTCCCCAAGATACACAAGGAAGGAATCCCACTCAGACCTATAGTCAGCTCCATAGGCTCACCTCTACAAAACCTAGCCAAATTTCTCGCCAAACAACGACAGCCCTATGCAGAATCCATCACCTCACACGTAAAAAACTCATTCCACTTTATAGAGATCATAAAGAAACAAAACTTACAGCCCAGCGACCTACTCGTGAGCTTTGATGTCATATCCCTCTTCACCAAAGTGCCTATCAAAGAAGCCTTGACAGCTATCCAAAACAAATATAACCCCCCCAAACACATCTTAGATCTGACCAACCACTGCCTATCCAACACATACTTCATCTATAATGGACAAAAATACAAACAAACAGAAGGAGCACCCATGGGGTCACCCCTCTCACCTGTCATTGCAAACCTCTACATGGAACACTTTGAAACCCAAGCTCTAGAAAAATCGGATCACAAACCCAAACTCTGGCTCAGATATGTAGACGACACCTTCATAATCTGGCCACATGGGAAAGAAAAACTGGAAAACTTCCTCACACACCTCAACAGCCGACACCCCAAAATACAGTTCACCATGGAAACAGAAGCTAACAACCAACTTCCCTTCATGGATGTCTTAGTCTACAAGAAATCCAATGGCTCCCTAGGACACACCATCTACCAGAAGAAAACACACACAAACCGCTATCTGCACGCTCTCTCACACCACCACCCAGCACAGATCAACTCCGTAGCCAAGACACTCATCTCCAGAACAAAAAGCTTAGCTGGCGAACAACACCTAAAAACTGAACTACACACTCTCACCAATGTACTAACATCCAATGGATTCCAAAGAAATAAGATTACAAACCTAATCCAAAAAGAAACCCCCACTAAAATCCAAGACGAAGAACAAGAAAACGGCAAAGCCCTCCTCCCATACATAAAAGGCACCACAGACGGAATCAGTAAGATCCTCCATAAACACAACATCAAAACAGCATTCTGCACAAACAGAAAAATATCCACCATCCTTAGAAACCACAAAGATAAAATTGAATTAGAAAATCAAGGAGTATACAAAATCCCATGCACCACTTGTCCCACCACATACATCGGACAAACCAACAGAAGAATAAGTGCACGCATTGAAGAACATAAGAACTCAGTCAAAAAAGAGGAACCAACATCTTCCCTGGTCCAACACCTTAAAGCCACAAGACATGAAATTGACTTTAAAAATACCAGAACTATCGCCAAAACTGAACATTTTAATAACAGAATAATCGAGAAGCCATCGAGATAGAAAAACGCCCACACTGCATGAACAAATGAGATGATACCTCCCGCCTACCAGCCATTTGGAAACCCGCCCTTATTGACAAACGACTCCCTAATACAAAAAATGATACCAGACCCACACTCACAAAATCCACACAGGATGTCACCACCACACATCCACGCAAAACGCAAACCCAAAGCCACACCGATGATGAGGCACGACCACAAACCAGAAGCCAGACCAGAGCTGCATCATTATCCACTTCAAAGCCCTCCAATCCATACACGAAGCAAACTGACACCCTCCATGAAAATGAGGCACGACCACAAACGCGAAGCCAAAAAATAGCAAGGCAGCCCAAAATCTTAAACCCCTCTGCAACTCAGACTAACCTGAGCACAACCAAACAGAACACTCCCCCAGCCAATCAGAGCACAGACAACCCCCCAGCCAATCAGAGCACAGCCAACCCCCCAGCCAATCAGAGCACAGCCACGCCCCTAACCAATCAGAACACACCTCCACCCAATCAGAACACAGCAAGCTCCCACCCAATCAGTTCATACCCCCACTGGCAGTTAAAAGGAAGAAACAGCTAAGACCACACATTGCTGCTCGAAGCACGAAGCGGAAAACACCAGCCTGAAGATGACGAATGGGACTTCGTCGAAACGTCGCCAAGACACTTCCAATTTTACGCGGGAGAAAACCCGAAC